>NW_028274817.1:69355171-69657196 GCF_037043125.1 Eumetopias jubatus
TTTTTTAAGATTTTATTTATTTGACAGAGAGAGACACAGTAAGAGGGGGAACACAAGCAGGGGGAGTGGGAGAGGGAGAAGCAGGCTTCCCGCAGAGCCGGGAGCCCGATGCGGGGCTTGATCCCAGGACCCCGGGATCATGACCTGAGCGGAAGGCAGAGACGCTTAACCATCGGAGCCACCCAGGCGCCCCAGCACTCCCAAACTCTTGTACACCCTATGCTAGTTGACAGCAGCGCCATCTGGGTCACACTTTTGGCTGTCCTCATTATTTGAATAGCCTTTCTATATATAGAAGAATTTCCACCTTATGAGGTCTGCCTCCCTCATGTAAGAGTTAGAACACTTCACCAGTCCCCCTTGTGGATAGGACACCACCCGGGAACTTAGGCTCCTCCAATCAGAAACACCTGCGTGAGACTCTGCTTTGGAACTGAGCAACGGGCCACCCAGGCACCCCATAATCACTTTGAATACATTTTCACATTTAATAAATCTAAACATGGTTATACTATATGACTCAGCAGTTCTACCCCTAGAATATTCACTAGAAAAAATATTGCATAAATGTACCCTTCCTCTTTTTTTATTTTAAAGATTTTATTTATTTGAGAGGGAGGGAGAGTACAAGTGGGGGGCGGAGGCGCAGAGGGAGAGGGAGAAGCCGGCCCCCCGCTGAGCCGGGAGCCCCATGCGGGACTCGATCCCAGGACCCTGGGATCATGACCTGAGCCGAAGGCAGCTGCCTCACGAATGAGCCACCCAGGCGCCCCTGAACCTTCCCCTTTATCCCAGTTTTACCACTTCCCTGGTTCAGGCCCCAGTAGTTTTTCTGCCGGACTATTATAGCTCCTAATTAATCTTCCTGCCTCCAGTCTTGTCCCCTTCCAATCCTGGCCTCCGCTCTGTTAAAAGAGGGATTTATAGAAAACATAAGCCGGGCTGTCATTCACTTGCTCTCAACCTCATTACTTGCCACTTCCTATTGTGAAAAATGTTGCTATCACAACATGGAACCAGTTGTATTTATTCCCCATGTACACACACACACACCTTCCATATCTTTGCTCCATGCATTTGTTTGTGCTCTTACCTCTGATTAAAATGACCTTCCTTACCCCCTTGACTTGGCCACTTCCTGCTCTTCTTTCCAACACCCCCAGTCTGTAACGTGTGACTCTTCTTATTTCCACAATATTTTGTGCATACATCTATTATTGCACTTAATGCAAGGCCTATAATTGCCCATTTATGTATCTGCCTCTCCCACCTAGATTGTGAGCTCTCTGATGGGAAAATGAGAACTGAAATTATATATATCCTCAATGTATACCTTAGTGCCTGCCATTTAGTATGCACACAAAATGTTTGATAACTGATTCATAAATTGACTGACTCAAGTCACACATCATTTCTGTGAAAAAAAAATTTTTTTTAAAAGGGGTATAGTCTTGGGGCACCTGGGTGCCTCAGTCAGTTAAGCGTCTGCCTTCACCTCAGGTCATGATCCCAGGGTTCTGGGATCGAGCCCCGCATCGGGCTCCCGGCTCAGCGGGAAGCCTGCTTCTCCCTCTCCCACTCCCCCTGCTTGTGTTCCCTCTCTTGCTGTGTCTCTCTCTGTCAAATAAATAAATAAAATCTTTAAAAAAATAAAAAAGGGTATAGTCTTTTTTTAGAAAAAAAATATTTATTTATTTGAGAGAGAGAGCAAGAGAGCATGAGCAGGGGAGAGGGGCAGAGGGAGAGGGAGAAGCAGGCTCCCCACTTAGCAGGGAGCCCAATGTGGGACTCGATCCTAGGACCCTGGGATCATGACCTGAGCCAAAGGCAGACACTTAACCGACTGAGCCACCCAGGAGCTCTTGAAAATTTCTTTAAACCTTACCACCTTCTCATCCTCTGGAACAGTGGCTCCTTCCTCTATACACCTTGTAAAATTCCTTTTTTTCTTTACTTGAGGTAAAATTTACATAACATAAAATGAACCAATTCAATAGTCTATAGTATATTCACAATGTTGTGTAACCATCACTTCTGTCTAGTTCCCAAATAGTTTCATCCCCCCAATGGGAAACCCCATACTCTTTAAGCAGTCACTTCCCATTCTTCCTTCCCCCCAGGTCCTGGTGACAACTAATTTGCTTTCTCTCTTTATGGATCTATCCTGGATATTTCATAAAAATGGAATCATACAATATGTGATCTTTTGTGTCTGTCTTTTTCCATATAGCATAATGTTTTGGAGATTTATCCATGTCATACTATGTGCCAGTACTTAATTCCTTTTATGGCTGAGTAAAAATTTATTGTATTAATATACTGTATCTTATTCCACTCATCTGTTGATGGACATTTGGGTTGTTTCCACTTTGAGCTATTGTGAATAGCGCTGCTATGAACATGTGTGTACAAGTTTTGGTTTGAATTCCTGTTTTCAATTCTTTTGGGTATATACCTAGGAGTGGAATTGCTGGATCATATAGTAATTTTATTTTTTTTAACTTTTTGAGGAACCATCAAGCTGTTTTCTACAATGCCTGCACCATTTTACATCCACCAGCAACATGCAGGAGTTCTGATTTCCCCACATCCCCGCCAACACTTGTTATTTTTCTTAAAAAAAAAAAAATTATAGCCACTGTAGTGGGTGTAAGTTTGTATCTCATTGTGGGCTTGATTTGCATTTCCCTAATGACTAGTGATGTTGAACATCTTTCATGTATTTGTTGACCATTTGTATATCTTCTTTGGAGAAATGTCTATTCAAGACCTTTATCCATTTATTTCAATTTTTTAAAAGATTTTATTTATTTATTTGACAGAGAGAGACACAGCGAGAGGGGGAACACAAGCAGAGGGAGTGGGAGAGGGAGAAGCAGGCTTCCTGCAGAGCAGGGAGCCCGATGAGGGGCTCAATCCCAGGACCCTGGGATCATGACCTGAGCCAAAGGCAGACGCTTAACGACTGAGCCACCCAGGTGCCCCTATTTCAATTTTTAAAAAATATTTTATTTATTTATTTGAGAGAGAGAGAGAGCGAGCACAAGGAGAGGGTCAGAGGCAGAGGGAGAAGCAGACTCCTGCTGAGTGGGAAGACAGACATGAGGCTTGCTCCCGGGACCCCGAGATCATGACCTGAGCCAAAGTCAGACATTTAACCGACAGAGCCACCCAGCTGCCTCTTATTTTAAATTTTTTAAGACTTAATTTATTTATTTTAGAGAGAGAGGGAGCATGTGAGCGAGGGGAGGGGCAGAGGGAGAGGGGGAGAGAGAGAGAGAGAAGCAGACTCCCCACTGAGTGCAGAACCTATCACAGGGCTTGATCTCATGACCCTGAGATCATGACCTGAGCCAAAATCAAGAGTCAGACGCTCAACCTACTCAGCCACCCAGGCGTCCCCATCCATTTATTTTAGTAGACTTAATTCTTTTAATGCAGTTTTACATTTACAGAATAATTGAGCAGATACTACATAAAGTGCCATGTACCCAACTTACTCTCTCCACCTCTACCCATGCCCAATCACACACACGTGCATGTTTTCCCAATTAGGAACATCTTGCAACAGTGTGGTACATTTGTTACCATTTATGAACCAAAACTGATATTGCTATAGTCTAATAATCTATAGTTTACGTTAGGGTTCACTGTAGTGCACCTTCTATGGGCCTTGACAAATGTATAATGACATTTATCCACCATTACCCTATCATACAGTATAGTTTCACTGCCCTAAAAATCCCTTGTGCTCTACCTACTCAACCTTTCCTTCCGCTCCCTGAACCTCTGGAAACTCCTTTTTATTACCTCCATAGATAAACTTAATTTTTTCAAAAAGTTTTATATTTGTAGAAAAACTGAGAAGACAGTACAGAGTTCCCGTACACCCAACATCCAGCTTCCTCTATTATTAACATCTTACATTACTGTGGTATATTTGTTATTGTTAATGAACCAATATTGATACATCATTATTAGCCAAAGTCCACACTTTATTCAGACTTCCTTAGTTTTTACCTAATGTTCTTTTTTGGTTCCAGAATCTCATCTAAGACACCACATTACACTTAGTCATCACATCTTCTTGGCTGTAATGGTTTCTCAGAATTTCCTTGTTTTTGGTGACCTTAATAATTCTTTTTTAAAAATATTTTATTTATTTATTTGAGAGAAAGCATGAGCAGGGGCAGGGGCAGAGGGAGAAGCAGACTCCCCACTGAGCAAGGAGCCCGATGCGAGGTTCGATCCCAGGACCCTGAGATCATGACTTGAGTCAAAGGCAGAGGCTTAACCGACTGAGCCACCCAGGGGCACCCTGACCTTAATAACTCTAAGGAGTGCTGGTCAGGTGTTTTGTAGAATGTCCCTCAATTTGGATTCTTCTGATGTTTTTCTCATGATGAGACTGGGATTATGAGTTTTCAGAAGGAAGACCACAGATGTAAAGTGCCATTGTCATTGTATCATAGTTACATGATTACATAGTTACATAGAACATGAGTTTTCACTACTGATGTTGACCACCTACCTGACTGAGGTAGTGTTTGTCAAATTTCTCCCCTATAGAGTTACTCTTTCCCCACCTTCCCATACTGTACTCATTGGAAGGAAGTCACTGCACAAACCCAAGCATAACAAATAGAAAGTAATGCGCTACCCCTTTGAAGGCAGAGTAACTACATAGATTATTCGGAATTCTTCTGCATGGGACATTTGTCTCTTCTCTTCTATTTCTTTATCTATTTATTCAATCACTTATTTATATCAGTATGGACTCACGGGTCTTTATACTTTACCCCACTCTCATTTTTATGCTCAATCATTTTTACTTTCTTTTTTATGCAGTTAACAGCATTCTGGCATCAACCAACCAGTAATAAGGTGGTTCGCTTGACACCCCTAGCACATTGTTCCTGGCACTGGGAAACATTTCCTGGGACACGCAGAATGTTTTCCTTCCCATGAGAAGCAATGATGGCTTTCTGTATTTACTGAAGTTGATCTTCCCCCTTGAGGTACAGATAAAAGGGAGTGCCTTTGGGGAGTGCCTCCGTATGTTTATCAATGAAATGAGGACTTCCCAGGCTGGATGGAGAAAACACTTTAAAAGGCGTATTAGTCAGAGTTCAACCAGAGAAACAGAACCAGTAGAAGACATATATTAAGAAATTTATTGGGCGCCTGGGTGGCTCAGTCGGCTAAGCTTTAGGCTCAGGTCATGATCTCGGGGTCCTGGGATGGAGCCCCGCATCGGGCTCCCTGCTCAGCGGGGAGTCTGCTTCTCCCTCTCCCTCTGCCCCTGCTTGTGCTTGCTCGCTCTCTCAAATAAATAAGTAAAATCTAAAAAAAGAAAAGAAAAGAAATTGCAAGAAATAGGCTTACATACTTGTGGGGGCTGGAGGCAAGTCCAAAATCCATAGGGCAGGCCATCAAGAAGGGCAGGCTAGAACACCTGGGCACAGGCTGAAGCTGCTGTTCACAACGAAGAATTTCTTCATCAGGGAAGCCTCAGCTCTGCTCTTAAAGCCTTTCAACTCAGGCCCACCCCGATTATCTAGCACAATCTCCCTTTTTTGGGGATACTCTCGTTTATTAAAGACAACTGGTTATGGATTTTATTTTTTTAAGATTTTATTTATTTATTTGACAGAGAGAAAGAGATATCACAAGTAGGCAGACAGGCAAGGCAGAAGGAGAGGGAGAAGCAGGCTCCCCGCCGAGCAGGGAGCCCGATGCGGGGCTCCATCCCAGGGCCCCAGGATCATGACCCGAGCCGAAGGCAGCCGCTTAACCGACTGAGCCACCCAGGCGCCCCTGGTTACAGATTTTAATCACATCTGCAAAATACCTTTGCAGCAACACGGAGATTAGTTTGACTCAGTAACTGGGGACCAGAGCCTAACCAAGCTGACACATCAAAAAAAAAAAAAAAAATCACAAAGGAGAAGGAGGAAGAGGGGAGAGGAGGAGTAGAAAAGGAGAAGGGAAAGGAGACTAAGAAGGAAAAGAAGGCGAGGGAGAAGAAAGAGGTATAGGACAAAGAGAAAAAGGAGAAGGAAGATGCCAGGAGGTCAGCAGAGGGTTTCCATAACCAAAGTTATAATGATAAGTCGGAGAATATGAAAAGAAAACCAGATTGAACCAGCTACATTCATTACACCCCAGATATGAAGCATTCCCCATGAGGGATTTGTACATACTCACTAGACAAGATGTTTTATCACATACTCCACAAAAGAAGAGGGAGGATTCTGTAAGTGGAAACAAAAAGAGGTGGAAACAGTTGCCCTTGGCAGGAGTAGCAAAGACTTTGTGGAAGTGGGTGGCTTGTTGCCACAGTGTTCAAGGATCGCTGGATAGAGCGTCTTTGTAGCCAATCAAAAAGGATAGTGCCGGGCGCCTGGGGGGCTCAGATGGTTGAGCATCTGCCTTCGGCTCAGGTCATAATCCGAGTCCTGGGATCGAGTCCCGCATCGGGCTCCCTGCTCCTTGGGAGCCTGCTTCTCCCTCTGCCTCTCTCTCTCTCTCTCCCTCCCCCCATCTCTCATGAATAAATAAATAAAATTAAAAAAAAGAAAAGGGGGCGCCTGAGTGGCTCAGGTCATGATCCTGGAATCCTGGGATCGAGTCCCGCATCGGGCTCCCTGTTCAGCGGGGAGTCTGCTTCTCCCTCCGACCCTCCCCCCGTCATGTTCTCTCTCTCTATCTCATTCTCTCTCTCAAATAAATAAATCTTTAAAAAAAATAAATAAATTTAAAAAATTAAAAAAAAAAGGATAGTGCCATAGTCTTTGATCTAGAAATTCCACTTTGATTGATGTTTTCTCTATTTACTTATTCTATATATAGTGTACATATTTGTTCTATCTATAGTCTACAAATAGATGTTTGAAATGACACATGTACAAAAATAGTCACTGAAACATTGTTTGCAAGAGCAAAAAGGTGGAAGTAACCTAAAGGTTCACCAGGAGGGAACTGGTTCAATAAACTATGGTACAGTTAGCATGTAATATTATGCAATTACAGAAACAATGAGTGACTCTATGTGGACTGACTTGGAGAGAACTCCAGGATGTGCTAGTAAGTGAAAAAAAGCAAGGTGCAAAATTGTGGACACCTAATGCTACGATTTGTGGGGATTTTTTTAATGTATAGATATATGTTGATAAATGTATAGAATATTTGGAAGAATATACAAGAAACTGATAACTGTTGTTGCCTCTAGGGAGGGTAAGTGAGTTGGGGGAAAGAAAAGGAAGGGAAACTTACCCTTTCCACATAACTTTTTGTAGATTTTTAGGTTTTGTACTATACATTATGTATATAAAAAATTAAATACTGTATATAAAGCAACGCTCAAAGGGGATGAGGTGCTGTTTGCCCAAACTGTGAATCTGGAGTATGTCATAGAATCTCTATCAAACTTTCTGACCTCTATCTGCTCTTGGTGCTTCCCAGAGGGTTGAATAGCACTTCTACAACTACTTTGCAAAGCACTTGTATGGAATGGTGCCTGGCCAAAAGCTGAAGCCCTTGAGAGCATAAGGGAGCATTTCCATTCCTTCATCCAACTGAAGGAAGGGTTTTTGGAAGAGCAAGGAGGATATGAGCAGAGGCAAATGCATAGCTATTTGATAGCATTAGAAAAATCAGTTTGGGGGGTGCTGGGTGGCTCAGTCGGTTGAGCATCTGCCTTCAGCTCAGGTCATGATCCTGGGGTCCTGGGATCAAGTCCCGCACTGGGCTCCCTGCTCAGTGGGGAGCCTGCTTCTCCCTCTCCCTCTGCCGCTCCCCCTGCCTGTGCTCTCTTGCTCTGTCAAATAAATAAATAAAATCTTTAAAAAAAGAAAAATAAAGGAAAAATCAATTTGGCCTTTTGGACCAGATTTAAGATATTGAAATGACAGGGTTTTAGCTAGAGAATGAGGACATTTCATAAGGGTTAGAGAGAGTATTTACTTGGAGACAAGCCAATCTGATTTTATGAATTTTAAACAGAAAGGAAAGTAAGAGAAATATGTTCAAGTGAAACTAAAATTGGTTGCAATGAAGCACATTAAGAATGGCATTAAGAGGGGCGCCTGGGTGCCTCAGTTGCTTCAGCATCCGACTCTTGATTTTGGCTCAGGTCATGGTCTCAGGGTTGTGAGATTGAACCCCACATGGGGCTCTAGGCTGGGTGTGGAGCCTTCTTAAGATTCTCTCTCTCCCTCTCCCTCTGCCCTCCTCCCCCTCCCTCTCTCTAAAAAAAAAAAAAGAATGGCATTAAAGAAAAAAATGACAGTAAAGTAGGTGTTGCCACTTCCACAAGATTTGGAAAGAGCTAATATTTTATATGAGAGCCCCAGATGCTCTGTTGACTCCACATACACCCCCAAACTATTTTCCTCGTGTTTGCTTTTCTCAGAGCCTTTTCCACTATGCCCTCTGGAGCCTCTGTTTCATGAGAAATTACACTACACCCTGGTTTTCTTAACTTCACGTTCCCTTCCATCCCTTGCCTTCACTGAACTGAGGATCTTTCCTGGAGTCTTCTCCAGGAGGAGATTGCTTCTTCTCCCATACTCTGAATACCAAAGATGGGGAGGGGAGGATGAGGGAAGCTTTCTGCTTGCATCCCATTGTGAAGTTCACCAGTTATGAAAAAACAATTTCTGTTCCTTTAAGGGTCATGGCATCTGGCTTTATAATTCTCTACACAACCTTAAACTATCATTCCAGGAGCAAGGACAGGAAGATGGCAGCACAGTGAGAGGAACCTAGGCTTGCCTCGTCCCAGGAATAGAAGTAGAAAGCTATCAAATCATCCCAAATACCTCAGAAATTGACCTGAAGGCTGGCAGAACAAACTTCACAACTAAAGGTAGAGAAGAGGCCACATTGAAGAAGGTAGGAAGTGCAGAGACAGAGCTTGGGAAAGAAACAGATTGTAGCCATTGCAGTGGAAAAGGAACAGGGTCACAGAAAAGGGCAACAGACAGACTAGCAAACAGGGGAGTACGGGGGAAATGAATCCCCATTGCAACTGGCTCGAAAAGTGAGAGGCACCAAATTTCATGACTTCTGCAACCAGTGGGGCTTAAAACCTGGTGTTTTAAAGGTCAGTGTGCTTGGGTGGGATAGAGCCCAAAAGGCACTGCGCTGCTTTTGGAGAGAAGGCAGGCAAACAATCTTGGACACACAGCATGGAAATGGTGGTCTGAAGAGCACCTGGAGCACAAAGTGGGGAGGTTATTCACTCATCTCAGAGCAGAGTGTATCCCAGAGAGCATTCACAGAGAGACCCCTCCAGGAACAAAGGAACCGGCAGGCGCCATTTCCCTCCCCCACCCATCAGCATAAACACAGGGCCACTAGTGGGAACCAGCGCAGTGCCCACACTTGCTACCTAACTTGCATACACCAACCCCCACCCGCACTCTGGTGAAACTACCCTTCCCAGTCACCCTTGAATCAGTACCAACTCGGTGGATACCCTCCCCCAGAAGACCACCCAAATCCCTGCCCACACCATGTCTCCAGACCCAGAATTTTGGGGGAGCCTTGGTTCTGGTGGAGGTGGTGACAGATCTCATTTCACAAATAGACCACAGCACACCTAGTTAAAACTCACTACATTCAGGCTAGGGACCAAACACTGCCCACAACAAAGACAGCCTCTGCAGACAACTGGCTTGAAGGATGAAGTGGCCAGGACACAAGAGCAGAGCACATGCAGCACACACCAGAGACACTCCCAGAAGCACCAGGTCCTGGAAAACAGGGGACACTATACTGCAGGGCACCAGAGGAACTTTTCTTCCTAAAGCCATCACACTCAATAGCAGGAGATGTAGCTGACTTTCCTAACACAGGGACTTACATAAAATGAGAAAACAGAGGAATTTGTCCCAAACGAAAGAACAGGACAAAGCTACAGCCAGAGATCTAAGCAAAACAGATATAAGTAACATGCTTGACAAAGAATTTAAATTTAAAGCAATGATCATAAGGATACTCCCTGGACTTGAGAAAAGAGTGGAGCACATCAGCGAGACCCTTAACATAGAGATAAGGAATAACATAGCAGAGATCAAGAGTTCAATAAATGAAATGAGAAACACGCCTGATGGAATGAACAACAGGCTGGAAGAAACAGAGGAAGGAATTCGTGACCTAGAAGACAGAGTAATGGAAAGTAATCAATCTGAACAAAAGAGAGAAAACAGAATTATGCAAAAAAGAATAGACTTAGGGAACTCAGTGACTCCAACAAAAGTAATAACATTCGGATTATAGGAGTCCCAGAAGAAGAAGAGAGAAAAGGGGGCCAAGTATTTGTTTGAAAAAATAAGCTGAAACCTTCCCTAATCTGGGGAAAGAAACAGAGAGGCACAGAGATCCAGGAGGCACAGAGAACTCCCATCAAAATCAACAAAAGCAGATCCACACCAAGACATATTATAATTAAAATGGCAAAATAGGGATGCCTTGTGGCTCAGTCAGTTAAGCATCTGCATTCGGCTCAGATCATGATCCCAGGGTCCTGGGATGGAGTCCCGCGTTGGGCTCCCTGCTCCGCGGGGGGCCTGCTTCTCCCTCTGCCTACATAAAACGGTAAATAACAAACATAAAGGAACTAACTGATAAAAGTACAATAGTAGTAGGGAACATTAACACCCCAGTTACATCAATGGACAGATCATCCAAGCAGAAAATCAATGGCTTTGAATGACACACTAGAAAAGATGGGCTTAACAGATATAATCAGAACATTCCATCCTAAAACAGCAGGATACACATTCTTCTCAAGTGCACATGGAACATTCTCCAGAATAGATCACATAGTACGCCACAAAACAAGCTTCAGAAATTAACAAAAATGTGGAAGTCATACCATGTATCTTTTCTTTTTTTATTTACCATGTATCTTTTCTGAACACAACACTATGAAACTAGATGTCAACCACAATAAAAAATCTAGAAAGAGGGGAGGCGGAGCAAGATGGCGGAGGAGTAGGAGACCTAGATTTCGTCTGGTCTCAGGAATTCAGCTGAATAGGGATCAAACCATTCTGAACACCTACGAACTCAACAGGAGATCGAAGAGGAGAGTAGCAACAACTCTCTGAACAGAGAAGCGACCACTTTCTGGAAGGTAGGATGTGCAGAGAAGTGAATCCGAGGCGATATTCGGGAGGATAGACGGCGGGGGAGGGGCCTCCGTCGGCCGCTTCTGGCAAGTGCTAGAGCCGCGGAGCACAAAATCGGACCTTTTAGAAGTCGGCTCCGCTGAGGGACGTCGCTCCAGTGGCTAAGCGGGGGTGGAACCCTCGCGGGACAGTGGGGTCTCAGGACCCTTGGGGTCACAGAAAGACCGGGGGAGCCTGAGTGCGCCAGAGCTCCCAGGTATCGGAGCGGGGAAGCCGGCTGCAGAGACGGAGCCGAGGCGCGGGCTCTGAGCTCGGGGTTGCCATAAACTGTGATCCGCAGCCCAGTCGGGCCACTGCTCCTCCAGCAGGGACCCAACAAGCGGCAGAGCCGGGGAGACTCCCCTTCCTTCCCTGGGAGGAGCGGCGCGGGAACGCACCGCAGGGATCTGCTGGGTTTGGAGACTCCACACGGGGTCGGGTGCCAGAGATACAAACGCTCGGTCACAGGCCGGGTGAGCACGGAGAGCGGCTGGAGACCAGGGACAAGGGAGTGACTGCTTTTCTCTGGGGGTGCACTGAGGAGCGGGGCCCCGAGTTCTCAGCTCCTCCGGGCGGAGATTGGGAGGCCACCATTTTCGCCCTGGTCCTCCAAAGCTGTACGGAGAGCTTGCAGGGAACAAAAGCTCCTGAGATCAAACCCGAGCAGCTTGCTTAGCCCGGACGGACAAGGGCGGGGCAATTCAGCCTCCGGCAAAGATATTCGGGAACCACGGCAACAGGCCCCTCCCCCAGAAGATCAGCAGGAACAGCCAGCAAGCCAAGACCAAGTTTACCGATCAAGGAGAACGGGAGAACTCCAGCACTAGGGTAATACTGCACATAGAATTCATGGCTTTTTTTTACCATGATTCATTAGTTCATCAAAGTTAATTTTTGTTAACTGTTTTTTTTTCTTTTTCTTTTTCCCTTTTTCAAACAACATCTTATCAATCTCTTTTTTTAAAAAAAAACCATTTTTTATTTTTCATTTTTAGAGTCATATTTTATCCCTTCATAGTAGTTACCCTTATTTTTGGCATATATATATATAAGTTGTTCTCTCTTTAAAATTTTGAGATACAGTTTCTTCTAACAGATAAAAATATACCCTAAATCACTAGTGTATGGTTCTGTTCTAGTCTCCTGCCTGATCACATTCTCTCCCTTTTTTCTTTTTTTTTAAATCTTCTTTCTTTTTTCAAACAACTTCTTATCTTTTTTTTTTTAAAGATTTTATTTATTTATTTGACAGAGAGAGAGAGAGAGCAAGAGAGGGAACACAAGCAGGGGGAGTGGGAGAGGGAGAAGCAGGCCTCCCGCCAAGCAGGGAGCCCGATGCGGGGCTCGATCCCAGGACCCTGGGATCATGACCTGAGCCGAAGGCAGACGCTTAACGACTGAGCCACCCAGGCGCCCCAAAACAACTTCTTATCTTGTCAAGTCCTTTTATAAAATCGTTTGTAATTTTCATCTTTACAGTCATCTTCTATCCCTTCATTGTATCAACCCTTATTTTGTACATATATGTCTTTCTTCCTTTAAAATTTTAGGAGGCACTTTTTTCTAACAGACCAAAATACGCCCAAAATCTAGTGTGTGGCACTGATCTATGAACTAGCCTGATCATATTTGATCACATTCTGCTTTTTTTGTATTGTTCTGTTTTTGTTTTTATCTTTTTTTTTTCTTTTTTTTTCTCTTTCTTTTTTCTTTCTTTCCCTTTCTTTTCCCCTGGTTTCAGGTTTTTTTCTGATTTGTATACAGTATATTTGCTGGGGACATTGTAAACCTGTTAGCATTTTGTTCTCTCATTCATCTATTCTCCTCTGGACAAAATGACAAGACGAAAAAAATCACCTCAGCAAAAAGAACAAGAGGTAGTACCGTCAGCCAGGGACCTCAATACGGACATTAGTACGATGTCAGACCTAGAGTTCAGAATCATGACTTTAAAGATACTAGCTGGGCTTGAAAAAAGCGTGGAAGTTATTAGAGAAACCCTTTCTGGAGAAATAAAAGAACTAAAATCTAACCAAGTCGAAATCAAAAAGGCTATTGATGAGGTGCAATCAAAAATGGGGGCACTAACTGCTAGGATAAATGAGGCAGAAGAGAGAATCAGCGATATAGAAGACCAAATGATGGAAAATAAAGAGGCGGAGAAAAAGAGGGAGAAACAACTACAGGATCACGAGGGCAGAATTCGAGAGATAAGTGTTTCGATAAGACGAAACAACATTAGAATAATTGGGATCCCAGAAGAAGAAGAAAGAGAGAGGGGCAGAAGGTATATTGGAGCAAATAATAGCAGAGAACTTCCCTAATGTGAGGAAGGAAACAGGCATCAAAATCCAGGAGGCACAGAGAACCCCTCTCAAAATCAATAATAATAGGTCAACACCCCGACATCTAATAGTAAAACTTACGAGTCTCAGAGACAAAGAAAATCCTGAAAGCAGCTCGGGAGAAGAGATATGTAACCTACAATGGTAAAAATATTAGATTGGCAACAGACCTATCCACAGAGACCTGGCAGGCCAGAAAGGACTGGCAAGATATCTTCAGAGCACTAAACGAGAAAAATATGCAGCCAAGAATACTATATCCAGCTAGGCTGTCATTGAAAATAGAAGGAGAGATAAAAAGCTTCCAGGACAAACAACAACTAAAGGAATTTACAAACACGAAACCAGCCCTCCAAGAAATATTGAAAGGGGTCCTCTAAGCAAAGAGAGAGCCTAAAAGCAGCAAAGATCAGAAAGGAACACAGACAACATACAGTAACAGTCACCTTACAGGCAATACAATGGCACTAAATTCATACCTTTCAATAGTTACCCTGAATGTAAATGGGCTCAATGCCCCAATCAAAAGACACAGGCTATCAGATTGGATTAAAAAACAAGACCCATCCATATGCTGTCTGCAAGAGACTCATTTTAGACCCAAAGACACCCCCAGATTGAAAGTGAGGGGGTGGAAAACCATTTACCATGCTAATGGACACCAAAAGAAAGCTGGGGTGGCAATCCTTATATCAGACAAACTAGATTTTAAAACAAAGACTGTAATAAGAGATGAGGAAAGACACTATATCCTACTTAAAGTGTCTATCCAACAAGAAGATCTAACAATTGTAAATATCTATGCCCCGAACATGGGAGCAGCCAATTATATAAGGCAATTAATAACAAAAGCAAAGAAACACATTGACAACAATACAATAATAGTGGGGGACTTTAACACCCCCCTGACTGAAATGGACAGATCATCTAAGCAAAAGATCAACAAGGAAATAAAGACTTTAAATGACACACTGGACCAAATGGACTTCACAGACATATTCAGAACATTCCATCCCAAAGCAACGGAATACACATTCTTCTCTAGTGCCCATGGAACATTCTCCAGAATTGATCACATCCTAGGTCACAAATCAAGTCTCAACCGGTACCAAAAGATTGGGATCATTCCCTGCATATTTTCAGACCACAATGCTTTGAAACTAGAACTCAATCACAAGAGGAAAGTCGGAAAGAACTCAAATACATGGAGGCTAAAGAGCATCCTACTAAAGAATGAATGGGTCAACCAGGAAATTAAAGAAGAATTTAAAAAATTCATGGAAACCAATGAAAATGAAAACACAACTGTCCAAAATCTTTGGGATACAGCAAAGGCAGTCCTGAGAGGAAAGTATATAGCAATACAAGCCTTTCTCAAGAAACAAGAAAGGTCTCAAATACACAGTCTAACCCTACACCTAAAGGAGCTGGAGAAAGAACAGCAAATAAAGCCTAAACCCAGCAGGAGAAGAGAAATAATAAAGATCAGAGCAGAAATCAATGAAATAGAAACCAAAAGAACAGTAGAACAGATCAACGAAACTAGGAGCTGGTTCTTTGAAAGAATTAACAAGATTGATAAACCCCTGGCCAGACTGATCAAAAAGAAAACAGAAATGACCCAAATCAACAAAATCATGAATGAAAGAGGAGAGATCACAACCAACACCAAAGAAATACAAACAAGTATAAGAACATATTATGAGCAACTCTATGGCAGCAAATTAGATAACCTGGAAGAAATGGGTGCATTCCTAGAGATGTATCAACTACCAAAACTGAACCAGGAAGAAATAGAAAACCTGAACAGACCTATAACCACTAAGGAAATTGAAGCAGTCATCAAAAATCTCCCAAGAAACAAAAGCCCAGGGCCAGATGGCTTCCCAGGGGAATTCTATCAGACATTTAAAGAAGAATTAATACCTATTCTCCTGAAACTGTCCCAAAAAATAGAAATGGAAGGAAAACTTCCAAACTCATTTTATGAGGCCACCATTACCTTGATCCCAAAACCAGACAAAGATCCCATCAAAAAGGAGAATTACAGACCAATATCCTTGACGAACATGGATGCAAAAATTCTCACCAAAATACTAGCCAATAGGATCCAACAGTACATTAAAAGGATTATTCACCACGACCAAGTGGGATTTATCCCTGGGCTGCAAGGCTGGTTCAACATCCGCAAATCAATCAACGTGATACAATACATTAACAAAAGAAAGAACAAGAATCATATGATCCTCTCAATGGATGCAGAAAAAGCATTTGACAAAGTACAGCATCCTTTCTTGATCAAAACTCTTCAGAGTATAGGGATAGAGGGTACATACCTCAATATCATAAAAGCCATCTACGAAAAACCTACAGCGAATATCATTCTCAATGGGGAAAAGCTGAGAGCTTTTCCCCTAAGGTCAGGAACGCGGCAGGGATGTCCACTCTCACCACTGCTATTCAACATAGTATTAGAAGTCCTAGCCACAGCAATCAGACAACAAAAAGAAATCAAAGGCATCCAAATCGGCAAAGAGGAAGTCAAACTCTCACTCTTTGCAGATGATATGATACTTTATGTGGAAAACCCAAAAGACTCCACCCCAAAACTGCTAGAACTCATACAGGAATTCAGTCAAGTAGCAGGCTATAAAATCAATGCACAGAAATCAGTGGCATTCCTATACACCAACAACAAGACAGAAGAGAGACAAATCAAGGAGTCGATCCCATTCACAATTGCACCCAAAACCATAAGATACCTAGGAATAAATTTAACCAAAGAGGCAAAGGATCTGTACTCAGAAAACTATAAAATACTCAGGAAAGAAATTGAAGAAGACACAAAGAAATGGAAAAACGTTCCATGCTCATGGATTGGAAGAACCAACATTGTGAAGATGTCAATGCTACCTAGAGCAATCTACACATTCAGTGCAATCCCCATCAAAATACCATCCACTTTTTTCAAAGAAATGGAACAAATAATCCTAAAATTTGTATGGAACCAGAAGAGACCCCGAATAACCAAAGGAATATTGAAAAAGAAAAGCAAGGCTGGCAGCATCACAATTCCGGACTTCCAGCTCTATTACAAAGCTGTCGTCATTAAGACAGTATGGTACTGCCACAAAAACAGACACATAGATCAATGGAACAGAATCGAGAGCCCAGAAATGGACCCTCAACTCTATGGTCAACTTATCTTTGACAAAGCAGGAAAGAATGTCCAGTGGAAAAAAGACAGTCTCTTCAACAAATGGTGTTGGGAAAATTGGACAGCCACATGCAGAAGAATGAAACTGGACCATTTCCTTACACCACACACAAAAATAGACTCCAAATGGTTGAAAGACCTAAACGTGAGACAGGAGTCCATCCAAATCCTAAAGGAGAACACAGGTAGCAACCTCTTCGACCTCAGCCGCAGCAACTTCTTCCTAGAAACATCACCAAAGGCACAGGAAGCCAGGGCAAAAATGAACTATTGGGATTTCATCAAGATAAAAAGCTTTTGCACAGCAAAAGAAACAGTCCACAAAACCAAAAGACAACCGACAGAATGGGAGAAAATATTTGCAAATGACATATCCGATAAAGGGCTAGTATCCAAAATCTATAAAGAACTTATCAAACTCAACACCCAAAGAACAAATAATCCAATCCAGAAATGGGCAGAAGACATGAACAGACATTTTTCCAAAGAAGACATCCAAATGGCCAACAGGCACATGAAAAAGTGCTCAACATCGCTCGGCATCAAGGAAATCCAAATCAAAACCTCAATGAGATACCACCTCACACCCGTCAGAATAGCTAAAATTAACAAGTCAGGGAATGACAGATGTGGGCGGGGATGTGGAGAAAGGGGAACCCTGCTACACTGTTGGTGGGAATGCAAGCTGGTGCAACCCCTCTGGAAAACAGTATGGAGGTTCCTCAAACAGTTGAAATTAGAGCTACCATTCGATCCAGCAATTGCACTACTGGGTATTTACCCCAAAGATACAAATGTAGGGACCCGAAGGGGTACGTGCACCCCAATGTTTATAGCAGCAATGTCCACAATAGCCAAACTGTGGAAAGAGCCAAGATGTCCATCGACAGATGAATGGATAAAGAAGAGGTGGTATGTATACACAATGGAATATTATGCAGCCATCAAAAGGAATGAGATCTTGCCATTTGCAACGACGTGGATGGAACTGGAGGGTGTTATGCTGAGTGAAATAAGTCAATCAGAGAAAGACATGTATCATATGACCTCACTGATATGAGGAATTCTTAATCTCAGGAACAAACTGAGGGTTGCTGGAGTGGTCGGGGGTGGGAGGGATGGGGTGGCTGGGTGATAGACATTGGGGAAGATATGTGCTACGGTGAGCGCTGTGAATTGTGTAAGACTGTTGAATCACAGATCGGTACTTCTGAAACAAATAACGCAACATATTTTAAGAAAAAAAAGAAAAAGAAGAAGATAGCAGGAGAGGAAGAATGAAGGGGAGTAAGTCAGAGGGGGAGACGAACCAGGAGAGATGATGGACTCTGAAAAACAAACTGAGGTTTCTAGAGGGGAGGAGGGTAGGGGGATGGGTTAGCCTGGTGATGGGTATTAAAGAGGGCACATTCTGCATGGAGCACTGGGTGTTATGAACAAACAATGAATCATGGAACACTACACCAAAACAAATTATGTAATATATGGTGATTAACATAACAATAAAAAAATAAAAAAAATCGAGAAAGACCACAAATATATGGAGGTTAAACAACATGCTACTAAACAATGAATGGGTCAACCAGGAGATGAAAGAAGAAATAAAAAGTACATGGAAACAAATGAAAATGAAAACAATAATCCAAAACCTCTGCGATGCAGCAAGAGAGGTTCTAGGAGAGAAGCTTATAGCAAAGAGGCCCACCTCAAGAAACAAAAAAAAAGCCTTCAATAAACAACCTAACCATACACCAAAAAAAGCTAGAAAAAGAACAATAGACAAAACCTAAAACCAGCAGAAGGAAGGAAATAATAAAGATTAGAGTAGCAATAAATGATATAGAAACTAAAAAAAATAATAGAAGAGATCAATGAAACCAGGAACTGCTTCTTTGAAAAAATCAGCAAAATTGATAAACCCTAGTCAGACTTATAAAGACAAAAAAGAGAAAGGACACAAATAAATAAAATCACAAATGAAAGAGGAGAAATAACAACCAACAACCAGAGAAATATAAACAATTATAAGAGAATATTATGAAAAACTATATGCCAACAAATTGGACAACTTAGAAGAAATGGATAGGTTCCTAGAAACATATAACTTACCAAAACTGAAACAGGAAGAAATAGAAAACTTCAACAAACCAATAACCAGCAAAGAAATTGATTCAGTAATCAAAATACTCCCAACAAACAAAAGTTCAGAACCACATAGCTTCACAGACAAATTCTACCAAATATTTAAAGAAAAGCTAATACCTATTCTTCTCGAACTATTTCAAAAACTTGAAAAGGAAAGAAAACTTCCAAATTCATTCTATGAGGCCAGCATAACCCTGACACCAAAACCAGATAAAGACACCACTGAAAAAGAGAATTATAGGACAATATCCCTGATCAACATAGATGCAAAGATCCTCAACAAAATACTAGCAAACCAGGGGTGCCTTGGTGGCTCAGTTGGTTAAGCGTCTGACTTTGGCTCAGGTCATGATCTCAGGGTCCTGAGATCGAGCCCTGCTACAGGCTCCCTGCTCAGTGGGGAGTCTGCTTTTCCCTTTGCCCGTCCCCCTGCTTGTGTTCTCTCTCTCTTTCTCTCCTCTCTCTCTCTCTCTCAAATAAATAAATAAAATCTTAAAAAAAAATACTAGCAGGGTACCTGAGTGGGCTCAGTTTAGTTGAGCGTCTGCCTTCGGCTCAGGTCTTGGTCCCAGGAGTCCCGCATCAGACGCCCTGCTCGGTGGGAAATCTGCTTCTCCCTTGCTCTCTGCACCTCTCCACCCCGCTTGTGCTCTCTCTCTCAAATAAAAATAAATAAAATCTTTAAAAAAATACTAGCAAACCAGATCCAACAATAAATTTAAAAAAATCACTCACCACGTGGCACCTGGGTAGCTCAATTGGTTAAGCAACAGACTTTTCATTTCAGATCAGATATTGATCTCAGGCATGGGATCCAGCCCCACATCAGACTGCACTCAGCACGGAGTTTGCTTGAGATTCTCTCTCTCTCCTCCCCCTACTCTCTGTCTCAATCAATCAGTCAATAAAATCTTTTAAAAAATCACTGACCATGATCAAGTGGGATTTATTCTTGGCTTGCAAGGGTGGTTCAATATCTGCAAATTAACCAACATGATACATCAGATCAATAACACAAATGATAAGAACCATGTGATCATTTCAATAGATGCAGAAGAAGCAGTGAACACAGTACAACATCCATTCATGATAAAAACCCTCAACAAAATAGGTTTAGAGGGAACATACTTCAACATAATAAAGGCCATATGTGAAAAACCTGCAGCTAACATCATCCTCAGTTTGGAAAATCTGAGAACTTTTCCCCTAAGGTCAGGAACAATGATGTCCTCTCTCACCACTTTTATTCGACATAGTACTGGAAGTCCTAGCCTCAGGAATCAGACAACAAAAAGAAATAAAAGGCATCCAAATAGGTAAGGAAGAAGTAAAACTTTCACTCCACCAAAAAACTGCTAGAACTGATAAATGAATTCAGTAAAGTCACATGACACAGAATCAACATACAGAAATCTGTTGCATTTCTATACACCAATAATGAAGCAGCAGAAAGAGAAATTAAAGAATCAATCTCATTTATAATTGCACCAAAAATAAGATACCTAAGAATAAACCTAAGCAAAGAGGTGAAAGATCTATACTCTATAAAAGACATTGAAGATGACACAAAGAAACGTAAAGACATTCCATGCTCATGGATTGGAAGAACAAATATTGTTAAAATATCTGCACTACCCAACACAATCTACACATTCCATGCAATCCCTATCAAAATACCAACAGCATTTTTCACAAAACTAGAACAAACAATTCCTTCTTTTTAAGATTTTATTTCTTTATTTATTTGACAGAGAGAAAGTACAAGCAGGGGGAGTGGCAGGGAGGGGGAGAAGCAGGCTCCCTCTGAGCAGAGAGCCTGACATGGGGCTTGATCCCAAGACCCTGGGATCATGATCTGAGCCGAAGGCAGATGCTTAACTGACTAAGCCACCCAGGCGCCCCTAGAACAAACAATTCTAGTATTTGTATAGAATCACAAAAGACCCTGAGTAGCCAAAACAACCTTGAAAAAGAAAAGCAAAGCTGAGGGCATCACAATTCTGGACTCTAAGCTATATTACAAAGCTGTACATAGATCAATGGAGCAGAATAGAAAACCCAGAGATAAACCCACAATTATATGGAAAATTAATCTTCAACAAAGCAAGAAAGATATCCAATCAGAAAAAGACAGTCTCTTCAACAAATGGTGTTGGGAAAACTGGACAGCAAAAGAATGAAATTGGACAACTTTCTTAGAGCGAACACAAAAATAAATTCAAAATGGATAAAAGACCCAAAGGTGAGATCTGAAATCATAAAAATCCTAGAAGAGAGCACAGGCAGTAACTTCTCTGACATTGGCTGTAGCAACTTTTCTTTTCTAGGTAGGTCCTTTGAGGCAAGGGGAAAAAAGCAAAAATAAACTATTGAGACTACATCAAAACAAAAAGCTTCTGCACAGCAAAGGAAACAATCAACAAAACTAAAAGGCAACCTACGGAATGGGAGAAGATACTTGCAAATGACATATCTGATAAAGGGTTAGTATCCAAAATCTATAGGGAACTTATAAGACTGACCACCCCAAAAATGATTAATCCAATTAAAAACTGGGCAGAAGGGCGCCTGGGTGGCTCAGTTGGTTGAGCGGCTGCCTTCGGCTCAGGTCATGATCCCAGAGTCCCGGGATCGAGTCCCACGTCGGGCTCCCTGCTTAGCGGGGAGTCTGCTTCTCCCTCTGACCCTCTTCCCTCTCGTGCTCTCTATCTCTCATTCTCTCTCTCAAATAAATAAATAAAATCTTAAAAAAAAATTGGGCAGAAGACATGAATAAATGTTTCTCCAAAGAACACATACTGATGGCCAACAGACACATGAAAAGATGCTCAACATTCCTCATCATTGGGGAAATACAAATCAAAACTACAATGAGATATCACTTCACCCCTGTCATAATGGCTAAAATAAAAAACACAAGAAACAGCAGGTGTTGGTGAGGATGTAGAGAAAAAGCGACCCTTTTGCACTGTTGGTGGGAATGCAAACTGGTGCAGCTTTCTGGAAAACTCTGGAAAACAGTATGGAGTTTCCTCAAAAAGTTAAAAATAAAACTACCCTATAATCCAGCAATCACACTATTGGGTATTTACCTAAAGAATACAGACACACTAATTCAAAGGTATACATGCACCCTTGTGTTTATAGCAGCATTATTTACAATAGCCAAATTATGGAAGTAACCCAAGTGTCCATCAATAGACAAATGGCTAAAGAAGATGTGATATATACATATGATGGAATATTAGTCAACCATAAAAAAGAACAAAACCTTGCCAATTACAAAGACATGGATGGAGCAGAGAGTATAATACTAAGTGAAAAAAGTTAGAGAAAAACAAATACATGATTTCACTGATATGTGGAATTTAAGAAACAAAACAAAGGAGCAAAGGGAAAAGAGAGAGAGAAATCAAGAAACAGACTCTTAATTATAGAGAACAAACTGATGGTTACCAGAGGGGAGGTGAGTGGGGGTTGGATTAAATTGGTGATGGGGATTATGGAGTTCACTTGTTGTGATGAGCACCGGGTGATGTATGGAATTGTTGAATCACTATATTGTACACCTGAAACTAATATAACAGTATATGTTAACTAACTGGATTAAAAAAAAAAAACTCATTCCAGGAGCACGTGGGTGGCTCATTCTGTTAAGGGTCCGACTCTTGATTTAAGCTCAGGTCATGATCTCAGGGTTGTGGGATCAAGCCCCTCATCAGGCTCCACCCTCGGGAGTCTGCTTAAGATTGTCTTTCTCCCTCTCTCTGTTCCTCCCCGCCCCCGCTTGCTCTCTCTCTCTCAAATAAATAAATAAATCTTTAAAAAGTCTTCATTGCAGCCTCACTTTTCAGTAAAAATTTTTGAATCGAGCTGTCAGTTTTCTTTTCTACCCCTTGTCTTATCATCAGCTAGAAGACACCAGAATCAATCTGGTTGACCATCTGACTTCCTGGCTTCTCAATTCCTTACTTTCTCAATTGCCTTCAAGAAAATATCAAAATTCCTTAGCTGACAGACAACATTTTTCAAATATAGTCACCGATGTACTTTATTCTCTGACATGGCTTCTTAGGTACTTTACATTCCCGCTATAAGAAATGCTTCACAGTTCTCCAAGGCCACTGCTAATTTATTCCTCCAAGCCCTTTGCCATCCTTATCTCTCTGTCTGTAATGCCATTCCACCCCCACGTAGTTTGGTTGTTTAACATCCATGGGAATGACTCATCTTACAATCTAGCCTTCCATTTCTTATTCTGCCTTTAGTCTAGGAACTTTGGTCTCCGTTCTACTTCAGCCTCCATTCTCAAAGCCATGTCCTGGGCTTCCTCATTGCCTAGAAAAATGTGACTTCTGAAATCTTAAGCCCCACTCACAAAAATCCAGAGGGGACTTCCACTTGTGATCAAGATTGAATAATTTACCCTCCTGCCTGAAACAACAACAAATGGACAAACTATATGAAACACAGTTTTTAAACATTGGGCATCAGGCACCTCACTACATCGATCACAGAAAGAGGAGAAACAAACAAGCTGAGTCTTATGATTGCCTTAGCATAGTGTTTGGAGGGAGTTTCTAGGCCACAATATAGAGAGGTAAACAAAGCCTAGCAGTATCTCTGAGCTGAGAAGACAAAAATGGGAGTCCATGGAGGTCAAGGTAGCTAAAGGTCACAGGACAGAGTATTAGAGAGAAAAGAACTGCAGAGAGAGAAATCTCTGGAGATCTGCAGAGGATGCCCCTGGAGTCTTCAGCTGAGTACTGGTTAACGAATGTAGGTAAATAAACTACCAGGACGCTTGGGTGGCTCAATCGGTTAAGTGTCTGCCTTCGGCTCAGGTCATGATCCTGGGGTCCTGGGATCGAGTCCCGCATTGGGCTCCTTGCTCAGCAGGGAGCCTACTACTCCCTCTGCTTGTGCTCACTTGCTCATTCTTTGTCTGACAAATAAAATCTTTATAAAAAATAAAAATTAAATTTAAAAAAGCTACAGTCTTCAAAACAGTGTGATACTGGTATAAGGACAGACATAGACCAACAAAACAGAATAGAGAGCCCAGAAATAAACTCTTGTATATATGGTCAGTAGATTTTTGACAAGGATGCCAAGACCAATCTTTGGGAAAGGACAATCTCTGTAAGAAATGGCATTGGAACAACTGGATGTCCACATGCAAAACAATTAAGTAAGTTAAACTCTTACCTTATACCATATACAAAAATTAACTCAGAATGGATCAAACACATAAATGTAAGATCTACAGCTATAAAATTCTTTAGGAGAAAACATAGGGACCTTCATGACATTTGATTTGGCAATGATTTCTTGGATATGACACTGAAAGCACAGATGACCAAAGAGAAATAGATAAATGGAGCTTCATAAAAATTAAAAACCTTTACGCATCAAAGGACACTATCAAGAGAGTGAAAAGACAACCCACAGAATAAGAGAAAATATTTGCAAATCATATACCTGAAAAGGGATTAATATCCAGAATATATACAGAACTCCTACAACTCAACAACAAGAAGTTCAAAAATGGGTAAAGGACTTGAGTAGACATTTCTCCAAAGATATATAAATGGCCAAAAAACACATGAAATGATGCTCAACATCATTACCCATGAAGAAAGGTAAATCTAAACCACAATGAGATAGCACTTTATAGCCACTAGGAAGGCTATTATAAAATAAAAGGAAAAAAATAGAAATAAAAATAAAGGAAAATAACAAATGTTGGCAAGGATATGGAAAAATCAGAACCCTTGTGCTTTGCTGATGGAAATGTAGAATGGTGCAGCTGCTGTGGAAAACAGTTTGGCAGTTCCTAAAAAAGTTTAATGTAGAATTACCGTATTATCTGGCAATTCCACACCTAGGTATACACCCAAGTGGACTGAAAACAGAGAATCAAATAGATACTTGTAAAAATGGAAACTTGAAACATAGATACTTGAAAAAAATCATAGCAGTGTTACAACATGGATGAACCTTGAAGACATCACGCTAAGTGAAACAAGACAGACACAGCATGAGTCCACTCATGAGGCATAGTGAAATTCATAGAGACAACAATTAGAATGGTGGTTACTAGGACCTGGAGGTAGAGGAAATGGGGGGTTATCGCTTAATGGGTACAGAGTTTCTGTTTGGGGTGATAAAGGGTTTTGGAAATAGATAGTGGTGATGGTTGCACAACTTTATGAATGTAATTCAATGCCGGTGAATGATACACTTAACAATGGCTAAAATATCACATTTAATGTATATATATATATATATATATATATTTACCACATGCTTTAAAAAACAGAGTGCATCATAATCATATTGCTTACAATCAATCTTTCTCAGTGATAAAGAGAATATCTTAAAGGCAGCCAGAGAACAAAGATATGCCATGTACACAGGCATGAAGGTCAGAATGACAGCAGAGTCTCATCAGGAACAACGCAAACCAGAAGTCAGTGTAGCAACATCTTTAAAGTACTGAAAGAGGGGCGTCTGGGTGGCTCAGTTGGTTAAGCCTCTGCCTTCAGCTCAGGTCATGATCTCAGGGTTCTGGGATCAAGCCCCGCATCGGGGCTTCTCCCTCTCCCTCTGCCGCCCACCCCAGCTTGTGCACGCTCCCTCTCTCTCTCAAATAAATAAATAAATAAAATCTTAAAAAAAATAAAGTACCAAAAGGAAAAAAACCTCCTCCAACCTAGACTTCTATGCTCCATGGCTACAAAAGGGTAGCACAAGCCACCCTGTGGGAACTGCTCTGGATTTTGACTTTGGTGGTCATTGCACAAATCTACACATGTGATAAAATTGTGTAGAACTAAATGCATACACAAACACACACACAGATGAGTGTATATTAAAGCTGGTGACATCTGAATAAGGTCTGTGGATTGCATCGATGTCAGTTTCCTGGTTGGAAGGTTTGCCATAGTTCTGCAAGGTTTCACCATTGAGGGAAACTGGGTGAAGGGTATTGGGATCTCCGTATATATTTTTTTACAACTCTTTGTGCATCTACAGTTATCTCAAAATAAAAAGTTAAAACAAAACTACATGTTTATTATCTCGTTGTGCCTATGGGTCAGGAAACTGAGCATTGCTAACCTAACTCCTACAGCTCAGGTTCTCTCACAAGGCTGCAGAGTGTGGCCACTCAGGACTGCTTTCATCTTAAGGTTCAACTAGAGCAAGATTTGCTTTCCCATTCACTCTGTGGTTGTTAACAGGATTCAGTTCCTTGTGGACCGTTAGACTGAAGGTCTCAGTTAGTTGCCATCTTGGCCTCTCCACAGGACAGCTCACAACATGGCCGCTGGTTTCCTCAGAGTGAGCAAGCAAGAGAGAGCAAGAGAGTGCCATCAAGATGGAAGGCATGGTCTTTTGTAAGTTGGAAACAACAGTCTTGGAACGGTCTTGGAAGCAACATCCCATCACCTTTGCTGTATTCTATTTGTTAGGTCAGTAGATCCAGTCCAGTGTGGACTCAAGAGGAGGGGATTATACAGAAGTATGAATGCCAGGAGGTGGGAGTCATTGGAGGTCATATGTTTACCACAGTAGCCAAAGAAAATACTTTAAAGATGAATAACATGGTCATTTGACCCACCAGATATAATTAAATGCATAGTAACTGAAACAGTTTTAGACTGGTCTAGAAATAAACAAAAAGATTAACAGAATTGAATGGAATCTGAGAGACTCAAGCACTGTTAAGAGCAAAAAATTGAAAAATTAAATCCCGTCAATAGGATGTTAAAAAATAATGAGGGGGTGGGGCGCCTGGGTGGCTCAGTCGGTTAAGCATCCGACTCTTGATTTTGGCTCAGGTCATGATCTCAGGGTTGTGAGATTGAGCCCCGAGTGGGGCTCCATACTGGGCATGGAGCCTGCTTAAGATTCTCTGTCTTCCTCTCCCATTGCCCCTCCCCACCCTCTCCGTCTCTAAAAAAAATAAATAAATAAAAATGAGGGGAAATCTGAATAAAGATTGATGGATCGCATTTATAACGGCATCCTCGTTATATTATGCTATAGTTTTGCAAACAAACAAAAAGGCAGAAACGGACCCATAAATACATAGAACAGAATGTGATAGGAATTTGGAGGTCATACTGTGGATATTACTCTGCAACTTTTTTAAAAATCAGAAGTGTCTTGTTCCTTCTGATTTTCTTTCTGTGCCTTCATGTGTTGCCCCTTTTTGTTTTATTTATTGATTGATTTAATTGACTTATAGTTGACACAATGTTACATTAGTTTCCAGTATGCAACATAGTGATTCCACAATTCTATACATTATGTTACGCTCACGACAAGTGTAGCTACCATTTGTCACCATACAACATGATTACAACATCTTTGACTGTATTCTCTATGTTGTACCTTTTATCCCCATGATTTATTCATTCCATAACTGGAAGCCAGTACCTCCCACTCCCCATCACCCCTTTTCCCCTTTCCCCCCACCTCCCTCCCCTCTGGCCACCACCAGTTTGTTCTCTATATTTATGGCTCTTTTTCTGTTTTTTGTTTGCAACTTTCTTTTGCACTTAATATACTGTGAATGTCTCTCCCTTTCCACACACACATCCTTCATTCTTTTCTAACTGAAATTTTTTTCTTTAAATTTTTTAGTTATGTTAATCACCATACATTACATCATTAGTTTTTTTTAATTTTTTATTGTTATGTTAATCACCATATATTACATCATTAGTTTTTGATGTAGTGTTCCATGAGTCATTGTTTGTGCATAATACCCAGTGCTCCACGCAGAACGTGCCCTCTTTAATACCCATCACCAGGCTAACCCATCCCCCCAGCCCCCTCCCCTCTAGAACCCTCAGTTTGTTTTTCAGAGTCCATCGGCTCTCATGGTTTGTCTCCCCCTCCGATTTCATTCATCTGAATGAATCCCCCCCTTTCATTTCATTCCCCCTTCATTCTTCCCCTCCTGCTATCTTCTTCTTCTTTTTTTTTTCTTAACATATATTGCATTATTTGTTTCAGGGGTACAGATCTGTGATTCAACAGTCCTGCACAATTCACAGCGCTCAAGGTAGCACATACCCTCCCCAATGTCTATCACCCAGACACCCCATCCCTCCCACCCCCCCACCACTCCAGCAACCCTCAGTTTGTTTCCTGAGATTTAACTGAAATTTTTATTGGGATAATAATTGTAAGAAATAATAGACATCCTTTGTACACTTTGCCTAGTTTCTCTAAATGGTAACGTTTTACAAAACCATTGCCGCCTAGTATTTACCACAAAGCCCAAGTGATCCTCTATAAAACATAAATAAAATTATGTGACTCCATGCACTCCATGCTTACAACCTTCTAATGGCTTCCCATGCCACAAGGAATTATGTAATCTGGCCCCTGGAAACCTCTCTGACCTCATCTCCTAGCACTCTCCCATTGTTTTCACTGCACCAGACAAAATGGCCTCCTTGTGATTCCTCTAACACACCAAACACTTTACCGTCTCAGCGTCTTTGTTCTCCCTACCTGGAATGACCTTCCCCCGGATATCCACACCTTCCAATTACTACTTTTTAGCGTGAGAACTTTTAGAAAATGTATAACAAATACAAAAGAGTGTATACATATGTACTCCTAAGATTTCATTCTTTAAACCATATATATGTAAAGAATAACAAAATCATAAATGTATATGTGAATTAAAGAATAATAAACTGAACACCCACATACCCACCACTCAGCTTGAGAAATAGAACGTTACCAGAGCCTCTGAAACCATCTATATGCCTTTCTGAATTGCATTCCTCTCCTTTCCCACAAGATACAACTGCTTTCTTGCCTGTGTTTTTTGAGCTTTACCTCACAGAATCATAACACATGATTTTTTTCCCCCTGAATTAGCTCTCTCTCTACATTACATTTGTGGGATTCATCACATTGATATTTGTAACTGTAGGTATCTATTTTCACCAATGTGTAGCTTTCCATTTGATGATTACACCACAATTTATTAAGTCAAGTGTCCTACTGAAGGACATTTGGGCTATTTCTGGCTTTTTGTTAAGATCAATGCTGCTATGAACAGACTTGAATTCTTTTTTTTTTTTTTTAAAGATTTTATTTATTTATTTGACACAGAGAGAGACAGCGAGAGAGGGAACACAAGCAGGGGGAGAGGCAGAGGGAGAAGCAGGCTTCCCGCGGAGCAGGGAGCCCGATGCGGGGCTCGATCCCAGGACCCTGGGATCATGACCTGAGCTGAAGGCAGACGCTTAACGACTGAGCCACCCAGGCACCCCCCTTTCTTTAGAGAGAGAGAGTGGGGGTGTGGGGCAGAAAGAGAGGGAAAGAGAATCTTAAACAGGCTCCACGCTCAGTGCAGAGCCCGAGGCGTGACTTGATCTCGCAACCTTAGCCGAAATCAAGAGTCGGGCACTCAACAGACTGAGCCACCCAGGTGCCCCCACACTTGAATTCTTGTACATATTTTCTCGTACACTTATGCAATATTTTTTGTAGTATATATTCTAGGGGTAGAACTGCTGAATCATACAGTATAACCATGTTTAGATTTATTAAATGTCAAAATGTATTCAAAGTGATTATGGGGCGCCTGGGTGACTCAGTCAGTTAAGCATCCAACTCCTGATTTCAGCTCAGGTTATGATCTCAGGGTTATGGAATCGAGCCTTGCGTCCGGCTGCACACCGAGCATTGAGCCTGCTTAAGATTCTCTCTCTCCCTCTCCTCTCTCTCTCTCCAAGAAAAAAAAAAAAAACAGAACAAAGTGATTGTACCAAATTACATTTCTGCTAGCAGGATTTCCATAGCACAATCTCCTTGACAACACTGGTATTATTAGACTTATTAATATTTGTCAGTCTGATTAATATAAAATTAATCTCATTATGGTCATACTCTGCATTTCCCTGATTACCAGTGAGGTAGCTCATCTTTTCATTGTTTATTGGTCATTCCTGTTTTCTCTTCTGTGAAATACCTATTCATGTCTTTTGGTCAATTTTCTGTTGTCTTTTCCTTATTGATATATATTTTAAATACATATATACACATATATACATATATATGATAGTTATTCTTTATTAATTATGTAAATTGCAAATATCTTTTGCCAGACACTGTAGCCTTTTTAAATAATGTCTTTTGATAAACAGAAGTTGGTTTTTAAAATGTAGCCAAATATAGGGGCGCCTGGGTGGCTCAGTTGGTTAAGTGACTGCCTTCGGCTCAGGTCATGATCCTGGAGTCCCTGGATCGAGTCCCACATCGGGCTCCCTGCTCAGCAGGGAGTCTGCCTCTCTCTCTGACCCTCTTCCCTCTTGTGCTCTCTATCTCTCATTCTCTTTCTCAAATAAATAAAATCTTTAAAAAAAATAAAATGTAGTCAAATATATAAAACTTTTATGGTTTGTGCTTTATATATTTTTTCTCTTATTATTTTTCCCCAAGTTTTAATTTAAATTCCAGTTAGTTAATGCGCTTTATATTTTGTCCAAGAAATCCTTTCCTATACCAATGTTATAGAAATATTCCCCTATTGGGGCGCCTGGGTGGCTCAGTTGGTTAAGCAGCTGCCTTCGGCTCAGGTCATGATCCTGGAGTCCCGGGATCGAGTCCCGCATCAGGCTCCCTGCTCAGCGGGGGGTCTGCTTCTCCCTCTGACCTTCCCCCCTCTCCTGTACTCTCTCTCATTCTCTCTCTCAAATAAATAAATAAAATCTTTTAAAAAAAAAGACAGAAATATTCCCCTATTTTTTTTTAAGAGAGAGAGAGCATGAGCAGGGAGGGGCAGAGGGAGAGAGAGAATCTTAAGCAGGCTCCACACCCAGTGTGAGGAGTCCGATTCAAGGGCTTGATCTCACCACCCTGAGATCATGACCTGAGCTGAAATCAAGAGTTGGACGCTTAACCGACTGAGCCACCCAAGTGCCCCCAGACTTTTTCTGTACTTATTTTTTTAACAAAATATGTGGTCATACTTAATCTTGTATATTGCTTGTCTACTGGACATTGTATCATGAACATTTGCCCATGTCCCATGTCCATCTTGTGGCTGTGGCTTAATTTAATCCCTTATTATTGAAAATCATTGTTTCCAATTTTTAATATTAAAAATATAATACTTTGATTAGCATATTTTACATAAATCTTCATGTTCATCTCTGAATATTCCCTTAGGATAATTTTTTTAGAAATGGAGTTACTAGATGCAAAGGTATGAAAATTCTTAAGGCTCTTGAGGCAAGTGTCAAATAGCTTTCAGCACAGTTGTACCAACTTCACTTCCACACATAGTGTGTCAGTGCCTGTTTATTACATTCTCATCCTAAGTTTCTTTAAAGCAGTATTGTGTTTAAAAACATGGGCTTCAGAAACAGATAGCCCTATATCCAAATCCTGGCTCTACCATTTATAAATGTGTGACTTTAGGAAAGTTATTTAATTATTCTGATCCATATTACATGGTCAGATAAATGGTAGCTATTGAAATTATTATGGAAGAAGGATAAAAGAAATTAATGGCATCCTTACAGAAACCCCCAAAACTTAGAAGAAAATAGGCAGAGAGAAACTCTTAAAGAAAAACCTCTGGCATTTTTAGAAAAGCAGTAGAGGCTTCAAGTGTAAAAAGAGAAAGACCAAAGCTCTAAAGGGAGAAGACCAAAACTACAGGGAAAGAGTTGGGAGACCACCAGCCCTTTCCCAACTGGAAATACCTCTTGTAGTTTACATTCAAATGCCTTTATTTTGTGGAAGAATGGCAAAGTACAAATTTCATGAATTTCAAAAAGGGAAAGAAGGAAACTACAAGCTATATAAATAAGGAAACTATAAACATAAACTATAGAGTAAGTTTTTTTAAAAGATTTATTTATTTATTTATTTAACAAAGAGAGAGAGCGTGCAAACAGGGGTGGGGGCAGAGGGAGAGAGAATCCTCAGGCAGACTCCCCAGTGAGCATGGGGCCTGATGCGGGCTCGATCCCAGGACCCTGAGATCACGACCTGAGCTGAAATCAAGAGTCGGATGCTTAACTGGCTGAGCCACCTAGGTGCCCCACAGAAAAATAAGTTCTGTGTCCATGTTTAACTAGAAAAGAGGGAGAAGAAAGAAATGCTATAAGCCAGTGTTTCTCAAATTTGTTCCCCTGATAAGAATCATCTGCAATGCTGTAAAGTTCTTTTCCAAGCCCACACCCCAGACAAGCTGAATTATTTTGTAGGGGATGAGCTTAGAAGCCTATATAGTTAAACAAGTGCCTCAGGTGATGATGATAATCAGACAAGTCTGGGAAACTGCTATACAAACAACCACGGCTTTCAAGGGGGCAATGACAAATTCATAATAAACTGATGGATAAAGAAATATGAAGTGGTTGATGGGTGGTGTGGCAATATTGGTAATGATCATAAAATTAGGAAGAGTCAAAATGTAAGGGATCTGGGTGCCTGGGTGGCTCAGATGGTTAAGCGTCTGCCTTTGGCTCAGGTCATGATCCCAGAGTCCTGGGATCGAGCCCCGCATCGGGCTCCCTGCTCAGTAGGGAGCCTGCTTCTCTCTCTCCTTCTCCTGCTCCCCCTGCTTGTGTTCTCTCACTCTTTCTGTCAAATAAATAAATAAAAATCTTTAAAAAAATGTAAGGGATCAATTAAAAGTTTATTAATAACATAGCATAATAAAAATTATAGAAAATAAAGCAAAAGTAAAATAAAATAAAAGTGTATTAATTACACATTGATTAGTTATTAATTACACATTCATTATTAATGACCACACCTTCTTTGCTACTTCTCCCTGTAGGAGATGGAACTTAATTTCCTCTCACCTTGAGTGTGGACTAGACTTAGTGACTTGCTTCTAAGGAACAGTATATGCAAAAGGGAGAATAGTAATTATGTAGTGGAGAAGCCTGGCAGCCAGCAACTTTAACCAAAGGATCAAGGTTAACATCATCAGTAATAAGTCACATTGACATTGTATGTACCACCTGCTGTGATGCCATGAGAAAGATACTTCACTTCTGTGGTATTCTTCCCCAAAATGCATAATACCAGTCTAATGAAAAAAATATCAGACAAACCCAAATTGAGGGACATTCTATAAAATGCTGTCCAGTACTCTTCAATAAGCACGAAGGTCATGAAAGACAAGGAAAGACCAAGAAACTTCCACAGACTGGAGGAGTCTAAAGAAACATAAGGACTAAATGCAACATGGTATCCTTGATTGAATCTTGGAGCAGAAAATAGACATAAGTGAAAAAAACTAGTAAAATTGGGGAAAATGTCTGTAGTTTGGTTAATAGAATTGTATAATGCTAATTTCTTAGTTTTGATAAATAGACCGTGATAAGACGTTAACATCAGGGGAAGCCAGGTAAGGGTATACAGGAACTCTCTGCACTATATTTGAAACTCTCCATAAATCCAAAATCACTTCAAAAAACAATTACTGAAGAAAAAAATGTAATTTCTTAAATTAGGTGGTAGGCACATTTCATGGTTTTAGTCTCCTTCACAACTAGTATATCCATTATATTCATTTATATACATGAATTATTTCATAATTAAAAGACAATAAAGGAAAAAATGTAAGGGATGTAAACTAAGCCATCGGTGGAAGGGATCTATGAAATTTTTAATACTCCAAATTCAATTAAGTTGATTTGAGATAAGATAAGCACAGGATGGATTGTTCCAGCACAAAAGAAGGCTTTGGTTTCAGCAATTATAATGAGCTTCATCTGATAAAAATGATATATTAACAGACTAAGGGTAGTTTGTAAGACATCAGAGAGTCAACAGTAGAAGCCAAACTCATCAGTATTCACCAGCACTGTCTAGTGGCAAGGAGTTCTAGTATCAAATCCATCCCTATAGAGAAGACGGGTACATGAGGTTATCACAGCTTGATGACACCAGCCATTAAAATTGGCCAGTGTAACAAACAGATGCCATGCGCCTTTTGATGTGATGCAAAGGACACACACCCATCACTCAGGAAGCATCTTGTTCCCTTCTCTCCCTAACAAAAAACTTTTTAAACTGAATCCAATCAAGCATCCTGGTCTAACTGCCAATTTGTAGGCTATACAGGGGACAGAATATTGGGGATGCAATCAGCTATACTGTGAGAAAGTCAAAGTGATCTGGTTTCCCCAAGAAAATCCTATAAAGAGAGAGAGAGAGAGAGAGAGATGGAATTAAAGATTACAAAGGACTTAAAAGACAGGTGAACCAGAGACTTTAAGATGGTGGTGGAGTAGGAAGACCCTAGGTTTGCCTCATCCCATGAATACAACTAAATAACTATCATATCATCCTAAATACCCCAGAAATCAATCCGAAGACAGGAAGAACAAACTCCACGACTAAAGGCAGAGAAGAGACCATTGAAGAAGGTCGGAAGTGTAGAGACATGGTTTGGGAGAGAAAAGGAGCATGGCTGCAGTGGTGTGGAGGGAGTCACAGTCATGGAGAAGGGCAAGAAATAGACTAGCACACAAGCGAGTGCAGGAGAAAATGAATCCCTATAGCAATGGGCTTGGAAAGCAAGAGGGCCTGAATTTTGTGCATTCTTGCAACCAGTGAGGCTTAAAGCCTGGAGTTTGAAAGGTCAGCATGTTTGGCTCTGGGAGAGCTTGGAGGACAGTGGGCTGCTCTTGGAGAAAAGGCAGGCAGACAGCCCAGGAATAGACAGTGTGGAAACAGTGATCTGAAGAGCCCCTGGGGCACAAATGGGGAGGTTATTTGTTTATCTTGGAGGGCCTCCCAGAGAGACAGCATTCATGGAGAGACCCTTCTGGAAACAAAGGAACTGACAGGCACCATTTCCCTCTCCTGCCCCTTAGCATAAGCACAGGGCCACCTAAGGGAACCGGTGCAGTGCCCACACTTGCTACCTAACTTGCTTAGTCCCACCCCAACCCACCCCACCCCCCACACTTCAGAAGAACTGCCCTTGCTAGTCACGCTTGACTCAGTCCCAGTGTGGCTGGCCCCCTACCTCAGAAGGCTGGCCCAAACCATGCCCGTAGTCTGTTTTCCACCCCAGGAGCTTTGCAGGGCTTTGGTTCTGGTGGAAGTAGCAACAGGTCTCATTTCACAAACAGACCAGAGCACACCTAGTTGAAACTCACCACATTCAGGCCAGGGACCAAACATTGCCCACAACAAACAAAGAGAGCCTCGGCAGATGACTGGCTTAAGGAATAAAACAGCCATCACAAAATAGCAGAGTGTATGCCACACACACTGGAGACACTCCTGGAAATGCCAGGCCCTGGGAAACAGGGGAACCCACACTGCAGTCACCACAAGACCTCTTCTTTATAAAGCCATTACATTCAAGAACAGGAGATGTGGCTACTTTCCTAACACAGATATACAGGCACAGAGACTTACACAAAATGAGAAAGCAGAGGAATTTGTCCCAAACGAAAGAACAGGACAAAGCTACAGCCAGAGATCTAAGCAAAACAGATATAAGTAACATGCTTGACAAAGAATTTAAATTTAAAGCAATGATCATAAGGATACTCCCTGGACTTGAGAAAAGAGTGGAGCACATCAGCGAGACCCTTAACATAGAGATAAGGAATAACATAGCAGAGATCAAGAGTTCAATAAATGAAATGAGAAACACGCCTGATGGAATGAACAACAGGCTGGAAGAAACAGAGGAAGGAATTCGTGACCTAGAAGACAGAGTAATGGAAAGTAATCAATCTGAACAAAAGAGAGAAAACAGAATTATGCAAAACAAGAATAGACTTAGGGAACTCAGTGACTCCAACAAAAGTAATAACATTCGGATTATAGGAGTCCCAGAAGAAGAAGAGAGAGAAAAGGGGGCAGAGTATTTGTTTGAAGAAATAAGCTGAAACCTTCCCTAATCTGGGGAAAGAAACAGAGAGGCACAGAGATCCAGGAGGCACAGAGAACTCCCATCAAAATCAACAAAAGCAGATCCACACCAAGACATATTATAATTAAAATGGCAAAATAGGGATGCCTTGTGGCTCAGTCAGTTAAGCATCTGCATTCGGCTCAGATCATGATCCCAGGGTCCTGGGATGGAGTCCCGCATCGGGCTCCCTGCTCCGCGGGGGGCCTGCTTCTCCCTCTGCCTGCTGCTCCCCCCTGCTTGTGCTCTCTCTCTCTCTCTCTGACAAATGAATAAATAAGATCTTAAAAAAAATAGCAAAATATAGTGGTAAAGAAAAAATATTAAAAGCAGCAAGACAAAAGAAAAGACAGCTATATACAAGGGAACTCCATAAGGCTATCAGTGGATTGTTCAGCAGAAATTTTCCAAGACAGAAAGGAGTGGCATAATATATTCAAAGTGCTGAATGGGAAAAACCTGCAGCCAAGAATAGTCTATCCAGTGAGGCTATCATTCCATAAGCTAAAGGAGCTCATGAGCACTAAACCAGCCCTGCAAGAAATATTGAAGGGAACTCTTTGAATGGGAAGGAGAGAACAAAAGTGACAGTATGAAGGTAGGAAACACAAAAGAGGTAAAAATGAATATTTCTGTAAAAAACCAGTCAAGGAACTCACAAAATTAAAGGATATAAACTATGGCACAATATACCTAAAACATGGAGAGGAGAGGAGTAAAGAATAAGTTCAAACTTAAATGATCATCAACTTAATATAGACTGCTATATGCAGAAGATGTTATATACAAACCTAATGGTAACCAGAAATCAAAAACCACTAATAGATATGCAGAGAATAAAGAGAAAGAAATCCAAATATATCACTAAAGAAAATCAGAAAACCATGAGAGAGAGAAAGACAAGGATCGGAGAAAATCTTCAGAAAGAACCACAAAACAAGTAACAAAATGGCAATAAATACAGATCCATCAATAATTACTTTGAATGTAAATGGACTAAACGCTCCAATCAAAAGACATGGGGTGACAGAATGGATAAGAAAACAAGTCCCACCTGTATGCTGCCTACAAGAGACTCATTTCAAACCTAAAGACACCTGCAAATTGAAATTGAGGGGAGGGAGAAACATCTATCATGTAAATGGTTGTCAAAAGAAGGCCAGAGCAGCAATACTTACATGGGACAATATAGACATTAAAACAAAGACTGTAACAGGAGACAAAGAAGGACACTATGTAATAATAAAGGGGACAATCCAGCAAGAAGACATAGCAATTGTAAATGTTTACGCACCCAACATAAGAGCACCCAAATACATAAAACAGTAAATAACAAACATAAAGGAACTAATGATACGATACTAATGATACGATAATAGTAGGGGACTTTAAAACCCCACTTACATCAATGGACAGATCATCCAAACAGAAAATCAACAAGGAAATAATGTCTTTCTTTTCTTTTTAAAGATTTTATTTATTTGTTTGAGAGAAAGAGGGAGAGTGAGAGAGGGAAACAGAAGGAGAATCAGACTCCCCGCTGAGCAGGCAGCCCGATGCGGGGCTCCATCCCAGGACCCCGGGTCATGACCTGAGCAGAAGGCAGACGCTTAATGACTGAGCCACCCAGGTGTCCCAGAAACAATGTCTGAATGACACACTGGAAAAGATGGATTTAACAGATATATTCAGAACATTCCACCCTAAAACAGCAGAGTACACATTCTTCTCAAGTGCAGATGAAATGTTCTCCAGAATAGATCACATTAGTAGGCCACAAAACAAGCCTCAACAAATAACAGAAAGTTCGAAGTCATACTATATATGTTTTCTGACCACAACGCTATGAAATCTGAAGCCTCAAACCACAAGAAAAAATCTAGAAAGACCACAAATACGTGGAGGTTAAACAACATGTTACTAAACAGTGAATGGGTCAACCAGGAGGAAAAAGAAGAAATAAAAAGTACATGGAAGAGTGCCTGGCTGGCTCAGTCCATTAAACGTCTGCCTTCGGCTCAGGTCAGTATCCCGGAGTCCCGGGATGGAGCCCCGCATCAAGCTCTCTGCTCAGCAGGGAGCCTGCTTCTCCCTCTGCCTTTCACCCTGCTTGTGCTCTCTCTCCAGCTCTCTGCCTCTCTCAAATAAATAAAAATCTAAAAAAAAAGTACATGGAAATGAAATGAAAACACAATGGTCCAATACTTCTGGGATGCAGCAAAAGTGGTTCTAAGAGAGAAGTTTATAGCAAAGGGGCCTATCTCAAGAAGCAAGAAAGATCTCAAATAAACAACCTAACCTTACACTGAAAGGAGTTAGAAAAAGAACAACAAACAAAACCCCAAACCAACAGAAGGAAGGAAATAACAAAGACTAGAGCAGAAATAAATTACAGAGAAATTCTAAAAAAAAACAACAACAACAGACAATAGAACACAACAGTGAGCCAGGGGCTGGTTTTTTGAAAAGATCAACAAAATTGATAAACCTCCAGCCAGACTTATCAAGAAAAAAAGAGAAATGACCCAAATAAAATCACAAATGAGAGAAGACTAACCACCACAGGAAGATAAACAATTATAATACTATGAAAAATCATATGCCAACAAATTTGACAACCTACATGAAATGAATAAATTCCTTAGAAACACAGAAACTACCAAAATTGAAACAGGAAGAAATAGAAAATTTGAACAGATCAATTACCAGCAAATATATTGAATCAGTAATCAAAAAATTCCCGGTGAACAAAAGTTCAGGAGCAGAAGGCTTCACGGGCAAATCCTACCAATCATTTAAAGAAGAGTTAATACCTGTTCTTCTCAAACTATTCCAAAAGATAGAAGAAGAAAGAAAACTTCCAAATTCACTCTATGAGGCCAGCATTACCCTGAAATCAAAACCAGATAAAGACACCATGAAAAAAATAGAACAACAGGCCAATATCTCTGATGAACGTGGATGCAAAAATTCTGAACAAAATACTTGCAAACTGGATCCAACAATACATTAAAAAAAAGTACTAACCATGATCAAGTGGGATTTATTCCTGGGTTGCAAGGGTGGCTCAATATTCTCAAATCAATCAGTGTGATACATGACATCAATAAGAGAAAAGATAAGAACCATGTGATCATTTCAATAGATGCAGAAAAAGCACTGAACACAGTACCACATCCCTTCATGATAAAAACCCTCAAAAAGGAGGTTTAGAGGGAACATACTTCAACATAATAAAGGCCATATATGAAAAACGCACAGCTAACATCATCCTTAGTTTGGAAAAACTGAGAACTTTCCCCCTAAGGTCAGGAACAATGATGTCCACTCTCACCACTTTTGTTCAACATAGTACTGGAAGTCCTAGCCACAGCATTCAGACAACAACAACAACAACAACAACAACAACAACAGGCATCCAAATCTGTAAGGAAGAAGTAAAACTTTCACTATTTGCAGAGGACATGATACTCTATATAGAAATCCCAAAAGGTACCACCAAAAAACTGCTAGAACGGATACACGAATCCAGTAAATTCATAGGATACAAAATCAACATACAGAAATTTGTTGTATTTCTCTACACCAATAATGAAGCGGCAGAAAGAGAAATTAAGGAATTGGTTTCATTTACAACTGCACCAAAAATAATAAGATACCTAGGAAAAAAACCTAACCAAAGAGGTGAAAGACCTGGACTCCGAACCTACAAAACATTGATGAAAGGAAGTGAAAAAGACACAAAAAATGGAAAGACAATCCACGCTCATGGATTGGAAGAACAAATATTGTTAACATGTCTATGTTACCCAAAGCAATGTACAGATTTAATGGAATCCCTATCAAAATACCAATGGCATTTTGCACAGAACTAGACCAAAATTCCTAAAATTTGTATGGAACCACAAAAGACCCTGAATAGTCAAAGCAACCCTGAAAAAGAAAAGCAAAGCTGAAGGCATCACAATTCTGGACTTCAAGCTATATCACAAAGCTGTATTAATCAAAACAGTATGGTACTGGCACAAAAATAGACACATAGATCAATGGAACAAAATAGAAAACCCAGAAATAAACCCACAATTATATGGTCAATTAATCTTCAACAAAGCAGGAAAGACTATCCAATCAGAAAAGGAGAGTCTCTTCAGGGCATCTTGGTGGCTCAGAGGGTTGGGCATCTGACTCTTGATTTAGGCTCAGGTTGTGATTTTGGGGTCATGAGATCGGGCTCCTGTGTTGGGCTCTGCGCTCAGCATTGAGTGTGCTTGGGATCCTCTCCCTCTCCCTCTTCCTCAGCCCCTCCCCACTGCTCATGTGTGCAGGGACTCTCTCCCTGTCCCTCTCTAAAATGAATAAATAAATCTTTAAGGAAAAGACAGTCTCTTCAACAAACGGTGTTGGGAAAACTGGATAGCTACGTGCAAAAGAACGAAACTGGACAACTTTCTTATATCATATACACAATTAAATTCAGAATGGATGAAAGACCTACATGTGAAACCTGAAATCATAAAAATCCTAGAATAGAACACAGGCAGTAACTTCTCTGACATTGGCTGTAGCAACTTTTTGCTAGATAGGGCCTTTGAGGCAAGGAGGGAAAAAAGCAAAAATAAACTATTGGAACTACATCAAAACAAAAAGCTTCTGCACAGCAAAGGAAACAATCAACAGAACTAAAAGGCAACCTATGGAATGAGAGAAGATACTTGCAAATGACATATCTGATAAAGGGTTAGTATCCAAAATATATAAAGAACTTATAAAACTGACCACCCCAAAAATGAATAATCCAATTAAAAACTGGGCAGAAGACATGGAACATTTCTCCCAAGAAGACATCCAGATGGCCAAGAGACACATGGAAAGATGCTCATCATCACTTACCATCAGGGAAATGACACCAAAACTACCTCACACGTGTCAGAATGGCTAAAATCAACAACACAAGAAACAACAGGTGCTGGCGAGAATGTGGAGAAAAAGGAACCTTCTTGCACTGTTGCTGGGAATGCAAACTGGTGCAGCTACTCTGGAAAACAGTATGGAGCTTCCTCAAAAAGGTAAAAAATAAAATTACCTTATGCTCTAGCAATCGCGCTACTAGGTATTTACCCAAAGAATACAAAAACACTAATTCAAAGGGATACATGCACCCCTGTGTTTATAGCAGCATTATTTATAGTAGTCAAGATATGGAAGGAGCCCAAGTGTCCATAGATTAATGAATGGATAAAGATGGGATATATATATATATATATAATGGAATGTTACTCAGCCATAAAAAAGAATGAAATCTTGACATTTGCAACGACATGGATGGAGCTAGAGAGTATAATGCTAAGTGAAATAAGTCAGTCAGAGAAAGACGAATACCATATGATTTCACTCATACGTGGAATTTAAGAAACAAATGAGCAAAGGGGAAAAAGAGAGAAAGAGAGAGAGGGAGAGAGAGAGACAAAAACCGAGAAAAAACTCTTAACTATAGAGAACAAACTGATGGTTACCAGAGGGGAAGTGGGGGAGGGGAATGGATGAAAATGTGAGGGGCATAGGGAGTACATTTGTTATGATGAGCTCCAGGCGATTAAAATAAAAACTTAAAAAAAAAAAAAAAAAAGGATGAACCAGGAGCGCCTGGGTGGCTCAGTCGTTAAGCGTCTGCCTTCGGCTCAGGTCATGGTCCCAGGGTCCTGGGATCGAGCCCCGCATCGGGCTCCCTGCTCAGCGGGAAGCCTCCTTCTCCCTCTCCTGCTCCCCCTGCTTGTGTTCCTGTTCTCGCTGTCTCTCTCTGTCAAATAAATAAAATCTTTAAAAAAATAATGAACCAAATGCAGTTTTATTCCTGATTTCAACAAGCCAAATGTAAACATTTTTTGAGACAATGTGAGAAATTTGAACATAGATTGATAATAGTATTAGAGATTATGTTATTTATGGTATGTGATGAAGATAGTTATTAATTTTTTAAAGTTTTTATCCTTAAGAGGTACATACTGAATACTTTATTGGCAACTATGTTGTCTGGGATTTAAAAAAAAAAATACTACAGCAGGGACGCCTGTGTGACTCAGTCAGTTAAGTGTCTGCCTTCGGCTCAGGTCATGATCCCGGGGTCCTGGGATCGAGCCCTGCATCGGGCTCCCTGCTCATCGGGGGCCCTGCTTCTCCCTCTCACTCTCCCTGCTGCTCCCCCCTGCTTGTGCTTTCTCTCTGCCAAATAAATAAAATCTTAAAAAAAAAAATACTACAGCAGTCCTCCCAAAGGGTGGGGGGGGTAGATGAACAGAGACTCAAAAACTGTTGATAATCGTTAAAGCCAGATGCAGGCCTCATGAGGGTTCATTATATTCTTCTATTTTTAAATATGTTTAAAATTTTCCACAGTGAGAAGTTAGAAGTAAAATCCAACTTACTGTCCTGGTTCTGATTTTCTCCTCACTGAGCAACAATCTTTTTTTTTAACACTGTTTTATTAAGAGTGAACACTTTTCAGTATTCCTAAACTGTAAACAATGGGAAACTGAAGTAAGTATCAAAGAAAACACATCAGGGATCATATATAACAGACAAAAACCTTTAAATTTTTTTTATTGCCTTTATACAACAATCAATGCATATGATTGCAATGTCTTCTCATCTAGATTTGTGATTTAGTAGAGAATGTACTTGATGAGCAAATACGAATCCTTTGCCTCTCTGTTACATTTCTCGCTGCTGATTAATAATTTAAGTAAGTGTTCATACATTGCTTTCAGGTTTGGACATAGCATCCGACTGGTGAGACTAAGGTCATGGGCTGGGATGTATGCTACCGATGGTCAACTAACTGGATGGCGAACTGGTTGTCACTGAGTAAACCTACTACCTCTCAGTAGTTTGGCATTCACTGCTTTACCAGCATGCCTTGCTTTTCTACTTGAACTTCAACACTGGTAGGTTGTGATTTAGGACTCGATCAGGTACGGAGTCAGAACAAAGGAAGGTCCATCTCCCTTCCCCTCCCCATTATTGTTATTTTTTTAAAAAGATTTTATTTATTTATTTGACAGAGAGAGACACAGCAAGAGAGGGAGCACAAGCAGGGGGAGTGGGAGAGGGAGAAGCAGGCTTCCCCGCTGAGCAGGGAGCCCGATGCGGGGCTCGATCCCAGGACCCCGGGATCATGACCTGAGCTGAAGGCAGACGCTTAACGACTGAGCCACCCGGGCACCCCATCCCATTATTGTTACTGAAATAGTCAAATAGTAAGTAGTAAAATACCAGTTAACACATACTGAGGCCTTACAAGGTGCCAGACATCATTCTAAGCAATTCATTGTGTTATTTCATCTTTTTTTTTTAAAGATTTTATTTATTTGAGAGAGAGAATGAGAGAGAGAGAGAACACATGAGAGGGGGGAGGGGCAGAGGGAGAAGCAGACTCCCCGCTGAGCAGGGAGCCCGATGTGGGACTCGATCCTGGGACTCCAGGATCATGACCTGAGCCGAAGGCAGTCGCTTAACCAACTGAGCCACCCAGGCGCCCTGTGTTATTTCATCTTTACGATACTCCGACATTTACAGAAGAGGAAACTAAGGCCCAGGAGACTTGCCTTAAGAGCCAGAGTTTGAGCGCAAGAGTTTGACTTCAAAGCCATGTTCTTAGGCGCGTGATGTATTATCTTAATTTGAAAACAATGTCAGAAGTCCTCTCGTCTAGTTATTTTGTAAATCATGCACAATGAGCATCTCTGAGCTGCCTCGAGGCTCTGAAGCAGGATATCACAGACTGGGCAGGTAAATCTGTTCCTGGCAAAATGAATAAGCATAGCATGCGTTGGAGGACTGTAGAGTTCATGGAAAGTCAGTTAATCTTTTGTAATGAGTACTGGGGGGAGGGGACAGGGCAGCCTATATATTTAGAGACTATCTTCTCAGTCTTGCGGCTCTAAGACCTGACACCTAGAGAAAGCTCCAGGCAGTCCTTGTCACCCGGCCCCAACCAACATCCAAAGCAGTTTAAGTGCTTGAATGTTAATAATTAGAGGTTTTCGTGGAAAAACCTAGACTTTATATAAGATGAAGAGCTCTTGAAACGAAGTCAATAGACTAAACTGGGATATAAAATGTGTATTAATCAAGCGGATGTATGACTATGTAGTAACTTCTAAATAACGATTTAAAAAGTCATCACGTGGGGCACCTGGGTGGCTCAGTCGGTTAAGCGTCCGACTCTTGATTTCGGCTTAGGTCATGATCTCAGGGTCCTGAGATCGAGCCCTGTGTCAGGCTCTGTACTCAGCGGGGAGTCTGCTTGAGGATTCTCTCTCTCACTCTCTCTCTCTCCCTCTGCCCATCCCCCTGCTTGTATATATGTGCTCTCTCTTTCTCAAATAAATAAATCTTTAAAAAAAAAGTCATCATGCTAGGATGCAGTTAAAGGGAACAACTTCTGGTTTAATTATAAGAAAATCTCTTCATCTTACCTTTTTAAGAATTATATTACATTTTCTGGTAAATACATTCTGTCCGGTCTGATATTTATTGCTCAAAGTTAGGAGAAGCCATACTTCTTTGGTGAGATGAGAGTTGAATCTGATAACTTATAATTTGATTCTAAAGTTAAAAATCATAAGAAGAGGAAACAAGAAGCAAACCTTTTAAAGCCCTGATGGCTCAGTCGTTAAGCATCTGCCTTCAGCTCAGGTCATGATCCCAGGGTCCTGGGATCGAGCCCCGCATCGGGCTCCCTGCTCGGTGGGAAGCCTGCTTCTCCCTCTCCCACTCCCCCTGCTTGTGTTCCCTCTCTCGCTGTGTCTCTCTCTGTCAAATAAATAAAATCTTAAATAAATAAATAAATAAATAAATAAACAAACCCCCCAATCTTTATCCTAAACTTGGATTCTGGAAACACATCAAGAAACTTGGAGAAAAGCTAAAATGAAATTTAAAGTACAAAAGTTAGTGATGAACCTACTGAAAGTAAAAATTAAGTAGATAAATAAAGAGGCACCTGGCTGGCTCAGTCAGTGGAGCATGCCACTCTTGATCTCAGGGTTGTTAGTTCAAGCCCTACGTTGGGCATGGAGCCTACTTAAAAGAAAATTTTATTTTATTTTATTTTATTTTTAAAGATTTTATTTATTTATTTGAGAGAGAGAGAGTGAGAGACAGAGAGCATGAGAGGGAAGAGGGTCAGAGGGAGAAGCAGACTCCCCGCTGAGCAGGGAGCCCGATGCGGGACTCGATCCCGGGACTCCAGGATCATGACCTGAGCCGAAGGCAGTCGCTTAACCAACTGAGCCACCCAGGCGTCCTAAAAGAAAAATTTTAAAAGAAATGAATGAACAAAAGTTAGTGGTGAAGAAAATCTTGTGCCTTTTTCACATCTACGACAGTTTGGCTGTATTATAGTACTTGGAAATATCTAGAGCCTTCAAGTATTTGTGTTTTCATTTTGATTGTGTCATAAAGAGTTCATTTTTTTTAAAGATTTTATTCATTTGAGAGAGAGAGAGAGAGAGAGAGAGAGAAAATGAGCCAGGGGAGGGGCAGAGGAAGAAGGAGAAGCAGACTCCCTGCTGAGCAGGGAGCCCAACACGGGGCTCGATCCCAGGACCCTGGGATCATGACCTGAGCTAAAGGCAGACGCTTAACAGACTGAGCCACCCAGGTGCCCCAAGAGTTAATTTTCAATAAAGTGGAGTCAAGTAAATTGAACAGGTCAATTTTCTGGCCCTGCCAGAATGGGAGATGAAGTCAGTCTGTGGTTCTGAAGCTTTTCAGCTTCCCCCTACATATTTTCCTCGGTAACAGTGGCTCACCCAGGCAATGATTTTCAGCCAAGGGCATAATACAACCCAGGGTGGTGATGGAAGCAAATCTGAATGTGGGGAAGATTTATGGGAGAATGGGAGTTTGAAAACTCCTCTCGGATATTTCTGACAAACCATCCTTTCTTGAGGATTCCTACGCAGTCCGGAATACCCTAAGACTACGTGGTGTTTGCAATTTAAGATTTCACTTTAAGGAGTTAGGATTACTTACATTGGTCTACATGTTTGAGCTCTTGTTTACTCAGAATGTGTGATAAACCACAGCTAATGTTTACTGAGTGTGTACTATGTGGCCCGCACCGTCCTGAGCACTGGATATGCTCCTGTAATTTTCTCTACAGCCCTGTCAGATAGCAGAGGAGACTGACCTTTAGCTAACTGCTCCAGGTCACACAGCTAGGAAATTCTGGAAGCCACAGGTGTGACATTTAAGCCTGTATTTCAAACCAACAGACTACATTGTTTCCAAGACCTTTGGATCTGAAATGAGGGCTTTTGTTGGAATGCTGTTTGTTCCTTATCAGAGAGATTCTATCGGAATCTGCAGTTAGAGCTAGCATGTAGAAGGCTGGAGAAAATGGAATGATTTGTAAACTTACCTCAAGAGAATGAAAATACGTTGTCCCAACTCTTCTTTCTCTTCTAAGATGGAAATCCAGCCCGTAACTTGCTTAGGATTTAGGAGTATTTATTTATTTATTTTTAAAGATTTTATTTATTTATTTGACAGAGAGGGAACACAAGCAGGGGGAGTGGGAGAGGGAGAAGCAGGCTTCCCGCGGAGCAGGGAGCCCGATGCGGGGCTCGATCCCAGGACCCCAGGATCATGACCCGAGCCCCGAAGGCAGATGCTTAACGACTGAGCCACCCAGGCGCCCCGGATTTAGGAGTATTTAAATTATGCAATATTGTTTGAGATTTAGACACCTTCAAAAGCAAATTTCTTTAGACCTCAGGCCGCACTCCCTTTAAATTAGCTTCTTAACCAGGAGTCCAAGAAACATCTGATACCATATACAGAACCTTATGTGTACATTTACATTTTTTTCTGGAGGAAGAGTTCACAGCTTTTACCACATTTTCTTTTTTTTCCCTCCCCTTGAGAGGGAGAGGGGGTGAAAGGCAGTGGGAGAGGGTGAGAATCCCAAGCAGGCTCCACACCCAGCATGGAGCCCGACATGGGGCTCCATGCCATGACCCTGAGATCATGACCTGAGCTGAAATCACCAGTTGGATGCTTAACCGACTGAGCCACCCAGGTGCCCTTTCACCGTATTTTCAAAATTGTCCATACCCCCCAAACAGGTTAAGATTCATTATTTTAGGGGCGCCTGGGTGGCTCAGTCAGTTAAGTGTCTGCCTTCGGCTCAGGTAATGATCCCAGGGTCCTGGGATCAAGCCCCTCATCGGGCTCCCTGCTCTGCGGGGAGTCTGCTTCTCCCTCTCCCTCTGCTGCCGCCCCTCCCCCACGCTTGTTCTCTGTCAAAATAAATAAATAAAAATCTTAAAAAAAAGAGATCCATTATTTTAACCACTGTTTGACAGACTGAAAGCTGCTTGATAAAGTAGAACAAAGGTAAAAGCTGAAAATTCCTTGTTGATAAGGAATCAGTTGGTTCTGAATTTAAGTACCGAGGCTAAGAATTTTCACAATATTGGAGAAACTTCATCAAATTGTCTAAATCAGGGATTGGGGAAGAGGTGGACAGACCTCCCTGCTACTTGGCAGGCTTTAAAAATAATCCTCCTCCCCAAAAATGAAACAAGAAGAAACCAGAGAGGGAGACAAACCGTAAGAGACTCTTAATCTCGGGAAACAAAGGGAGGGTTGCTGGAGTGGTGGGGGGTGGGAGGGATGGGGTGGCTGAGTGATGGACATTGGGGAGGGTATGTGCTATGGTGAGCACTGTGAATTGTGTAAGACTGATTAATCACAGACCTGTACCCCTGAAACAAATAGTACATTGTATGTTAATAATAATAAAAAATAATCCTCCTCCCATGGGTACCTGGGTGGCTCAGTCAGTTAAGCATCCGACTCTTGATTTCAACTCAGGTCATGACCTCAGGGTCGTGAGATCGAGCCCTGTGTCGGGCTCTGTGCTGGGAGTGGAGTCTGCTTAAGATTCTCTTTCTCCCTCTGCCCCTCCCCCTCCTGCGAGAGTGGGCACGCTCTCTCTCTCAAATAAATAAATCTTAAAACAACAGCGTCTAATACACTTACTACCAATATACTTTCTTCTGATACGCAGTTGGGGAAACTGAAGCAAAATACACCTGGCATCCTAGCAGTCTCCATTTCTCATTTGCAAATTCTTTCTCCTTCCTAATTATTTAACTATTTCTCTACTTTAGAACATTTGTTCCCAGTTTTCCAATACAGCCATTTCCTCCTCTTAAAATATCCCTGATTTCATAAATAAGAAGAAAACAAAGGGAAGAGTGAACAGTTTTGTGATCACTGATATTACTTACTTTCCGCCTACTAAAATGTGATTTAATTCTGCTTCCTCTGTTATGTGAGCATTTCTTACACATATTATAGATAACAGAGTCAAATTTTTGGTCGATAGGTCTTATTTGTACTATAGAAGTGAGAGAGTCACAAACACAGGATATAAGCATACGTGTTTTTTTTTAAAGATTTTATTTATTTATTTGAGAGAGAGAGAATGAGAGACAGAGAGCACGAGAGGGAAGAGGGTCAGAGGGAGAAGCAGACTCCCTGCTGAGCAGGGAGCCCGATGTGGGATTCGATCCCGGGACTCCAGGATCATGACCTGAGCTGAAGGCAGTCGCTTAACCAACTGAGCCACCCAAGGCACCCCTATAAGCATACGTTTTTATTTTGTTGTAAATTCAGGATAAATGGGTATTTTAAAAATTTGAAAAGCTGTAATATGGAGTTGATTAAAAACACTGGATTCCAAGTCCCCAAAATGCAGGAAATCCAAACCTATGTAAGTAAAATTCAAGAGAAATTATTTTGAAACTCTTACATTTAAACCAACTTGCAGAATTTATAATGTATATGTAATTTAAACTGTCACAGTTTCTGCGTGACATTTATAAATAATAGGTGAGGGGCGCCTGGGTGGCTCAGTCATTAAGCATCTGCCTTCGGCTCAGGTCATGATCCCGGGGCCCTGGGATGAGCCCCACATCGGGCTCCCTGCTCGGCGGGAAGCCTGCCTCTCCCTCTCCCACTCGCCCTGCTTGTGTTCCTGCTCTCCCTGTGTCTCTGTCAAATAAATAAATCTTTAAAAATATATATAAATCTTAAATAATAGGTGCGATACATAATATTAAAGGTAACTTAGGGGCACCTGGGTGGCTCAGTTCGTTAAGCATCTGCCTTCAGTTCAGGTTATGATCCCGGGGTCGTGGGATGGAGGCCCGCATCGGGCTCCCTGCTCAGCGGGGAGCCTGCTTCTCCCTTTCCCTCTAACCCTCCTCCCCCCACTACTGTTCTCTAATAAAATATTAAAAAAAGAAAGGTAACTTATTTTTAAAATCTTTGACTATTTTTTATGAACCAAAAGGCAAAAGATAAATTTGCATTATTTACCCAATAATTAAAAAACTGTGATTGTGTATTTCTTCTAAAGCACTTACAGTTACCAAAAGACTATTATTACTATTGTTGCTATTCTTACATTAAGGTATGCATATTAAAAATGCACGTTCCCAGCCCAGGAGTGTGAATTTACAACAAGTGACCCCTACTGCCACTTGGATGTATACTAGTTTAAGAATAGCTGAGGGCGCCTGGGTGGCTCAGTCGGTTGAGCGTCCAACTCTTGATTTCGGCTCAGGTCACGATCTCCGGGTCCAGCGTTGGGCCCCATGCTCAGCGCGGAGTCTACTTGTCCCTCTCCCTCTGCTCTTCCCCCCGCTTGTGCACTTGTTCTCTCTCAACTAAATAAAATCTTTAAAAACTAATAAATAAATAAAAAGAATAGCTGATACAGGGGCTAGCGTTAATTTGGGAATGTTGCTGGATCAGTTTCCCAAACCTCTCAGGTAAGAATTACCTGGGCCATCTGTAAAATACACAGAACACCAGTCCTCTTCCCTAGACATTCTGACTCAAGAGGGCTGTACTGGGGCCCAGGAACCAGGGTTTTTGACAAGCACACCCGAAGTCAGGGGAAACCAAGTTAGATTACTATATTTAGGCAAATACTGTACTGTGATACCTAAGACCCTGGAATTGGGAAAGAAACTGAAACTACCAATAAGAAAGAAATTGGCTATTTTTACACTGATAAGGGTTTGAAGTCTTGGAAACACAAAGCTGAGGCCACCTTCTCCAGCTCCACTCCTCTCCCACCGAGAAGTGTCTCACTACTTTTCGGATAAAGACAAAACTCCTTATTAGGGTCTGCCATGCCCAGAGGCATGGTTTGCCCCCTTCCTACGGCTTAGATAATATCCGACACTTGTTCTTCTGGTCTTCATTTAAAGGGGGTCCTTCTGGGGCACCTGGGTGCCTCAGGCAGTTGAGCGTTCGACTTTTGATTTTGGCTCGGGCCACGATCTCCAGATTGTGAGATTGAGCCCCGTGTCCGGCTCCACGCTCTGCTTGAGATTCTCTCCCTCTCCCTCTGCCCCACCTCCCCCACTCATGCTCTAAAATAAATAAATCTTTTAAAAAAATAAAGGGGGTCCTTCTCCAGTCCAAGACTAAACCCTCTACCCTTTGTACCTCTGAATACGTTCCCTCATTTGTAAAGTGAGCATAATAATACCTATCTCATAGATGGTTCTGGATCGAATGAGGTAAAACGGGCTCTCCGCACGGAGGCTGGCACAGTGAATGATGGCTATTACTTAATCAAATCAAGCTCTGTGTCTACTTCCTCACATTCAGTTCTTCAACCCACTTGCCATCTGGTTTCTGCACCCACCATTCCAAGGAAATTCACCGATTGCCAAGTCCAAAGGATAAATTTCAGTCCTTATCTGATTGGCCTTTCTGCAAGTACTAGATATCGCTGACCTCAAATTCTCCTTTGGCTTCCCTAAAAACGGTATATCCTGTTTTCTGCGTACTTCTCTGGCCAGTCTTTCCAAGCATCTTTTGTGGTTCTTTCTTTGCTTACCTTTCCAGGTTTTTTAAAAAAATATCTTAACGTTATCAAAGTAACACACGCGTATCTATCTGCCAATGACAGCAACCCAGCAAGGTCTTAGTCCAGAGTAGTCAAGAAATAGTGAATGAAAGGAATTCCACCAATTTCTCTCTTATATTTGGGTCTTCACCCCAAACTGCTTACCTTTCGTTCTACACCCTGACAGCTGTGTTGCTCAGTACCTGACCGCTGTGTTGCTAAGTACCTTTGGAGAAAAATCACACAAAGTAAACTGATTTAATGTATGTATGTATGTATGTATATTTGTATGTATTTATTTATTTTTAAGTAGGTGGGTGTGCATGGAGCCCAACGCAGGGCTTGAACTCATGACCCTGAGTTCAAGACCTGAGCTGAGATCAAGAGTCAGGCGCTCAACCGACTGAGCCACCCAGGCGCCCCGATTGGTACCGTTTTAAATTAACGTCTGTAACCTCATGTGTGTGTTCAACACCCAGCAATCCTTTTTTGGATCCCGTCAGCTCCAGCTCCCATTTCCTTCAGGGACCATTAAAAAACCAAAACCCAAAACCAAACCGAAGAGAAACATTTAAACATGAATAGAGGGGTTGGGCTGAAAAGGATGGGCCCTCCTCGCTCTACTTCACTCCTAGAGGTGTTAACAGCTTGAAGTGCACCTTGCCACCTCCTTTCTGTGAGTATGCAAACATGGATTCACGTCGCCCTTGTCCCCCAAGCAAATAGAATCACACCATCACTGCCTATTCTCTCATTCTTTTCAAGAACACCTTTCCGTATTAGTACACGCTCACCTTCCTCATTGTTTTTTTAACAGCTGCATGCTTTTCCACTGAATGGATGTGCCATAATTCGACCTCTCCGTTACTGACGGGACACCTCGCCAGTGTCGTTTTTCATGACCTCCCTCGGTAGCTCCACATTTACTCAAGCTCCCATCCCATTTTCACTTTTTTTTAATTTTATTTTTTATTGTTATGTTTATGTTTATTGTTATGTTAATCACCACACAACATCTTTAGTTTTTGATGTAGTGTTCCATGATTCATTGTTCGTGCATAACACCCAGTGCTCCACGCAGAACGTGCCCTCCTTAATACCCATCACCGGGCTAACGCAACCCCCACCCCCATTTTCACTTTTCTCGCAAGGATCTTCTTCCCTCTTTCCCAGACGGAACTGAAGCTGTGAAGCGGGAACTCTTGCAGCTCCCCACCTCCCTGGTCTACACACTCATCTTGGACTACATCCATCCTTTTGGGGTCTCGGGGGCCGGGGGGAAAGGATGTCTCCTGCCGGCGTGCACGCCAGCTATGCTACCTGACATTCCCATCTGTTCCCACACAGGGCTTCTGCACAGTTATCCTCTTTGGCAGTTTTTGTTTTTTTTATCCCATTCCTCTTTCTGTCTTGCTTTCTCCCCTAAGCTCACGTAAGCATGGTTACTTATCTTCCCTCTTACGACTCTCCCCCTTTTACGCCTCACAGCCTCGCTTCTCGAGAGTAGTCGGTGATCTCTGTGGTCACCTTCCTCCTCTTCCATCTGCTCCTTGGACCCTGCTGCGGGCTGGCTTCCAGTCTCACTACTCTACAACTGCTTCTGCTGGCTAAGGTCACCAGGGACCTCCTAGGTGCTCTCTCGCTCAGGCTTCCTTTTACTTTACCTCTCCGTGGCATCCATGTTGTATTTTTTGCTGTGGTTGTTGGTCTTAAAACTCATTCTTTGGTTTGAGAAAATACCACTCTTCCGGTTTTGCTTCTATTTCTGGCCACCCTCAAATATCCGTCTTCACCAGGATTCTGTCCTCCTTGCTCTTCGGACTACACGTTTCCCGGGTGATCTCACCTGCTCCCAAGGTTGCACGAATCCTAGGTTTTCCACCTATCATCCTTTCGATTTCCATGCTTCCAAGCAAATGTAGCTCTTTCTCCTACCTTCCACGAACAGCCTGTGAACAGCATCACCACTGACCCGGTCACCTAAGTCAGAAACCTAGGGTCCACTCTTCCATCTTCCATCATCCAGTCAGTCACCAAAGTGTACCTCTAATCATGTCCCTACTGCCCACACCTCGGGCAGCTTGAGTCTCCATCCTCTCTTCTGGCATCACCCTCTCCCCCCAGTCCGTCCGTTCTCGAAGTGCAGCCAGCACGATCTAAAATGAGCATTTGTTCCTGAACATGGTCATCACCATCCTACGTTATGTTCCCTCTATTTCCACCCATCCAGAACTGCTCGTTCCACAAACGGGCCATGTAATTTCATGCCCTCTGCCAAGAATGCCCTCCTCCCTCCCCTCCCCCGTCCGGTAAACTCCTACCTACTTTTCATGATCCATCTCAAAGGTCACCCCTGTGAAACCTTCCCGTCCTTACTCCATAAGCAGAGTTGGTAACTCCCTCTCACCACAGACCCCCATTAAGTATTTATTGCAACGATCACGTTTTATTCAACTTATTTACGTGTCTCTCATTCTAGCCCTTAAAGTTCCCTGCGATCAGAAACTAGATCTTACTTTTATATCAGCATCCAGCAGAGTGCTTGATAAAAGCAGGGGGCTTGATAAATGTTGAATGAACAAATGAATGAATACCACATACCCGCCCAATCTCCCAAACCAAAATTCTGAAAGCCACCTTCCATTCCATTCCTCCTTTTCCACCTCTGAACGCCAATCGGTCATCAAGGCCTGTTGATTCTACCCCCTGAAGATCTCTCAAATTCGTGCCCCTCCTCCCCATCTTAATGCCACAGCCCTGGACTGGGCCCCGTTACCCCTTACTTGAACTAGATTTGCTCCCCTCCCAGCCATTTTCCACGCTACTGCTGCGTATTTTTTAAAAAAATTTTATTACAAAAATAGTACATACTTGTAAAAAAAAATTCAAACGATACAGAAATAAAAGCACAATACACTCCCAGTATACACACAACCACATAGCCCCCTCCCCTCCGATCCCATTCCCCAGAGGTTATTACTGTGAACAATTCAGCATATATCCTTTCAGACCTTTTCCTCTGCATATACAAGCATATACACATAAATATACACACATGGTTTTGTCTTTTACAAAAGTGGGGTCAAACTTGTCTGTTACATAGGATTCTTCAATTTCTTTCAGTCAACATACAGAAAACTTCTAAAACACAAATCTGATGCAATCATTCTACTAACGCTCATTTCCTATAATATACAGTTCACACCTGTTAGCACCAAGGCATACTTCCTGCCAGTCTTTCAGTCTCATCTCTAGCCACTCCAGCATTAAAGGACTGGAGCACAAACCACCTCCAATCCTTTCTGGAACAAGGCAGGCAGGCAGGCAGGCAGGCACAAACGAACGAACAAGTTGGGAACACACTCTGCTATCTCTAGTAGAGATGGCAGGTTACACACTGCCTGGAGTTTTCCATCTTGGAAGCTCCTACTCATTTTTCAACAGTCAGCTTATAAATTACTTCTAGGAAGACTTCCCTGACTTTTTTGTACATGATCACGCCTCTGTTTTCCCCTCTGCTTTACATCTAGCTTCTTCACTGCACTTAGCTCACAGCACCATCATAATGTATTTAAGAAACGAGTTTTGAGTTCCACTCCTAGCTCCCCCAACTTGAGGACGAGCTCTTTAGGTAAAAGCAATGTGTCTTATTTATTTGCCTTTGCATTCCAAGGATCTGACAGAGTGCTTATCGCCGAGCAGACGGTCAAAAACAAGTCTTTTGAGGATGATTGTAGGAATATTCACTGAGTACCTACTATGCACAGACCCGTATCCTAGGCATGAAAAGAAACACAAGACGACACACAGCCTTTGCCCAAAGACCTTATTATTTTCCTACCCTGTCCTCTGGGAATGAGGGGCACAGAACACATTCACATGGCAACATTATCATTTCTGACGTATAGGCTGTTTCAAAGATTGACAGTCATTTGCTTCAAAAATCCACTTAGGGACAAGGCATTGTATAATCAAAAAAATAATAAGGTAGTGGGCAGTTGATCCAATAGGTTTGTGTGTTTCCTGGGGCACAGAGTCGACCAGGACCCAGTTCTCTAGCCCAGCAAGGGGCTGCCACCTGTTCCAGCCTGCAAATCAGAAAACTGAGATGATACCATGCTTGGAGAACGTCTAATACACAAAGAGGACGGAAAATCGTCAGTCCTTTCATCATTTCTCCTCCTTCCTGAGGGAGAAGTGATACCAAGGGCAGTTAAGTGGAGCTAAAGGAGGGCACTTTTGTTAGTGGAAGGGGAAAAGGGGTTGCTTGTTTTTAAATCAAAGTGTGACACTGTCCCAGGAAGATCAGGAGAGGTGATTTATTAGCATCTATATACAACTTCTTAAAGGCTAAGGTGTTAGTCAATCTAGTGATTTTGCAATCAGACACTATACAATTATGAACAAATTAGGGAAGGTGAGCCACCTAGGCTGGAGAACAGGGAAGGCTAACCAGGGAGGCCCAAAGGAAGCCTCATTCATCAGAGTCCAAGTCACTGTCCCCAGCAATGGAGTGGAAATCCTCACTGTCCTCCTCATCCTCTGACAGGTGGACCTGGCTTAGTACGCTCGGCCCAGAGCGCTGCTCTTCCTCCTCATCTTCTTCCTCCTCCGATACCTCATACCCACCGATGCTGCTGAAGCTCGTGTCCTGGGTGTTTGACTTGGGATCAGGTTCCTCATAGCTCCCATAACTGAGAAGAGAAACAGGTCATCTCTCAAGCTCGGGCACCATCCTCTAGCCAACCAGTCCCGTTCTCAGTGCCACCGAGGGATCAGCCCATCTCACCGCCCCTGGGCGCTAGAATGACTTGTTCTGGACTGTTCTATATAGGTCCCCGAGAGAAAAATGATCCTGTTCAAAACATCAGCCTGCCAGCTTCATAGTCACAAGAACCCGAATGGAAGACACTCCCCTACGCCTGCCACCATACTGTTAGCGGCCACGACCGTTAAGCGCTCGGGCAGCCTCGGGTTTCATCTCCCGCTTACAGCTTCACTCCTCCACAGATCCCATCAGTCAATGGTCCTGAAGATTCTACTTCCTCAGTAGATCTCGTCTCTGTCCCCGCCTCCTTCCCATCTCTACTCTGCTTGCCTTAGCTTAGTCCTCTGCTCGCTCTGGCCTGCACTGCTGAAATCAGTCTTCGTGCCTCCATCTTGCTCTCCCCTCCAATTCATCTTCACGCTTCTGCCACCATGCTCTTTATTGTTTGTTTATTCTTAAACAAAAAACTAAAAAAACCACACAAGCCATGCGTGTCCACTGGTTTTTTAAAAAAATAAAATATATGCCAGGAGGGAAAAAAAAAAAAGGAAAGAAATTACCAATAACTCCACCACCCAGAAATAATCTCTTGGTATAGGACATTCCCAATTTTTCTCCTATGCACTTAACTTAGATGCTTAAACATTTTTTAGTTTTACAAAGTTGGAATACTCTACGCTCTTCAGGAACCTGCTGTTTTCACTATGATTATAATGAACATCTTTCCATGTCAATAAACATACATCTATAGCATCCTTTTGATTGCTGTCTGGTACTCCACTACATGGCTGCCACACGCTTGCTATAACCGTCTCTCACTGGCACACTGAAGCTGTCTCCAACACTCCCGCTATGAAAAACAATATCGTGATTAAACTCCCGTACAAACGTCTTGATGAAGGTGTTTTATTACTGCCACAGAACGATTGCCTACACATGGAGTTTTGGGGGTCAAGGGGGATTCCCGTTTTTTAAGTTTTTGGTTTATAATGATAAACTGCTGTACCTCTCTCCCACCCACCCCATTTTTATCATTTCACATTACCAGCAGTCATTGGAGAATGTCTTTTTCCTCACAGCTCCCCACCTCCGGGCATTAGCATTCATTTTAGTCTTTGGCAATCTTATACGTAAAATACTGCATTTCGTCGTTTTATTGCCTTCCTTTGATGCTTAGGGAAATTATTTTTCATATATTTACTGGCCATGTGCATTTCTTTTGGGGTACAGAGCACTCTTTACAAAATGTAGATCTGCTCATATCTCTCATTCAATGTTTACCCTGAACTTTCAGGCCCTCATGATTTGGTCCTTACCTACCTGTGTAAATCGTCTCTATCACACGGATCATGGGTCAAAAGCTCCGGCCACACCAAGCTGCTTGTATGCTCTAGAACTGTTTCCTCATACGCTGTTCTTGCTCTCTGAAGTGCCCTTTGCTTTCTTCTTCGTCTAGCTAATTCCTCGTCTGAGTGAGCTCGGTTTCCTTCTCTAAGCAGCTCCCCTACCCCACTCCTACCCAAGTCCCAGAAAAACCCTGCGGTTGCCTATCACAGCACTTTCCATGTCACACCATGATCGTCTCTTAACCTGTTCTAGGTTTCCCACCAGACTGAACTCCTTGATGGAAGGGACCACATCCTAGTTGCTTTTGAACTTGTGATAAGTATTTGCCTAATGAGTACATAAAGACTCTAACTGCTTGCTGGACACCTCTGGCTAGATGTATCCGATGTACTTCAAATCTAATGCGTCCAAAGACAAATGCATTTTTCCTTTCCTGACTCATCGAATACCTGTTCTTTCCACTTACCTACCTCAACGACATTCCCATTCATTTTATATCTGATCTCCCCACCTCCTAAGTCCAACTGATCTATCCTCTAACAGCTCTTAAATATGTCCCTTCCTTCCCCCCATTTCTAACAGATCCCAGCTGAAATCCTTATCATTGCCCTGGAGTTATTTAACACAAAAATCCGATGTTACTTCCTTTTCCTTGGAGTGAGGATTCCCATTACCCAAACTCCAAATGTCTTAACATGCCATGTAAGGTCCTCTACAATAATAATCCCTTGCTGCTTCTGGAGCCACACCTCCCCACAACCTCTCTTCACCCTGGAACATCCTTTGGTATATTTCTGTGCCTCTAAACCTACTGTTCCATCTCTAAGGGTCTCCTCACCTCCTGCCACTTTCCTACTTAGCCGACTCCTAGTCAGCCTTACTGCCAGGTCCAGTTCGAATGTTCCCTTGTCTGCAAAGCTTTCCCTGATCACTCCAGGCAGAGCGAGACACTCCCTCCTCAGTGGTGACTGGGCACTTTGTACTTATCACGCTGTTATTTGTAAGGATCTTGTTTGTTATCAGTCTCTTCCACTAGACTGTGAGCTCCTCCAGGGCAGGATATGGCTTGCTTCTCTGTGTCTCCCCAAGGGCCGAGCACAGTGCCTGGCCCTAGAGGGTGCTCTGGAAATGTTTGATGGATGAAAGTAATCTGACGCCGGACCCTGTGCCACCGCAGCTGGGCACTGACGCCATAGCCCTGTAGCGCGGCGCTGCCGATTACCTGATGTTGCTATCCTCCAAACCATGAGAAGCCTCCCCACCGTCTCCCTCATAGGACATCATGCTTTCTTCATTTTCCAGGCCCATCCTCGTGTTCTCCTGAAGCATGCGGGGCTGTTTGGGCCTTAGCCCACCAGATCCCACATCAGAGTCGCTCCCACTTTCACTCAGCTGGATAGCTGTGAAAAGAAGACGATCCCGAGGTAAGCTGGACAGAAGTACCGCCTTGGGCTTGGTCTTCCCAAACCAGTTCCTGCCCTCCATCGACACAGGCACCCTGCCTGGACTCCTCACCTCGGAGGTGGGCCTCGGGCCAATGTCGGCAAGACCACAGTTTGGAAACAGAACCCAAATAACCACTTCCTTTTCTCGTCTCAGTCCAGTCTTGTTTTTTCCCCCCTCTATCATCGCCTGTACTTTTTCCCTGCCATTGCCATTAATTGACAAAATAAACTAAGTAGGATCTTTTTTCTTTAAATTGAAGTATAGTTGACATACAATGTTCTATTAGTTTCAGGATTACAACACAGTGATTTGGCAATACATACGGTATGCTATGCTCACTGCAAGTGTAGCGACCATCTGTCAACGTGCAATAGTATTACAATATCATTGACTCTATTCCATATGCTGTGCTTTTCATTCCCGTGACTTATTCATTCCGTAACCAGAAGCCTGGATCTCCCTCCCCACTTCACACCCATTTGCCCATCCCCCCACCCCACTGCACTCTGGCAACCATCAGTTTGTTCTCTGTACTTAGGGGTCTGTTTCTGCTTTGGTTGGTTGGTTGGGTGTTTAGACCCCGCATGTGAGTGAAATCTTAGTATTTTGTCTTTCTCTGACTGACTTATTTTACTTAGTGTTATAGCCGCTAGGTCCATCCATGTTGTCACAAATGGCAAGATCTCATTCTTTCTTATGGCTAAGTAAAGCACGATCTTATTTCCTTATTTCTCCCCCTTCCCTATTACAAATACAAGACCTCTTTCTCATCTTGATCTAATATTCAAATCAAAGATGCTGCTTAGGCACTGCCTCTCCCATGGCCCCACGGTCATCTTCTGCACTTCCGTGTTCTATGTCTTCACCTCCTCGAAGGCTAATGAATGTCATCATCCTGTGAGTGCTCAGTACTCTGAGTCTATTAATGAGACTTCAAGAAAAGAGCAGCTTCACGACACCTGGGTGGCTCAGTCGTTAAGCGTCTGCCTTCGGCTCGGGTCATGATCCCAAGGTGCTGGGATCGAGCCCCGCATCAGGCTCCCTGCTCGGCAGGAAGCGTGCTTCTCCCTCTCCCACTCCCCCTGCTTGTGTTCCCTCTCTCGCTGTGTCTCTCTCTGTCAAGCGTCAAATGAATAAATACAATCTTTAAAAAAAAAAAAAAGAAAGAAAGAAAGAAAAGAGCAGCTTCTGGAAATAGCATATGTGGCCAAGAGTTTCCTATCCAGTCGTCAGGGTGCTATGGTGAGCTACCTAGAATAGAAGCCAAGGAACGAGACTTACCAGAGAAAGGATTGTCTCCTTCTTCATCACTCCCGGCATCTTCTTCATCATCTTCTCCTTCAGACATAAGCAAATCCTCATACAGGACGCTGGCTTGAGGCTGTTGCACAGTTCCTTCCTCTTCATCAGCCAGATCACCATCTGCATCTTCGCCTTCCTGAATGAGACCGGTTGGGGTCAAAGTCCCATCAACTGACCAAGTAAGAGACCAGAAGCCACCACCAGCACCCCCCTTGCTGCCTCACAAGAAGTTAAGTAACTGTGGTGGATGAATTCGTTTAGCTAATTTTCCAAGGATTAAAGTCTGATTGGGCCTCACTATGGACTCTCTGATATCACCTTGGGATTTGGCCTGCCCTGTACTAGCGGGGCTCCTATCACAGAAGGGTATAACGGAACCATAAGCTTTCTGTAAGCATACTCACTGGGGCTGGAGTCTTAGGTTTCCCATCCTCCTCCTCCTCATCATCATACCCTTCAATATCTACATCAGAGTCTTCCTCGCCCAGCCTACCTCGGCCCTGGTGCATCTGAGTAAGGAAGACAAATAGCACATCATTGAGGGACGTGCCTGTAGGAGGAGTTAACCATGGGCTCTTACCCAGGGCGGATGCTCCTCCCTGATATCCCAGCCAACCCCACAGCTAGTGGGGGCTGTTTACACAGCTCAAGGCATGTGTGCTTTTTCCCATTCATTCTTTGGAAATCACTGGTAGAGTTTAAAAAAAAACAAAACAAAACCAACCAACCAAAAAACCAAAAACCCGAAGAATAGGAAGGTCCTTGGGTCTGCTCTTGCTGTATCATCACAAGGAAACTCTTCCTTCCTAACCCAAGCTTTCCTTAGCTTCTGTTAGGACTCTTTGGGATAGAAAAACTCTCCTGGGTTTTGTACTCTCCAGTGGAAGCCTGACTGAGAGCATCTGATAGGGTTTTTGGCTTCAGATCAGGAGCATCTTCGGACACCTCTAGAACAGGCCAATTTTTAAAATTTAATTTAATTTCATAAATAATTTTAATTTAGATTACAGCATACATACAGTACAGTAGCAGGGCCAATTGTTTTGAACTCTGTCTCTGAATGCAGTTGGTCTTTCTAGCCACCTGGGAGGTTGCTCTGACGCCTCATACACTTTTCACACTTGTGCCTTCCCTGAGGTGCTGTTGTGCCTGACTCTGCCCATGGGGACAGACAGAAGACAATGCCAGTCATGTGACCTGCCGCCGGCCCACTTTGAAATCCCACTTCTAAGCCTTCATGCCCAAGGCCAAAGGGGCCCAATCATCCATGATACATGTCACATATCACCACCATCACTCCCCCACTCCCCACACCAAAGCATATTACCAATGCCACAAAGAGAAAAAGAACATCCTACCTGTGTCACCTGCTTTTCTGGAGTGGCAGTGGGAATATCCAGGACAGACATATTGCTCTCATCTTGAAATACAGAGGCATCTCGAGACATACTGAGGGATGTGTTGGTGTCATACAAATCAGGAGGCTGTGGCACAAATGTACAATTTAGCTTCTATTTAGGAAAGGGAGTAAGAAATCCAGAACTGCCCTTTAGAGCATTCACTGCAGAAAAAGGTCATGCAGAGCCATCCATTTAAAGAGAAACAGTTTGACACAGCTTTATGGACAGGTTTTTGGGAATCCTACAAATGCTTGCTCATTCTAGCAGAAAGGCATCTGATGTACACGATCAGAAGCCTGAAGCAGAAAAGCATCAAAGCTGTGGACAATTCTATGTCCTGACAGTCTTTCTGGTCAATAACCTAGTGTCTTCTAAGCCTTGTCTTATTGTTGACAGGCCTAAGGCTTCATACCTGCGCAATTCTGACTGTTTGGTTTAGAGATGTCTAATAGGAAGTCGCATAAAGGAATTCCAATTCCAACAAGAGCATGTAGTGAGTTAACAGTCTATGAGCTCATCAGAGGATGCTATGAGGCAAAATGGCGTGGTAAAAAAAAAAAAAAAAAAAAAAAAAAAACATGGGTTTTGGAACAAAATGCCTTGGGTTTGAGTCCTGGCTCCACCACTTGCTAGATGAGTAACTTTAACAAAGTATTTAATCACTCTAAGCCTTGGTTCCCTCAATTATAAAACATGGATAACAATGTCTGCCTCCCAAGGTTATTGGGAGAATGAAGGTAATTTATAATTCAATAAATTATAGATCCCTTCCCTCTTCCCTCTCCTGAAGAGATGAGGGATTTAGCAAATGGACTTTTCAGTGACAGGAGGGCAGGAGGAACTGATAAAGAACAGGCTGGAAGAAGTAGGAAAGCATTTTCTAAAACTAGGAGGGTAGAAATATTATGTAGCTATTTAAAAATCATGTTTTCAAAGACTAATGAGATAAAATGTTCATAACAAAATGTGAAGTGAAAACAGTAAGACACAAAACCATATTTGACCAATTTCACTTTAAAAGGGTCTACAGACCCTGCTGCGCACACACGCACACACACACACACACACACACACACACACCCCCAAAGATTTGAAAGAAACACACCAAAATGTTCACAGCGGCTGGTTCTTTCGGAATGGTAGACTTAACTCTAGGTAACTTATTTCTCCTTCATATTTCCCGATGAATACGTCGTTTTATCAACAAAAAACCCCACATATGTGTTACTTTGTGGGTTTTTTTTTTTTTTTAAAGCAAACAAGGAAGGATGATTGAAGAGGGTTTTGGAGAAAGAGGCAACACAGAACTTAAAGCATTACAGAGTAGGTAAACTAATGGTTGTACAGAAGAAGAGAAAATCAGGAAATGAGGGGCTAGTGGGAACCTGCAAGTGAGCAATTTTAGATAAAGTGTGAAGCTGAATGTGTATGATGTAATTCAAGCTGGAATTCAAGTGGAAACAGCTGAGTGAAAATACATTTTTGACTGCCACCATTTAGGGCTGGAAGTAAAGTATGATTACTGTTTTGTTTCCATACAACCAGAATTAAGGTAGCTTAAACCTACACAAACCCTCTTTAATAACATTGGGTTGGAAAGTAGCAATGAGTAAGGTAGCAATGAGTAAGGACAATCGCTCAGGTGCATCCTCCTCAGGTTAAGAGAAAATACATGGGGCTTACCACTTTACAATGTGTACATATGACATATGAGTGAAGGCAGTGCTGAGAGGGTGAACTGGAATAATGAAGAGGCGCTATCTACACCCTACTCTTCATAGGGGACCCTCTCACTGTACCGAACAACAGCTACTGCTCAGAAGGGAGAACGGTTGCCAGGCTTTCCTCAGCCACCTGAGACAGTATGGGAGGGGCAGGAAAGAAAGGAAGATAACCCTTGGGTCTAAGGCTTTGACTCACCAAATGACTAGGTTTATGCTATCATGCGCTGCTCAGTGGCTAGACTCTTTTGAGGAATGATGGCTCAAACCCAGGCTCTAACTTACCAGAAAGGGCCTTGTGGGAGCTGTGGGCCTATAAGCAAAAAGGGCCTTCCTGGGTAACATCACTCACCCAAGCCCCCCGGACCCAATCTGCCCACACACTCCAAGAGCCTTTCCTTGTTCTGGGCCTGGAAGTAGTATCTTAGGGCTCTTTATACTTGGCCCCTCAGTAACCTAGGTTTTGGGGTGAGAGAGAGTAAAAGATAGATAGGGAGAGTGCATGAAATACAAACAGCGATAATCCAACAGAGATCATACAGGTTGCAGTTATCAGTTCAGAGTAGAATGAAAAAAAGTTTTCCAGTGGGAATCGGGAGAATTTTGCGTTAAAATATTTGGTTAAACTTGAAAGGAGGTCTGAGAACTTTGTAGATAATTTTCATACAGACAAGGAAACATTTACTGAATGTCTCCTATGTGCCAGCCAAATTAACTCACTGAATGTTTTTAATAATCTCGAAAAGTACATTTTAGAGAAAAGGAGACTGAGAGGGCTTAAGCTAACTTCCCAAGTTCACAAAGCTAGATAAGAGCAAAGATTCAAACCCAGGCCTGTTTTATTGCCAAAATTCACGTACTTCCCACTTTACCATAGTGCCTTCAATACAGAAACCAAGCGCCAGCTATATTCTGATAAGTCCTAGTCTTCAAATATGGAAACATACGCTTAATTCGCATATATTCAAGGGACAAAAACAGAAAGACTAAACATTTCTTATTAATCTTGCTCCCTATTCTTGTGACATGTAACTTTAAGAACATTAGAAATGTTACCTGTCCTCATTTACAAGGAGAGGGAGTCAATCCAGGAAAATGGGTGACATCTGAGCTAAGTGAGATACATCCGAGGGAATGAGTAATCGGGCATTTATGAGGCACAGGAACACTGTGGCCAATGTCTGTAACTGAGAATTCTATCCTCTAGGGATATCCTAGAACCCCAATTCATGGGCAAAGGAACTCCAGAGACCCAAGAGGATACCTGTGGCCACAGCAGTCAGGCATCTGGTATTCCTAAATATTGCGTCAACAACTAAGACCCCACCCCACTCATTCATCCCACACCTGCTTCTTCTGGATTCAACAAGGCCACCAAGACCCATGGCCCTCACTCACCTTAGCCTTTGAGAAGACAAGAAAGCACACGAAAGGCATATGAAGAGGAAGGACAGAGAAGAAGGGTATCTCAGTAAATATATCTGTTAACATGCTCCCAATTTCCCAAACCAATAAGAAAACTCTTAAGAGGCAGTTCCTAGTCTCCAGACTCACCTGGGGTGTGTAAGGCCCTGGGGTCATTGGGTCCAAGCTTTCTAATTCTGCTTCCTCCAAAGCTGCTTCCTTAGCTGTACAAATGTCCTTCTCAAGTTGAGTCAAATGCTCATCATACTAAGAAATAAAGAAAATTAGTGAATTCACTGAACATATGTTTTAGGCACTGAAGATGCCTGGCTGGCTCAGTCGGTCGAGCATCCGACTCTTGATCTCAGGGTTGAGTCCGAGCCCCACGTTGGGTGTGGAGCCTACTTAATAAATAAAACAAAATAAAAGTAAACAAAGCAGACAAAAATCCTTGTCTTCATGGAGCTGCTTCTACTGACAGGTCACAGGATAACTAAAGTAAATAATCACATAGTTTGTTAAAAACATTTAGCACCAAGTAGGAAAATAAAGCAGGAAAGGAAATGAGGGATGTGGGGTAGGAGGTTACATATGAAAATCAGACAGGTGGGGAAGACCTCCCCCCACAAGGGAACAAAGGTATTCCAGAATTGCTACATCCCAAGGAGACCTCCTCTTTACCACCCACCTCAGTCAGTGTCTGGTAACACACATTTACGATCTCCTGAGCAGTCTTAGTATACTGACTTTCAGGCCCTACAAAAGAACAAAGAAAAAGGCCATGACTTTTGCAGACTTCAGCTCCAGAAATTTATGTCTGTCACCAGCAGTAGTGTCCCTGTTATCCTAGACCTGAAAAACCGTGCCCCAGCTTTATCGTGGACTCTTGCTCTACTTTTGCAGGTGGAGAAGTTCAAGCGCATACAAAAACAGAGACATTAATATGATGAACTTCCATGTACCCATTACCTAGCTTCAATGATTGTCAATACACGGTCAATCCTGTTTCACTTACACCTCAACTTTTACACTCCTCCCAAATTATTCTGAAGCCAGTTCCAGCATTAATTCATTTATTTTACCCATAAATTGTTTTAAAACGTATGTGTCTCTGAGGACCCTTCTCAAAAATAACTACATATGATATTATGATGGTAGATACGGATCATTATACATTTGTCAAAATCCACAGAATGTACACCAAGAAGGAGCCCTCATGTAAACTATGGGCTTTGGGTGATTACGATGTGTCAATGCAGGTTCATCAAATGTAACAAATGTACCACCGTGGGAGGGGATACTGATAATGGGAGAGGCTGTGCATGTGTGGAGGCGGGGGGTATATGGGGACTCTGTACCTTACACTCAACTGTTCCCTCAACTGCTCTAAAAAAAAATCAAATCTATGTCTATCTATCAAACCAAACCAGCTATATTACGTCTGAAATAATTAACAATAATTCTTTCACACTATTGAATAGCCAGTCAACATTTAAATTCGCCAATTGTTTCATAAAGGTTCTTTTACATTTGATTTCTTTGAATGATAATCCAGATAGATTCTACACACCGCTTTGAGACACTTTTACCTACCAGGTGATTCTTAACTAGACTATACAGTTCCCCACATTCCCCACACGGTCTTTGTCACAAGCTGCAGACCGGTGGCTTGCAAGTCAAGCCGGTTTTGTTTGGCCCACATAAAAAAATCACTTCAGTCTGTGAAGACAGACTGAGCTGTACACCCATAACATATACACTTTTTGTGTATGTAAATTACCTCAATAAAAACTTTTTAGGAAAACCTTAGTTGACAACATTTCATAACTGAGAAATTTCATATAAAAACCCAAATGTCTGGCTTCTCTTAAAAAAGATGTGGTAACAACAGAGTCGTCACCCCCAAAGAGCACTGAACGGCTGGAGCTGAGGGGCAGTCACCCCTTTCAGATAAGGCCTGTGTTCTGCAGGCTACCGCCCTCCCTACCACGTCTGCTTAACTCATTTTTGCCTGGACCCTGAAGGCATGTGAGTGTTTAATCCCGGACTTTAATATTCTTTAATATACTGGTCATTCACCCACTCATGCATCCTTAAAACATCTTTGAGTACCTTCTATGTGCCAGGCAGAAAGGAGCAGGATACAGACCATATCCTCACGAAGCTTATGGTCTTATCTGGTGAGAGAGACTATAAACAAATGGGGCAATATGATGAAATGGAAAAATTCATACAGGGTTTAGCAGAGGCACCGAGGAAGAAGTGGCCAATTCTGGGAAGCAGGAGGGAAAAAGGAATTAGGAAAGGCTTCACAGAGGAGGTGATCCCTGAATTAGACCTGCAGCTTAAGTTTCCAGAGTTCTACTCTCCCAGGGCCACCGGTAGGCTGGTCCTCAAAATACTGATGGAGACAGACTGCAGAAGTTATGCTGACACTGATGCGTGATGCTAGGGCAAACAGGCTCCGCACATAGTCTACAGGCCTTCTTCATCATCGAGCCAATACAACAGCAGCTTCTTCCGGTACAGTGACTCTTCTACCTACAGGGACTTGCCTTGTGGCTATAATTCCAGCCTATAAATGAAGAATTCAGACCTTACTCGACTTCAGTTCTGAAACCTAAACCTAAACTAACCCTTTAACATCTCACTGCTCTCATCTATACACAGGGAAAAGTTCGGTTTCTACATTTGCACAATTTTCTCTCTTAACCATTTTGAAGATGGGACCTCTTCCTTCCCCATTTTCTTTGCAACACACAGCTCTAGAGAAACACCCGCTAATAATAACCCCAGAATATATTTGAAAAAACACACTTATTTACATAAGCTGCTACACCTGTTCATGTGTTTGGATTACTAGTTGTTTGTGTCCTCAGTTTTTAACAGTGTGTGCTCTCAAGCATTACAGAGGGTTCGGCTATTTAACTCTGTTACTCTACTACAGGCAAAGTAGTTTCAAAGTACTTTTGATAAAAGACGGTGGTGGATTTGGCAAACCACTGTTAACATGACCAAAAAAGGGTAAAATGCCAGATTTGCCCCCCCAAAATGAAAACACTAATTTGAAAAGATACATGCACCCCTATGATTCTTGCAGCATTATTTATAGTAACCAAGATATGGAAGCAACCCAAGTGTCATCAAGAGATGAGTGGATAGGGGCACCTGGGGGGCTCAGTCGGTTGAGCCTCTGCCTTCGGCTCAGGTCACGATCCCGGGGTCCTGGGATGGAGCCCCGCATCAGGCTCCCTGCTCGGCAGAGTCCACTTCTCCCCCTCTCTCTCCCTCTGCCCCTGTGCATGCTCTCTTTCTCTCAAATAAATAAATAAATAAAATCTTAAAAGAAAAAAGAGATGAATGGATAAAGATGTATATCAGCGCACCCCCACACGCGCACAATTACCCAGCCATTAAAAAGAATGAAATCTTGCCATTTTTGACAACACAGACCTAGAAGGAATAACGCTAAATGAAATAAGTCAGAGAAAGACAAATGCCACTTATATGTGGAACCTAAAAAAAAAAAAACAAATGAACAAGCAAACAAAAAACAAACAGGTTCTTAAAATTCAGAGAATGAACTGATGGTTGCCAGAGAGGAGGTGGGTGGGAGCATGGGTGAAACAGGTGAAGGGGATGAAGAGGTACAAACTTCCAGTTATAAAAGAAATAAGTCACAGAGATGAAAAGTACGGCACAGGGAATATAGTCAATAATATTGTAATACCGTATACTGACAGATGGTGACTACACCTATTGCGGTGAGCACAGGACAATGTATAGAACTGTCGAACCCCTATGTACACCTGAAACTAATATAACATTGTATGTCAAAACACTTCCAATAAATACATAAACAAATGTACACCCCCCCCAAAAGGGATAAGATACCCAGATGTTCTCTTATCCCAGGAATTCTTGAATGGGGTGGTAATGAGAGAAAGAGATCCATGAATGTCCCGAAACTGTTAAGCAAAATTTTGTATGTAGTAATAGTTTTCAGGGTGGAAGACCCACGGTGTTTTCCTCAGACTCTCAAAGGAGTCTATAACCTCACCACTTCCACACAGAAAACCAAAATTAACTTTTGAAGGAGTAATTTCCAAAACAACACAAAAATGAATATGAAAAGTAAGACCATCTATGAAGTATCAATGGACCCTACAGGAGAGTAAGCTACCCATTTACAAAAAGAAATAATTTCTTCAAATATACTTTGCTTTTTTTTCTTATTAAATCATAGCAATGCAACTGTAAATGCCTTGTCAAGGCAAGAGATTTATACTTCATCTCATTCCAAATAAGGATCGGCAGTAACCTACAGAATCACATAGAATTCAAATCCAAATGTCCTTAAATAGTGGTAATTCCTTTTTTTTTTTTTTTAAGATTTTATTTGACACAGAGAGAGAGAGCACAAGCAGGGGGAGCAGCAGAGGGAGAGGGAGAAGCAGGCTCCCCCATGAGCAGGGAGCCCGATGCAGGACTCGATCCAGACCCCAGGATCATGACCTGAGCCGAAGGCAGACACTTAACCAACTGAACCTCCCAGGTATCTGATTTCCCACCCAAATCAAGAAAATATTTTTTGGAAATATGGTAAAGCTGATTTCTCACCCAAATCAAGAAAATATTTTTTGTCGTTTCTAAGTTAATTTACCTCTTTAGTGATGTGAGAAAAAGTTACAAGCTTCATGGTTCTAGTTAGAGAGGGAAAGCAAGTATTACTGCTATCTGAAAGGTTTCAGTGAAAAATACCAGTCAAGATGGTGAGCAGTCCTGCACAACCAAGGAGAGAAGGATGTTTGTGATCACTCTTAAGTTCATATTTCCTTTGAGAATCTTTCCACCAATACTAAAAATAACCTTCCTCCTAAGAAAATGAGTCCTCTGATGTGTTTGCCAAAACTTAGCAAATGTGCACTTAAGATCTGTGCCTTTCACTGTACAAAATTTTTCATCAAAAGAAAAAATCTAAACAATGCTGAATTCCAGGTAATGTTATAAATACTGAAGTTTTGGTGGGAAAAAAAAAAAGAAAAGAAAATGAGTCCTCTGCCAAAACAAGCATAAAGTATTACCTTGACAGTGAATGGTGCAGGGGGATATGCATGTGTTCCAATGTGAATCATTAAAATTAAAAAAAAAAATCAAATCAAACCCCAGTAGCAGTAGAAAGCTTTAAAAAAAAAAAATCAGTGCCAGATTTAAAGAGAAAGAGAGGAGAAAAATCCACACAGCTAATTCCTAAAGAAACTACACATAGTCCACAGATCCCAAAGACATTAAGCTTGAACTTGCTCAATTCCCATATATTTATCTCAAACCAGGTCTAGAAAAGGTAAAAAGAGAAGTAAATCTAACCTTTCAGACTGTAGCTAGGCTCTTTACATCATGAAGAATGGGATCAAATGCAAATTATGATGTTTGGTTTCCAAGATAAGAGGTCTGATCTTTCAAACCAGAGTGACAGAACCTCACTCAGAATCTGGATTAGAAACCCAAGAAGCTAGAAACTATCCAGAAGGGAACTGGGGTAATAAATGTCACTGATTTACAGTCAGGACCTATCTGACAAAAAGCCCTGAAGAATCTGAAAATGCAGCCACTCTGGAAAACAGTATGGAGATTCCTCAAAAAGTTAAAAACAGAGCTACCCTACGACCCAGGAATTGCACTAGGTATTTATCCAAAGGATACAAACACAGTGAATCCAAGGGGCACAGGCACCCCGATGTTTATAGCAGCACTTTCCTCAATAGCCAAAGAATGGAAAGAGCCCAGATGTTCATCAACAGATAAAGGGATAAAAGAGGTGGTATGTGTGTGTGCTCATGCGTGCGCACAGGAATATTACTCAGCCATCAAAAAGAATGAAATCTTGCCATTTCCAACAACAGGGATGGAACTAGAGGGTATTATGCTAAGTGAAAGAAGTCAGAGAAAGACAAATACCATATGATTTCACTCATACATGGAATTTAAGAAACAAAACAGATGAACGTAGGGGAAGGGAAGGAAAAACTAAGACCAAAACAGAGAGGGAGACAAACCATAAGAGACTCTCAACTCAGGAAACAAACTGAGGGTTGCTGGAGGGGAGGTGGGTGGGGGTGATGGGCATTAAGGAGGGCACATGATGGAATGAGCACTGGGTGTTATATGCAACTGAGGAATCACTAAATTCTACCTCAAATTAATAATACACTATATGTTTAATTAAAAAAAAAAAAGAACCTGAAAATGCTTCTTTCTTTCCAAAATGACCCACCATTCCATTCAGCAACTTAAAAAAATTCATATACAGCCTTGGCTAAACACAGTCACCTCATATCTCTACAACCATTGGAAAAATAACAACACAGCGACTTCAAAACACCTTTTCCTATAGAGTAAAATTCATAATAGGCCTTGACTCTTCATTTTTAAGCGCTTACTATGAGCCAAGTAAAGTGCCAGGCTCTGGTGATACAAAGGTAAAAATTAAAAAACAAAACAGAACAAACAGGTCCTTGTCCTTGATGCCTTTCATGGGCTCATGAAGATCATACAAACATAATTTCAATACTATACAAAGTACTAAGGGGTGTAGAGAAAGTAGCAATGTGTCAGAGACTGTTCTGTTAAAGAACACTTCATTAACTTTTCTCATCAAGTCAACAGCAACAACATGCTAACTGCCAAATCCGGTGAACATTTTTCGTACTTGATCTTAGAGGCCCTGTCTCGTTCCTTAAAACTCTAATCCCATGGCTTCTGGAGCACCACTCTCCACTCCTTCCTGGTACTGTACCTCTACCTTTGGCCATTAGTTCATTCAACAGATATTTACTGAGTGTCTACTATGTGCCAAACATTACCCTAAGCACTAAGGCTGTAAGACAGACATTATTCCTGCCTTCGTGAAGGTTACAGCAATCACTTATTAGATTTAGGCCACTAAGTCTCCATGTGGCCGTTTTTCTTCCTATACTATTGGCCCAACTCTACATGATACCAACTACAATGGCTTATAAAGAATAAACATGGAGAAGGTTAACACTGATTTGTATCCCTCATGGTAAGGTTTTGTTTGGTTTCCCCTGGTACTACAGAGGTGCCTTGAAAATACATTATAGAAACTCCAGGGCTGAAAGAAGGCCTGTTTTTTCCTGTGTCTCTTTTTCTTTTTTTTTTTTTCCCCAAGATTTTATTCATTTATTTGAGAGAGAGTGAAAGCGAGAGAGATCACAGAGCTCTGCAGAGGGAGAGAAGGAGACTCCCCGCTGAGCAGGGAGCTGGATGTGGGGCCTGATCCCAGGACCCTGGGATCATGACCTGAGCCAGAGGAAGTCGCTGAAGCAACTGAGCCAGCCAGGCATCCCTTTTTCTTTTAATAAATAATAACCTTTATTTTCCCCAATGGTATCTTTTAAATGTGGACTTTGTTGTAGCCTTAATATATTCTGGTGCACATTTGCTTATTGGCATAATATACTATCTCATTCATCACAAGTACAAGACTTTTAGTGAGATGCTGCCTTATACCAGGTTGCTATATCACTATCTACTAACTCAATCCCAGGAATAAAATGAGAGGAATCACTCTACCTGATGACAGGCTCGATCCCAGGACCCTGGGACCATGGCCTGAGCCAAAGGCAGCCATTTAACCGACTCAGCCACCCAGGCGCCCCCACAGTATTTTTTTTTTAAAGGGGAAAGCCAATCTAGATGTTTTTTGCAGAAGCATTCATAATGACATTCATTTAACTCTTTTTTGAGTCACCTATGAACAGATTTTACTTAAACAAGATCACATACATGAATGAAAAATTGTCCGTAACACATTATCAAGTGAAAAAAAAAAACTGTAGAATGGAATGTAAATATATGATCTCTTTTGTCAAAAAAAGAAAAAGCATATGGTATGTATAGAAAAAGGTCCATAATGCTTCACTCCAAACCCGACAGTGGCCGCCCTGGAGAATGGGATGGGAAAAGGAGAAAGACAGGAAGATTTTCCTTTTCACTTAATACAATTATGTATGGTTTCTTTTTGAAACGAGCATGTAATTTTTTCAGACGGAAAAATTTAGCTTAAGTTATATACTTGAATTTTACAGAAATAATTTCATCGGCAAAGATTTTTAAAACACTGATAATTCCTGATGTTGTAGAGGTTGTAGGGACACAGGCATTCTCCCTACTGTTGTTTTTCACTATAAATAGGTATACAGATCATTAGAGCATAATTTTAGAACACAAGATCAAAATTTACTACAAAAATACTCCTGTAAGTACACAATATCAATGAAATATAAAAACCGTGAAAAGCTGTTCACAAGCCAGCATTATAGAAATATTTTAAATACCCAACAGGGGGATAATTAAATAAATTAAGATACATATATCTATGCCGTGGAACACATTAAAAAGAATGGGAGAGCAATATGTACTAATAAGACAGAATTAATAACTATGTCAATTTTCCCCAAAACTGATCTACACATTTACCTCAATTCTTACCAAAATCCTGGCTAGACTTTTCTGTAGATATAAATACGCTTCTGAAATTTAAGTGGAAAGGCAAAAGAATAAGAAAACAATTTATAAAAAGAATAAATGAGAGGAATCACTCTACCTGATGACAAGACTTACTAGATAGCTACAATAATGGTAGGTACTGTGCAGAGGAATAGATACATAGATCAATGTAACAAAATAAACCCAGAAATAGACGCACACACTCAACTGATCCTTGACAAAGCTGCTCAAAGCAGTTCAATGGAGAAAGGATAGCCTTCCCAACAAATGAAATGGAACAACTGGACATCCACAGGCAAAACAAAATGAACCTCAACCAAAACCTCATACCATATACAAAAATTAATTCACAATGGATTATGGATTTAAATGTGAAACACTAAAACTATGAACTTTTTTTTTTAAAGATTTTATTTATTTATTTAACAGAGAGACACAGCAAGAGAGGGAACACAAGCAGGGGGAGTGGCAGGCAGAGGCAGAGAGAGAAGCAGGCTCCCCGCTGAGCAGGGAGCCCGATGTGGGGCTTGACCCCAGGACCCCAGGATCATGACCCGAGCCCAAGGCAGACGCTTAATGACTGAGCCACCCAGGCGCCCCTAAAACTATAAACTTTTAAAAAAATATGTAAGAGGAAAAAAAAAACCTTTGTGACCTGGGTTTAAGTACACTTCCTAGAGATATACTAGAAGTGCACTCCATAAAAGAAAAAAATCGATAAATTGGACTTTTATCAAAATTAAACATTTCTGTTCTTCCAAAGATACTGTCAAGGGGCTGAGAAGACACAGACTGGGAGAAAATCTTTGTAAATCATACACCTACCTGATCTAGTTCATCTCTTCCATCTCTTGGCTAATGCAAATAATGCTGCAATAAACATAGGGGTCCATCTATCTTTTCAAATTAGTGTTTTCATTTTCTTTGGGTAAATAACTAGCAGTGGAATTACTGGATTGTAAGGTATTTCTGTTTTTAACTTTTTGAGGACCCTCCTTACTGTTTTCCACAGTGGCTGCACCAGTTTGCATTCCCACTAATAGTGCATGAGGGTTCTTTTATCTCCACATCCTTGCCAACACTCAGTTATAAAATAAATGTCACGGGGATAAAAAATATAGCACTGGGATTATAGTCAATAATATTTTAATAATGTTCTATGATGATAGGTGGTAACTACACTTACATGGTGAGCACAGCATAACGTATAGAATTGTTGATTCACTATGCTATAAACCTGAAACTAATATAACACTATGTCAACTATATTTCAATAAACTTTGGTTTTATTTTTAAAAATGCAAATTTTAAAAAATCATACCTATAATAAAGAACAAACACCTAAAATAAAGAACCCTCAAAACTCATTAATAAGAAAACAGCACACACACAAAAAGAAAGCAGCACAATTAAAACTGGGGCAAAGAAATGAACAGACACCTCAACAAAGAAATACATGGATGGCACATAAGCATAAGAAAAGATGTTTAACATCAACAGCTATTAGGGAAATGCAAAGTAAAGCCACGAGATTAAAGAATGATTAAAATAAAAACAATGATAATACTGAATACTAAAGACAAACTGGATCATTCATATACTGCTTGTAGGAATGTAAAATGGTACAGACACACGGGAAAAGAGTTCGGCAGTTTCTTACAAAGCATATGTTTACCATCATCCTCTTGGGCATTTATCCCTAGGAAATGAAAATTTATACTCATACAAAACCCTGTACACAAATGTTCACAGCAGCTTTATTTACAGTACAAAGTACTGGAAACCTGACAGTCCTTCACTGAGTGAACGGCTGACCAAACTCTGGCACAATGGAACGCTACTCAACAATCCGAAGAAATGAACCATTGATACATACAACAATTTGAATAGATCTCACGGCAATAATGCTTAGTGAAAAAGTGAATGTCAAAAATAGTATTATTTATATTAACATGCTCAGATGACGAGTGATGTTGAGCATCTGAGCATGTTAATATATATCGGCATCAGGGAAATACAAATCAAAACCACCTCACATCAGTCAGAATGGCTAAAATTAACCAGTCAGGAAACGACAAATGTTGGCAAGGATGTGGAGAGAGAGGGGAACCCTTTTACACTGCTGGTGGGAATGCAAGCTGGTGCAGCCACTCTGGAAAACAGTATGGAGATTCCTCAAAAGGTTAAAAATGAGAGCTACCCTACGACCTAGCCATTACACTACTAGGTATTTGCCCCAAAGATACAAATGTAGTGATCCGAAGGGGCACCCGCACCCTAATGTTTATAGCAGCAACGTCCACAATAGCCAAACTATGGAAAGAGCCCAGATATCTATCGACAGATGAATGGATAAAGAAGATGTGGTGTGTGTATGTGTGTGTATGTGTGTGTGCACACACACAATGGACTACTACTCAGCCATCAAAAAGAATGAAATCTTGCCATTTGCAACAACGTGGATGGAACTAGAGGGTATTATGCTAAGTGACAGAAGTCAGAGAAAGACAAATACCATATGATTTCATTTATATGTGGAACTTAAGAAACAAAACAGAGGAGCATAGAGGAAGGGAGAGAAAAATAAGAAGAAATCAGAGGAGACAAACCAAAAGAGACTCTTAACTCCAGGAAAACAAACTGAGGGTTGTTGGAGGGGAGAGGAGTGGGGGGGATGGGGGATGGGGTAACTGGGTGATGGGCATTAAGGAGGGCACATGATGTAATGAGCACTGGGTGTTATACAAGACTGATGAATCACTGAACTCTACCCCTGAAACCAATTTATACACTATATGTTAACTGAATGTAAATAAAATTAAAAAATAAACAAAAACCAAAAAAAACCCCACACTCAAATGTCAAAACTATAAAGATGAAAAGATAAGTGGTTGCCAAGGGACAAGACAGTGGTAGGTGCATGTGGGGGGATGTGGATACAGAGAGCTAGCCTCAGGAGTTCTTTTGTGGTGACAGAACAGTTCTAAATCTTGACTGCAGTGGTGGCTACAGGATGGCGTAAATTGCATGAAATTGTACACACACACACAAATGAATATAGATTTTCTAAAACAGTGCAAACTGAGTAAGGTCTGTAATCTAGCTAACGGTAACGTACCAAATCAATTATCCTGGTTTTGATATTGAACTATAGCTATGTAAGATGTCACCACTGGAGAAAGCTGGGTGAAGGGTACACAGGACTCTCTGTACTCTTTTAGTAATTTCTTGAGTCTAAAAATATTTCAAAAACAATCATGATATACTCATGAGCAAAGAGCAACTTACAGAATAATTATCTATAAAAATGGCAATTCTTGCAAAAATAAATTTAAAAAAACCACGTCATTATTAACCATTTTATATAAGTACAGAAAAAAGCATGGAAAAGATACATTACATATTACCTCTGGGGAATGAAGAAACTATGGGAGGTGGGGGTAGGAGGAGAGGTAGAAACTTTAATTTTTAATTTTACATATTTCCATATTGTTAGACCTTTTTATAAGAAATATGAATTTATTTTTTAAAAAAGAGGTTCTACCTGACAGGAATGTGAATGACAGGTTACTAGTCCAGAGGCTGGAACATTAGCCAGGTGACTATTTACTGTAATAATCCAGGCAAAATATAACGAGGGCTTTAGTGATATACTGGAAGTCGGAGATTTATTCAAGGGAAAGAAGTAGAGATAACTCTGAGGTTTCTAGGTATAGCTACTGGGTAACACCAGTGCCCCATTAAACCCAGACGGGAAATAGTAAAGGACGGAGGGGGAAAGTTGGAATAGAGAAGGACAGAAGAACGTTCAGTGTGAGAGGTATGTTTGAAGTTCCATGGGACATCCAACAGGAAATGTTCAGCAGGTGGATGGGGATATAGATCTTTGCTCAGAATCAAATTGAGAGTTATCAGGAAAGAGGTGGCTGTTGAAGTTAGAGGAAAAGGCAAAAGAACATTCAGCAAAGGAGACTGAAAAGCCATGATCTACCAGGTAGGAGGAATATAAGAGCTAAAAGTTATGAAGCCAATCATAATACAGTTTCAAGGAAGGAATGGTCAGTGATGTCAAATACCGGAGTGAGGCCAAGATAAGGACTGAAAAGTGCCAGCCGTATCTGGCAATTACGTGATCCTATTTGCTTGGTGTGTTGGACAAGGCAGAAGCCAAATTAAGGCTAAATGAGGCATGAAGGGCAGGTAAAGAACAAGAGAGAGATGTTATGTACGCATTTAAAAAAAAAAGAAATTCAGATCATGCTACCACATGGATGAACCTTGAAAACATTATGCTAAATGAAATAAGCCTGACACAAAAGGACAAATATTCCGTATACTCTGATTACACTTACACGAGGTACCTAGAAGAGGCAAATTTACAGACAGGGAGTAGAACAGAAGTTGCCAAGGGCTGGGGGTAATGGGAAAATGGGATTATTATTTAATGGATATAGAGTTTCTGTTATGGGGATGATGGAAATGGATGGCGGTGATGGGTGCATATTTTTAATGTACTTAATGCCACTGAATTATACACTTAAAAATGGTTTAAAAGGCAAATTTCTATGTTGTGTACATTTTACCAGAATTAACAAAAAAATAAAGTCTGGCTGTGAAAAAGAAGAAGAGCAAGAATGGCAGCAAGAGGCTGAAGTCGGACTGAGAGAGATTCTCTTCAAGATGGAGAGACTGAAACTTCACATAAGAATATGTATATCTTGGCCCCAATCTAAGGAAGGTCACTGACAGGTTTAAAAAAAAAGAACCTTATTGTAGAATACTGACCAAACTTAACAGAGTAGTCTCTTAAGACAGACTTAGAAACCAATATATGGAAATAGTTTAAGCATTATATTTACCTATGAATAATATTGAATCACCTACTCATATGCAAACAGATTGAGAACCTGAGATTTAATAAGCCAGTTAAGGAAAAAAAAGAGCACATGTATAATAGCAGCAAAACTTTTAAATTGCCTAGGAATAAACTTTAACAACAAAAAAGAGAGATGCTCGAAAGCAACAAGAACTATAAAATCTAAGTGTAGGAATAAACTAAAGATACCTAGAAGTTATCCAAAGAAAACTGGTAGCCTTTATTGAGGGAGTAAATGAAAACGTGAATAAATGAAAAAAAACGTTAAGTTCCTAGATGGAGAAATGTAATATTATAAAGAAATACACTCTCTCCAAATTAATCCATACATTAAATAAGATTTCAATACTATTTATTTGGGGACAACTTAGAATCTAACAAAAATGATCTGAGTTTATTTAATAATTGAGCAAAGCAAGCCAAGGAATTTAAAATTAGAAAGTCTGAGTAATGATCGCAGTGATACTATCTGGTGATAACAGTGCAGATTAGACAAATAGATAAATAAAAGAGAATAGAAAACCCCCAAATAGGTTCAGGAATATATAAGAATTTAGTACATGATAAAGGTATCATTTCACTTAGTAGGAAAGGACAGACTATTCCATAAACAGAACTTGGGGCACTTTGGCTACTCATTTGGAAGAGGAAAAAGGTTAGATATTTACCTTATACCATAGAATCTACTTTTAAAGTCGATAAACATTCAAATTTTTAAAATATGATAGGTATTAGAGGAGAACATAGCTGGGTATCTTAGGGGTAGGGGAGATCTTTTAAATAATTATACCAAAGACAAATCATAAAGGAAAACACTGATAAATATAACTACATAAAAATGAGGTTTCTCATTTTCTCTGGGTACATACCCAATAGCGGAATTACTGGACCATATGGTATTTCTATTTTTATTTGTTGAGGAAGCTCCATACTGTTTCCACAATGCCTACACCAATTTGCATTCCCACCAACCAAGAGTGCACAAAGGTTCCTTTTCCTCCACATCCTCACCAACACTTGTTGTTTATGTTTTTGATTTTAGATATTCTGACAGGTGTAAGGTGATGTTTCATTGTGGCTTTGATTTGCATTTCCCTGATGATCAGTAATGTCTTTTCATGTGTCTGCTGACCCAAAGAAAATGAAAACATGAATTTGAAAAGATATATGCAGCCCTGTTTATTGCAGCATTGTTTAGAATAGCCAAGATATGGAAGGAACCCAAGTATCCATCCATAGATGAATGGATAAAAAAGATGTGACACACACACAGGAATATTATTTAGCCATAAAAAAAGAATGAAAACTTGCCATTTGCAATGGCATGGATGGAGCTAGAGAGTATAATGCTAAGTGGAACAAGCCAGTCAGAGAAAGACAAACACCATATGATTTCACTCAGATGTAGAATTTAAGAAACAAAAGAACAAAGAAAAAGATAGACAAACAAAAAACCCAGACTCTTAAATACAGAGAGCAAACTGCTGGTTGCCAGAGGAGAGGTGGGTTTGGGCACGGGTGGAGTAGGTGATGGGGATTAAGGAGTGCACTTGTCCTGATGAGAGCACTGTTTGAATCCTATTGTACACCTGAAACTCATATAACACTGTATGGTAACTATACTTCACTTTACAAAGTTTCTCTGTGTCAGAAAACACCACAAATAAAGAGACCTTCTGGATGGAGTAACTGCCACTGGCCTGCTATGAAACAGCTGTTTTCAAACACTGACCAAGAGGAAGTGTGGGACTATGATCCCTGAGAGAAGGGAAATGAAGGAGGAGGGCTCTACAATTGGCCTTAGCTTTCTACTGAACCCAAGCAAGGCATCGCAGTCCCACAAAGCCACAGAGACAAATCTTGGAATCGGAGGGGAGAAGAGCTGGAAACTGCAGGGGAGAACTGGAGGGGAGGGAGCTCCACAGAAAAATAACTTAAGATCTGCAGAGGCTCCCTTGAGTCTCTGGCTGAATACTAAACTGCACATGTTTAGAATGAGATTCCACAAGGGGTCCTAGAAGCAGAACAACTATCAGAGCTCACACAGGGTTGGGAGTTACTCAAACGAAAGTGGGGGGAAAAAACCCTCCCAGGAGTTTTTTGGGGTGTTTTGTTTTTTGCTTTTTGTAAAGTTATATCTGATCTCGATCGTCGGGTCCCACTGTGCATTCTTTAAGTTCAGGCTCTCAGGTTTAATGACACATGATCTACCCTCTCCTAGGCCTACCCTGAAGATGGCTTCTCATCAGAGTTGGTTTTTGGTTTGTAGAGCCTAAAGGAGGAACTTGCTAGGAAATTCTTTGGGAAAAGAAATATGAATAGCTTGGCATCACCTACTGGTACAGACGATACAGTTCACTTCAAATTTAACCAAACATTAAGTACTAACTTACCTCTATCAACAACTTACGACCTTATGGTTTTGTAAAGACGGACAAAGTTTGGGTTGTGTTTTTCAGAAGGGATTTCTTGATCTATACGCCTCTCTCATTTTATAGACATGAGATGTTATGTGCCTTCTGAGACTACTGCAAATAGCTCCAATCCCAAGCTTTGGGTTTCCCTGATTATTAATGCTCTTTTCAAATGCTACGTGAACATAAAGAGAGGCTCTGAGATTGGTTGGGTACCTATGCGGTAGCTAGAAGGCATAAGGGGTTGAACTCTTGAGTGTGCAGCCCACCACCACTTAAGTACAAGACAGTCCTCTGACACGTCCTGCACCCTTCCAGGTGCACTTGTATATGGAGTGTTACTTATCTTCCACTTGCTGCCTAATGAGCCTAGCCTCAGTGCTAGCATTCTGGCTACATACTACACACACACACACACACACACACACACACACACACACGTGATAATACAGGATAAGTTGATGGAGTTATATAAAATGATATAGAAATATGCTTATATGTAGTGTGATACTATGTGTGAAGGATCAGAATGGCAAGAATCGATAGTAACTAGATATACTGTTCTAGACCCTACATGGACCCTATTACTATGAATTAAAAACAGAAGCATGTTCAAATCTGACCAAATCGACAAAATTTTAAACAAAAGTATTATTATGTATATGGTACCTCATAGTAGGAAACATCTCATATGTGGCCTTCAACTCCATGATTGATGCCCTTTTAGTAAAAAAGATGTCACATTTTGTATCATAGGACACTACAAACCCTTACGGCCCTAGTCAGAAGTTTCTTATACTCTCATCAACTTGTTTAAGAGGGGAAAAAGTCAGCCTTCTAGGCTGTCCACCGCTGCTACCAAATCATTATTTACTCTCCCTCGGGGAAAAAAATCCCCCCTATTTTGAGACTTGCTCTCTACTGTGCCAGAGGTTGAAAACCAGCTGCCTTGGAGCCAGACTTAGCCTGCAGATAGAGGTTTTTGACTAGCCCCCAGAATTTTTTTAGAAATTTCAAGTTATTTGCAAATGTGTAAAAACTGGGAAATGTCACACACAAAAATCCACATTTTCTGCTTCTCTTGAGAAATTAAGACTACCTAGCAACACTATACTCATTTCCTTCTGGACAACAATCAAATGAAGTATAGGACTCTTTAAATGGAGTATGTACTCTTCTAATTTACTACAATCCACACCTGGCCCACCTCACTCATTTACATTACTTGCCTGGCCCCTGCAAGCCGCCTGAGTTTGAGATCACTGCTCTTAATCTCTACTCACCATCACAAACCTACTCACATTCACCAAGGACCTATATACCTGGCAGAGTCTCCCCTCTTGGCTCCAAATCTCTCCCCATCATGGTGGGTTACTCTAATGTTCACCTGTACTACCCATCCAAAATCCTTGCTAATTTCATGCCCACGGTTTGTAGCTCCACTCTAGCCAAACATATCCAAGGCTGTATCCAGAATGCTGTCCTTAACTGAAAACAAATTCACTTCTTAAAGTTTCAATTCCAATATCCTACTTTTTTTTTTCAAGATTTTATTTATTTATTTTGACCAAGAGAAAGAGAGAGACAGCAAGAGAGGAAACACAAGCAGGGGGAGTGGGAGAGGGAGAAGCAGGCTTCCCGTGCAGGGAGCCCGATGCGGGGCTCGATCCCAGGACCCTGGGACCATGACCTGAGCCGAAGGCAGACACTTAACGACTGAGCCACCCAGGCGCCCCATATAGTCTACTTCTTAATCACAGCCTTGTATCCTGTCCAGTTTTTTCATTCTCTCTGACCTCAAGGAAACTTACAAGCCTATAAGCCCATTAATTCCTATTTCCCAATCTATCAAGCCTCTCTTGGCTTTCGTTTCGTCCCTCATCAGCTCCCATGCTTTAAAAAGAAAGGTAATGTATGTATAGTGTGGTACATCTCCCTTCAATTAGCAATTGTATTTGAAGATGGAGGTTGGGGGAGGATATAAAATAATTTGGGGGCACCTGGGTGGCTCAATTAAGCATCCGACTCTTGATTTTGGCTCAGGTCATGATCTCAGGGTCCTGGGATCAAGCCCCATGTCGGGCTCCCCACTGAGTGGGGAGTCTGCTTGTGCCTCTCCCTCTGCCTCTCCCCCAGCTCATGCTCTGTCTCCCTCTCTCAAATAAATAAATCTTTTTTAAAAACGAAAATAATTTGGTAAGAAATGTGAAGTGTGTGAAAGCAAAGATAAGTCAAATGCAAACCCTGATTAACTTTCAAAGATAAAACACGAATTACAGGCGCCTGGGTGGCTCAGGTGGTTAAGTGACTGCCTTCTGCTCAGGTCATGATCCTGGGGTCCCAGGATCGAGTCCCACATCAGGCTCCCTGCTCAGCAGGGAGTCTGCTTCTCCCTCTGACCCTCCCACCTCTCATGCTCTTTCTCTCACATAAATAAAATCTTTAAAAAAAAACAAACAAAACACGAATTACCAGGGACGCCTGGGTGGCTCAGTTGGTTAAGCATCTGCCTTTGGCTCAGGTCACGATCCCAGTGTCCTGGGATCAAGTCCCACATCGGGCTCCTTGCTCAGTGGGGAGCCTGCTTCTCCCTCTGCCTGCCACTCCCCCTGCTTATGTGCGCTCTCCCTCTCTCTGACAAATCAATCAATCTTACAAAAAAAAAAAAAACAAACAAAAAACACACACACAAATTGCCAAGAAATTTCAAGCCTTTGTAGAGCTGCTTTGGGATATCCCCAAAACCAGAGACTATGTAGTTAGAATCCTCTGCTATAAAGGGTTCTTTGGTGACAAAATTTAAGAAGCTCAAACTTCAACCTTTTTTTTTTTCCTTGCTGACATCTTCAATTCCCAATCTTTCCAACACACCCAGAAAACAAGATCCCAATCCTGAATCAATTCTATCATCTGCTTTCTTAGTTCCCTCACAATTAAACAACTGTGCCAATTGATGGTGCTAAAAAAAATGGTCTCCAACATCAGCTGGACCCTCAAAGGCTTCTCAACAGTTCTGAAATGTCCCTAGTCAGCTACTTTTCAAATTTCTTACAACAGATAATTCAAACCCTTATCAGCATTTCTCTTCAAATTCCTTCTCCCACCACCTTACCCACTGTCAGCAGAAGACTCTCTATTTCCTACTTTGGAGAGAAAATAAGAGGCTACCGGACAGAAACTTTCTCAGTGTCTATCTTCCCACCTTCCATAAGGACCTCACCTCATAACCTGAATTTTCTCTTCTTTCACCTAAAAAAAGGTCCCCTGTCCAAATGCCTTCATCTCTTTCCATATGTTGATTACAGTTTTCCTCCTTCCCTTCACAAATTTCAGTTTCTAATTTCCATTCATTCATATCCTCTGCAGTCTGGCTTTTGAAGATTGATTGATTGACTGATTGATTGATGTGAGAGAAGAGAGTGTGAGCTGGGGGAGGAGCAGAGGGAGAGGGACAAGCAGACTCCACACTGAGTGCGGAGCCCGATATGGGACTTGATCCCATGACCCTGAGATCATGACCTGAGCCAAAATCAAGAGTCGGACACTTCAGTGACTGAGCCACCCAGGCGCCCCTGCAATCTGGCTTTCGAGTCTAACCACCTCACTGCAACAGCTCTTCTAACAACCATTCTCTCTGGTTTTCTATGTAGCACTTGACCTGTTGGCCATCTTCCTCTTCTCTTGGTATCCGGGTCTTACTCTCTTCCGTTTTTCCTTCTTTCATTCTGGCCACTCCTCAGTATTCTCCACCTGATCCCTTAAATGTTGGAATTTGTCAAGTCTATTCTCCTCCTACACTCTCTCTCAACTAAACAGTGGGTCTTCACTTTTTTGGGTTACATACAACTTTAGTAATCTGATAAAACTATGGTCTTTCTACCTGGAAAAATATACAACCATATTTTACATACAGCATCGGGGGTTCAAAGAATATACCCCTAGTCCCTATTTGAGCTCATCTACTTCTACTTTTATATGCTGATGATCTGAAAAAATATCCGTATTTATTTTTTTTTTAAGATTTTTTTTTTATTTGAGAGAGAGAGAATGAGAGAGAGAGAGCACAAGAGCGAAGAGGGTCAGAGGGAGAAGCAGACTCCCCGCTGAGCAGGGAGCCCAATGTGGGACTCGATCCCGGGACTCCAGGACCATGACCTGAGCCGAAGGCAGTTGCCTAACCAACTGAGCCACCCAGGCGCCCAAAAAATATCCATATTTACAGTAATGACTTCTCTTCTGAGCTTAGGACATGTATATAGCCAACTATCTACTAAGCCTTCACTTGGCTCAATACAACACAGCCCAAACTGAACCTGACCACTTTTTCTCCCAAAAACCACTCCTCGTCTATTTCCTATATTAGTCAATGGCACCACCAGTTACCCAAGTCAAAATTCTGGAGGTCATCTAATCTATCCATCCTTCCAAAAGTGGAATTTTTTTAAATTATGAAAGCATTGTGTGCTCAATTAAAAAAAAATTCAAACACTGAGGCACAAACAAGTACCAAGTGAAAATTATCCTTCATCTCTCCTTTTAGTAATTCTATTCTATGGCAACAAATGAGCTAAATAGTGACTGATTCCTTTAGATGGGTATGTGCTCTCCAGTTCATCAGTCCCTATTGTGCCCATTTCACTCATACCTATCTGGCCTTTGTAAGATCTGAGTTTGCAACCCCTTCTGTACATACTGTCGAGTAATCTATTTTTCAACAATACATCTTGAACACATTTTCGTATCAGCATATACAAATATACCTTATTTGTTACCTAATTACCATTCTGACAGCTAAGTAGTACTCCATCATATATAGGTACCATAATTTATTTAACTGGTTTCCTACTGTTGGATATTGGATATTCAAAGTGCTCCCATGTTCTTGCAATTACAGTTGACTCTTGAACACAGGGGTTAGGGGCACCAACACCCTGTGCAATAAAAAATCCACTTATAACTTCTGACTCCCCAAAGACTTAACTATCAATAAAGATCCTACTCTGTTGACCAGAAGCCTTACTGATAACATTAATAATCAATTTACACATATTTTGGATATTATATTATATACTGTAGAGAAAAGAAAATGCTATTAAAGTTGTAAGGAAGAGAAAATACATTTACAGTACTCTACTGTAAAAAATCTGTGTATAAATGGACCTGCACAGTTCAAACCCACGTTGTTCAAGGGTCAACTGTATGACGTTGCAATTATAAACATGTATATTTGTACACATGCCTTTATACACGTATGTGGAGTATTCCCCAGAGGTGAAACTGATCAAAAGTAATGAACATTTACAGTCCTTTAGAAAGTTTATACCCATTTATGTTTTCACCCAAGAGCATGAGTACTTTGCATCATCCTGATTTGTCCCCACCCTTGACCCAACACCCCCAACCGCCAACCACTTACGAAAATATCAATTCTACCTCCACAGTATCTCTACAATCTGTCCCCATCTTTCTATTCTTATTGCTACTTAACCTTGGCTCAAGCCCTCGGTATTTTTTTTTAAAGATTTTATTTATTCATTTGAGAGAGAGAGCACAAGCAGAGAGGAGGGGCAGAGGGAGAGGGAGATGCAGACTCCCCAATGAGCAGGGAGCCCGACGCGGGGCTAGATCACAGGATCCTGAGCTGAAGGCAGACGCTTAACCAGCTGAGCCACCCAGGCGCCCCAAGCCCTCAGTACTTTTAACTTGGACAACTGTCAACAGTTTCTCTATTGGTCTCTGTATCTAATTCCCCTCCTATCTATCCTTTAGATAGCTTCCAGAATGACCTTACTAAAATACCTGATACGATCCTCTTTCCTTTTAAAGGCTTAGTGTGACATACTAGGCCTTTTGAGATCTATCCCATGTACCTTGAAAAATTCATCTCTTACCACCAAAGTAGCCCCCACTCTTCATCCTAGCCAAACCAACTATTTGCACTTCCCAATCCAAGGCACTCTCACCTACTTTTGTTTGTGCTCTCTGCCTGGAACTTCTTCCCCACCCTTCTCTACTTTACTACTCGGCTTGGCAACGAAGGTACTGAATATAGAATTAGCTACTATAATCATCATCCTTCAAAATTCCAAAAACCTCTAGGAAGAGCTTCCTGCCTCTCATACTAGCAAGAAACTTGGAAAACACACAAAAGATGAAAACAAAGAAAATCCTAACCCTACATCTCAGAAATAACCACTATTTTATTATCACATTGATGTGTTTCTTTCCAGTTTTTTCTATGCCTACACGTCTTTTTTTAAAATGTGTAACGGATCAATTGTTTTGTGTTCTGCTTTTCTCACTTAACATTAATACTTTTGTCGTTTTTTTTTTAAAAAGTGCTCGATCTTTATATAATAATCGATCATACAGATGGCACAATAACTAATCATTCCCTCTACATTAACCATTCAGGTTCTCATTAATATAAATTACATTATCATGAATATCTTTGTCTACACCTCTGATTAGGGCAGATTATTCTACCATGTTGTATATACCATGCACATATATTAAACACTTAATGTGCATTATTTTACTTAATCCTCACAATAGCCCTATGAGGAGGGTCCTATTATTATTCCCATTTTACAGATGGGAAAGCAAAGGCTAAGTTACCTGCCCAAAGTCACATTGCTATTAAGTGGTGGGGCCAATATTCAAATTCAAGCCTACTTGATTATAAATCCTGTTCATTTAACTATTTCTAAGTCTCTCAATGGTGCCAAAGAGCTTTCCAGAAATGTCTTATAAGTTTATACTGCCCACAGCAATATGTGGGAGCACAAGCATTGAATACTTCCATTAAAAAAAAAAAAAATTGAATTCGTCTAATGGGTGGGAAATAAGGTACCTCTTTGTTTCAATTCGCATGTCTTTGATTACTGGGTGCAACTGAATATTTGTTCGTTAGCTATTTAAATTTTGGTCTTCTGTGATTTGCCTGTCTGCCCTTTGCTCATTTTTCATTTAGCATCTTCTGGGTTTTTCTTATTGCCTTATATTAGCTCCTTTTAAATCTATATCTTTTAATATCTTAAGCCAGCCATCACCAAGGCCAAGCAGGCTTTCTGTAACACTCCTGCTTTATCACTTGTTAAAATCATTTTTGGACACCTGTGAGCCTCTCAACATTTCCTTTACCAGAATTCTGGCTGATCAGCTTTAAGTGTTTTCAGGAGACAATACTGGAGAGATAACTGACCTGACAAAGGGCATTTCCACTCTCTAATTTCCGATGAGCAATAAGAAGAGCACAAGGGAGAAAGCAGATTCTTTTAAACCAACTCAGATGAAAGAAAAATGGAAGGCTCATCTCCTACCACCTCCCCTTAATGATATATGTAAATTCTAGTCAAATATCATTCTCTGAACTTGCCCTGTTCTTTCATTCCTCCGTGGCATTACACATTCTCTTCTTGATGCCCATTTCCTCATCTGTCTTTCTGGCTGTCCCTTCCTTCACCTCCTCCCTCCAAATTCTCTGTCCCTCTATCTAGCAAATGTACAGCCACACTAGTCGGGCTGCTGAATACTGCCGCAGAAGTCACACAACCATGTGGATTTTTTAGTTGAGACCTCAGTATGCTAGGCAATTCTCTCAAATGCCCTTAGCTCCCTCTTCTGTTCTACTTAAGGAATTATATGAGATCACCAGTTCACTGCTTAATTCCTCAATGTCTTTCCACTTAGGAGAAAATAGATCTCTTAAATATGACCCAGGGCACACACAAGGGTCTCTAGGACTTGACTCCTAGAGACTTCTACATATAACCAGTCACTCACCAAGATGTACACATAACTGCAACCCCAACAACTTGTTTCTCAAGCCTTTAATGTCATTTCAGGCCTCTGTATCTTCACATACCACTCGCTCTTCTCCGCCTAGAATGTTTTCTCCTCCATATTCTTTGCCTAGCAAACTCCCCTATTCCTTTAGAACTCAGCTTAAGATAACTCTCTTCCAGAAAGTTGCCTCTAATTTCGCTCGGATTTAAATAGCCTCTGTGTCCCTCTGGCACTCTGTGCGCACATCTAGCATAGTATTTAACTTCTGTAAATTTTCTTTTCTGTTTCCCTAAATAAACTACAACCAATCTGGGAGCAGGAATAATATCTAAGTTGATTTTATATTCGTAGCATCTATCAGAGCCAGCATACATTAGGTGCTCAATGTTTACTTAACAAGTGAGTCACTCAAAACTGATCTTTATTAGCTTATTTGTGAAGCCTTCCCTACCCTTTAGGTGAAGGTGCTCCTTTTTCTCCTCTAGTGCACTTTGTACATCCTTCTAATAACAGCCCTTGTCAAGCTGTATTTTAACAGCCTCTCTCCATCAACTGGATTGTGAATTACGTGGGCAGAGTGACTATGTCTTTCCGACCAACAGATTAAGTAGTTAGCACAGAAGTTAAGTAACTAGCTTAGCATATATTATCGGTTCAGGTACTGACCAAAACTCCATGCTCTGAGGAAGCTCACTGTGGTCTATAGTCACACATTTCCTTAAGCTCCATCTAAGGGCCTGGAGCACAGGTGAATTTTCACATCTCACGGAAAGCAGCGATGGCTCAAAGCCCAAAGTAATATCCATTTGATTTTTATTCTCTTCTCATTTTTCTGTGCTTTCTAAAGTATAAAAAATTAACGTACATTGCTTTTTCATCATTAAAAGTTATGAGCAAACTTTACAAAACACACTAAAATATGTGCCCGCTTAAAAAAAAAAAAGGCAGAGTACTGTTCAAGGCTACTTCATACAATTGAATTTTAATAATGCTAACTAAAACTGGATGAACAGAATGATAGAAAGGAAAAAAAAGGAGAAATACCCACCATTATACTTAACACTGTTGGCCAGAATAAGGTTGACATCATCTAGAAAGCTCTCCCGACTCTGGTACTTGTGCTTGGAGATATTCTGTGATTAAAAGAACCAGGGGACTCAGATACATGTACAAATTTACTGGCTTCCAAAAAGACATTTTAGATCAAATCACTCACCTTACGTATAGTCTCTAAATCCATTGGACTGACAATCACTTTGTAATAATCTGGAACAAACTTCTTATTAACTGGGTGATGAAATGGCCAAGACTAGAAAACAGAAAACATGAGAAATTAAATGGAAACCATTCTTTATACTGGAGATTCTCAACCTTCATTGGGTCACAAATATTCCTAAGGTTCCAACAAAAGCTATGAACCCCTTTTCCCAGAGACACATAATCACACAAGATTTTGTCTATAACTTAAGAGGTTTCATGGATTCCTTTAAGGAAAAAACCCTGCTCTATACACACAATTAAAACTTCTTATTCCCCAGTCCCATCCAGAAAAGTTTTATAGCATTAACACATACATAACATATGCCTACAACACAAAAGGAAATTCAGTTCAGCATTCCTAAGGAAGAATCACTACCAAAACATGATACATAGTCAATCTGGTAGCCCTGCCATACAGTTGTAAAAGACCAAAAAAAAAAAAAAAAAAAAAAAATCAAAAAGACAACAAACACCGGATAATTAAATAAACTGCCATTTGTCAAGAAGCACCTCTCAATCCAAAGCCTCCCATTAGCTGGCATCCTAATTTCTTTCCAGGGCTATTCAGGAGCTTTCAACAACAGGAAGAAAGAAATCGTTCTATATCCACAGGTTCCTGGCCTCTGATTTGAACGATCAAACACTCTTACGGCAAAAAGGTCAGTTTTTTAAATTATATACCGGTTTGAATTTACGAACACTACCCCCCAGACTCCCCAGCATACATACACATGCACATCTTACTGTCCTTCCCTTCCCCTATACTATCTTCACAATATTTAGCACAGAGACTACTTACATCTGGAACTGCCATCATTTTTTGGGTGACAATGTTGTCCAGAATGAAAGAAAATGCTACTTGGTCATCATCATCCAGCAAGGGGTTGATAGCTTTCTCTAAACGAGCCAATTTATCTTCTTTCTGATATGAAACAAAGCAAAGGAAAAACAGAGGTTTCCCTGAGGTGTAATCACCACAGAAACTTATGGATAATTTGCGGTTCAGTTGTCTACTGCCCTTGCCCAAAAAAGTCTAACTTTGAATTCTCAACTTCAGTTCTAGGCAAAAGTCCAAATAAGAGAAATGATATTCTCGTTAAAGGATCGAAAGGGATGTACCAACCACTCCTTTAGGTATTCTACCTTCTATTCTTGTAGATCACCAAAAATATACATCCCCGGGAATTGATAACTTAGCTCCCACAACAAAAACATCTTTACCAAGTTAGGTTTTAATTTTACATGGTTTTTGCTGTAAACTATTGCTGAAAACACAACATATTGTTGATTAGTGACTTTTACATAACGGAATGTAACCCAATAAATTTGTTTCAGGGGTGCCTGGGTGGTTCAGTCGGTTAAGCGTCTGTCTTCAGCTCAGGTCATGATCCCAGGGTCCTGGGATCGAGCCCCGCATTGGGCTCCCTGTTCAGCGGGGAGTCTGCTTCTCCCTCTGCCTCTGCCTGCCGCTCCCCCTGCTTGTACTCTCTCTAATAAATAAATCTTTAAAAAAAAAATTCATTTCAGACTATACTAGGAATAAGTTTGTGTTCCAATTGCTCCATATCCTCACAAATACTTAGTACTACCAGTTTTTTAAATTATTTTTTAGTCTTTTTAGATTTTAGCCTTTCTGGTGGGCACATAGTAGTATCTCAACATGGTTTAAATTTGCATTTCCCCAATGATCAAGTTGAGGAATCTTTCCATGTTTATCAGCCATCTGATTATCCTCTTTTATGAAATGTCTATTATTAACATCATCATCATACTTCCATTTTTTCTAAGTTTGTAAGGTACCATTTTTTTGGTAAGAAAATGGAACATAGGGGTGCCTGGGTGGCTCAGTCTGTTAAGCATCTGACTCTTGATTTTGGCTCAGGTCACGATCTCAGGGTCCTGAGATCGAGCCCAATGTCAGGCTCCATGCTTGGCACAGAGTCTGCTTGTCCCTTTCCCTCTGCTCCTCCCCCCTCTGAAATAAATGAATAAATAAAATCTTTTTTTTTTAATTATTTTTTTTTTAAAGATTTTATTTATTTATTTGAGAGAGAGAGACAGCGAGAGCAGGAATACAAGCAGGGGGAGTGGGAGAGGGAGAAGCAGGCTTCCCGCTGAGCAGGGAGCCCGATGTGGGACTCGATCCCAGGACCCTGGGATCATGACCTGAGCCGAAGGCAGACGCTTAACGACTGAGCCACCCAGGCGCCCTGAATAAATAAAATCTTAAAAAAAAATGGAATATAGAAAATCTTTTAGGGGCGCCTGGGTGGCTCAGTCAGTCGGTTAAGCGTCCAACTCTTGATTTCAGCTCAGGTCATGATCTCATGGTTGTGAGATCCAGCCCCATGTCAGGCTCCGTGCTGGGCTTAAGATTCTCTCTCTCTCCCTCTCCCCACTCCCTCTCCAAAGTAAATCTTTTAAAAATTAAAATTCCTCTCTGCCAAAACAGAGTCTCTTAGCTCTAGCTGACTTCTTGGAAATTCACTTTTCTTGACCCTTTCTAAAGTTATGTGGGTTCTAGATTTCAATCCTAGCCACACTCCTTAATAACCATGATGCCCAGGGCAAGTAATTTTCTTCTACGGATCTCAGTTTTTCCATCTATAAAAGAAAAAATTGGATTATGAGATTTCAAAGGTCCCTTCCAGTCTCTAACACACTAAAGATCTGCTACTCCTACATTTCTCTACTCTTCTTTCTGTTACAGTCCCTCCTTCCTCAACCCTGCTACCAGCTCCCCTCAAATTCCATGCCTTTTTCTCATTTTATTTATTCATTTTTAAATGTTTATTTATTTAAGTAATCTCTACACCAAACATGGGGCTCAAACTCACAACCCCGGGATCAAGAGTTGCATACTCTTCTGACTGAGCCAGCCAGTCGCCCCTGCCTTTCTCTCATTTTAAATATCTTACCTCTTTGAGTTTTTCATCACAGAGATCCAGCATGGATTGAGAGATCTGGGTCAATGAGTGCTTTGGACCTAAATTTATAGAGGAACAGTAAGAGATGAGACCACTAAAAATGGGAGACGAGAGCTGCCAATACCTCTTCTAGACTTTTAATACATTTACTTAAACACCTAATATGGTGCCAGACACCAGCCTAGCTGCTAGATTAGATAGATATACCAGTCTTATCTCCATTTTTCAGTGCTAACAACATGGCAGATATACAGGATGGATGAAAAAACTAATTTTAAGTCTCTTCCTTATTTATATATATCTCACAGTACTACTATTGATACTCCTGCCTTTAATACCTTGAAAGTAATAATACCATGGATGGGGAATGACAATTTGTTTAAGGATGGCTGAGGAGATGAAGGCATGATTTATAATCTCGCCATACTTAGCATATAAAATTTGTGATTGCAATTTTTCTTTACACAACTCATGGTTTGTGATGTCCTCCCAACATATGGCTAATCCAAAGCCTTTGTCATAAAAGACTCTCCATCCCATCTCAGACTATTTAGTTTCCTTGAAATCCATAATGGGAGCTTCAGAAAATCCTCACACTATTTCCTACAGTCCCCACTTATGGCTGCCCTGATTTAAGCTCATTATAGGGATAGTTAAAACATTTTCATCTAGACAGTATTCTATTTCCTTTCAGTATCCTTTGCTTGACTATCTTCCTCTGTCTATCCATTCATATAACTATTCCCCAGACCCCAAATCTCAACTCTATTCTCAATCAATTAATTCAGCATTCATTTGTTTATTCATTCAACGAATGATTAATGATGGTCTGTGATGTGTTCAATGATGAGAAGAAGAAGAAAATAAGACATAATTCCTACCTTAGCTCTTGGGTCAAAGAAAATGACATGAAAATAAATCATTGCCAAGACAGAATATGGGTGCTTGAAGTATTTATGGATGAAATGATATGATGTCTGGAAATACAGACTAAACAATAAGCAAAGAATCAGCCATGAGGGTAATTGTTGAACTAGATGAATAGGTGTGCCGAGGTTTATTCTCTCTACTTCTGTACATACCGAACAAGTTCCATAATGAAGTTTTAAAAAACTGAGTATAGTGCAAACAGAGGGATACACTGGTTGCTAGGAAATATGGTAGGGCTGCATATGAAACATGTTGTAAGCTGTTTTTACAACAATTAAATCTGCATACTGGGAAGCAGGGAAGGCTTGCTGTGACTGACATTTGAGTAGTGTCATTAATGAAGAGTAGAGGTCCATCAGGTAGACAATAGGGTAGAAAGACATTCCAGAGGGAAGAAAAAGTATACAAAGATACAAAAGTAAGGAAATAAACAGAAACGCGAGGCACCACATTTCACAAGAACCACAAGCAGTTTGGTACAACTGCAACACAGGTATGTGTGGAGGAGAAACAGGAAATGGAACTTGGAAAGGCAGCAGGGCTACATTATAAAGGTCTCATAGGTGATAGAAAGCCACTAAGGATTTTATGCTGGAAAAATTTTTCAAATTTGTGTTTTGGAAACAATTACCCTATCACAGTGTGAAGAATTAAGGCAAGCAGCAAAGGGAAAGTTTGGAAGCTGTTGCAAGGGGTCCAACAAGAAAGGACAAGGGCTTCAATGAAGAAAGCAGCAATGACTGAAAGGAAGGAGATGTGTTCCAGCAAATTGTAGAGGGTACAATTTATGGGACTTAGTAATCTATGAATGTGGGGAAGAGAGGGTGGAACCAATGACAGCCATCATTTCCAGATGGTAATATCATCAGTCTAAATACGGCAACCAGATAAAGAGTTGCCAGTAGGGCACTGAAAAATGGACATGTCTGGCAGGCAACTGGAAACATGAGTATGGAGTTCCGAAGAGAAGTAGGGGCTGGAGACAGTGATATCAGTGGATATAGGGTAGCTGAAGTCATGAGAATGAAAAAGATAGGAAATCATTAGAGAAAGTACTCCTAGAAAAGAGAGAAGAGATTATCGAGGAGCTACAAGTGGTCCATAGTGTCAAACACCCTGGAGTTCGAGAGACTTCTAAGAAGATGCAAAGATGTTCAACATCAAAGACAAAAATTGTATGATCTCACTTATGCGGAGAATCTTTAAAAACAAACAAACAAACAAAACAAAACCAAACTCGTAGAAAAAAAAGGAGATCAGACTTATGGTTACCAGAGGCAGGGGGAAATCGGAGGAAGGTGGTCACAAGGTAGAAACTTGCAATTATGAGAGAAGTGAGTACTTGTACAGCAGGAGGATGACAGTTAACACTGCTGGATGATAGACAGTCAAGCTACTGAGAGTTAATCCTAAGAGTTTTCATCACAAGGAAGAAATTTTTTTTCTTTTTCTTCTTATTGTGTCTATATGAGATGATAGATGCTTATTAAAATGACTGCGGTAATCATTTCACACTACAGTAAGCCAAACCCTTATGCTGTACCCCTTAAACTTCTACAGTGCTGTGTATCAATTCTATCTCAGTAAAACTGGGGCAAAAAGATGCTCAACACCATTCCCTGGAACACCAGGGAAATGCAGATCAAAACCACAATACCACTTCACCTCCACCAAGGTGGCTAGAAAAAAAAGATGGACAATAACACAAGTGTTGACAAGTATGTGGAGAAATTAGAACCCTTACACACTGCTGATAGGATTAAAAACACTGCAGCTGCTCTGGAAAACAATTTGATAGTTTCTCAAAAAAGTTAAATGTATACCATGTGTTACCAGCAATTCCACCCCTAGGTATATATCCAAGAGAAATGAAAACAAATGTCCACACAAAAGCTTATCCACAATTCACAGCAGCCATCACCTGTACTAACCAAAAAGTACAAATAACGCAGATGTCTACAAACCGATCAACACGTTTTAAAAATGGGGTGTATCTATACAGTGGAGTATTATGTGACGATAAAAAGGAAATGAAATACCGATACATGCTCCCACATGGGTAATACACATTAAGACTGACCACTTTAAATGTGTGCATTGTACAGTATGTGAATTAGATCTCAATGAAGTTGTTTAAGTAAACAGGGATTTCTGGAATGTGGCCACTTGATCCATCAATTAGGAGGTTGCTAGCCCTTCTGCAGAAGATCGCTTCAGGGTTGTGAGGTGAGAATGGATTCACACCTCTGCTGCTTTTTAGCAGTGTGACCACCTCAGTCAGGTTATTTAAACACTACAGGCTTATCTGTTCATTTGTAAAACAAGGATTATAGTAGTACCCATTTCAGAGACTTCTTACGGTGAAATAAAGAAGACAATGCAAAGTTAAAACACTTGGAGCCACCGGCAGTACTGCTGCTACTGTTATCAGCCAGGGCTATAAGGAAGAAGGAGGACTGGGGGGGGGGAGGATTTAAGGCTGGGACAAGGTCATAACTTAGCTTTTCCGTTTTGTTCTAACATCTCCACCTAAACGACCCACAGGTATCTCGGCTCTGTACTTTCGAAGTTGACTCTTAACACCTTCTCATTCCTCTTCCAATCTTTTAAGTATTTACCCTTGTAACTTGAATGACAGTCGAGCCTAACAAATGTGTTCTTCCCTTGTGTGTGTGTAGCACTCTGCTAGGCCCTGAAAATACAAAGATGAGTAAAACAGCCTCTCCAGGTCACAAAGTGATGGGAGATTCAGATACATAAATCATTACATATAACATAGTAAGACTCATAAAAGTTCATTTAATTCTGCTAGGAAGAACAGAAAATTAAAAAAATGGGTCTTTTGGGCAGTGTGGATAAGTCTTCATGAAGAGATGATATGAGTTGGTATGGAAATACGAATGGAAATTCACAGGGCATGTTCCCACTGGAAGGGAGCAAAAGGCATTCCAAACAGGGCAAAGACTGCAAAGGGCATGAAGAAATGGCATAGGATATTTTGCGAAATACAACGCTGAATCTGGCAGGAGTCCCTAGTAGGTATGGGAGCCAGGTATCGGATAGGAGACTAGATAAGTGGGTCAGGCTTGCTATAAAAGGTCTCGGAATCTAGGTACTGCCACGTTTACAGATGACAAAACTGAGAAGGCTGTGAGAGGTTGTCTAAGATAACTTGTCTAAGGTAACTTAATCAGTAAGTGGCAAGGCCGGGATTCATTCTCTCTCTGTACCCTTAATCCCCACACTTACACATGAAATCTGTGCTCAAGGATACAAGTGGAGATCAGAAACCTTGATCCCTGACATGCAGAAGCTGTACTGTGTCCCCCCACCCTTTTAAGACACAGAACACAGATTTCTTTCTCCCTCCCTTGCCAGATGTGGAGCAAAGTGAACATGTAAGAGCCCCTATAACAAATCTGCAGATCACATCAAAGATTCACATACAGCGAATATGGTCACGCGCACACACTCTGCATAGGTTCCATCCACACTGTCTCTCCCTTCTATTTAATCAGGCCCACTTCTTCCTCCCACTAATCTCCCTGCAACTGTTTCGTTTCAGCAGATAGACTCCGAATTCTCCAGAGGATACATTAAAAAGTGGGACTAAAAAGAAGTAACATTAAATGACAAAAATGTGCACTATCTGATTTTCATAAGCCCAAAATGCACTCATACACTGTAGATCCTTTCAGTCAGTCCAATCTCGTCTGAATTTGGGACTAATAAGAGACAAATAAGGATCTGAAAGGTGACCTTTGCAGTGAAGGAACAGGTGATTCTTACCATTATAGGTTGCACTATTTTTCACGATTAGCTCCAAATGCTCTCTGAACTCTTCCCGAGATGGGTAGAGGCGTTTGCGCACATTTTCACGGAGTGTTTGTAAGTCCATTGGTCGAGTGATGATTTTGTAGTAGTCCTTTACAACCTTTGCATTGACTGGAGTATGGAAAGGGTAGGTCTGTGCAAACAAGAGACAGCACTATCCATGAGCAAAGAACACTTGTCAGAGCCAATTCCCGAAGACTCTCACATCTTACCTCTGTCTACCTGGCCATCAACTCTCAAAGGCATCTTTCTAGATGAAGCAGGTAGGTCTGTTGTGTCTACTAAACTATTTAAAAAAAATAAAACAGGGGCGCCTGGGTGGCTCAGATGGTTTAGCATCTGCCTTCGGCTCAGGTCATGATCCCGGGGTCCTGGGATCGAGCCCTGCATCAGGCTCCCTACTCCCTCTCCCTCTGCCTGCCGCTCCCCCTGCTTGTGCTCTCTCTCTCTCTGACAAATAAACAAAATCTTAAAATAAATAAATAAATAAATAAATAAATAAATAAATAAATAAATAAAACCCAAAAACCTACATCCCAAAGAATCAGAGGAGTTCCACGTACATATGAGTATACTCTATTGCCCTCGATCTGAAATCACTGATAGAACAAAGGGCTTTGCCATTGCTACTGTAGATAAGAATGTGACGAACTCACATTTGGAAGATCTCTCATGTCATTGATGATAGACTCCAAAATGGAGGACAATGTCACCATTGGGTCTGTCCGGCGCCGGTGGATGGACTTATGAGGTCTCTAGGGAGAACCAAGAAATCAGAGTGCTTCTTTAGATAAGAAAAACAAACACACGATACTTTCTAGCTATAGCTTAGGAATCTTGTCATGAACAGTACACATAATTTTCAGGGCAAGGCCAAAGGGACAATCTAAGGCTGTGTCACAGCCATGGGTTAGAGGGCTGGAGGAATCAATGAGAACCCCATCTGGTCAGAAAGAAGCAACGCAGATACTCACATTTAAGTAGTCACAGTGAACAGTGGTTCCAACTCGCCGTTTCTTCTTGGGAGGAAGCTGCTGTTTAGGGAACTTGAGAACCAGAGATTTTCTGCGAACCTCATCTGCACTGTAATCAATAACACTTTCATAGCATGCAGTCCCTATCTCTAGTCCCCAGAAAAAAAAGCAATTACAATGAAGAAGTCCAAAGTACCTGAGCATGAGCCTGGGGAGGAAAAAGCTAAACCAAAGGCCAGACATCCACATTCTAAGGCTCAGATCAGGCAAGGCCTCATAGGATCTCCAAATTAATAAAGAACTAGGCAAGCCACAACTTCACCTCAGTTTCCTATTTGGAAGATAAAGGAACTAGGCTAACGGAATTTCAAGAACCCTTCCAGCTCCAACATTCTACCTTAGGGTTCAAGGGCTACGAGGCTAAACTTACAATGCAAACAAGGAAGAAATGAAAAACCGGTTTGAAAAAAAACTAGTTTGAGTTTCCCTCAATCATTAAAAGCCCATTTACCTTCTTCCTTTCCTTTGTATGGGATCAAGACACTAAATTTTCCTTTTCTAATGTGCCTCAAAACATAATGACTATTACAGATATTGATAAATTAAATCAAGAATGGAAAAAAGAGCCCCAAACCTAAGAGAAGCAAAAACAAACTGGTGATGGATGGTAACTAGACTTACGGTGGTGATCACTTTGTAATGTATATAAATACCGATCTATGATACTGTACCTCTGAAGCTTACGTAATGGTATCTACGAATTTTACCTCAGTAAGAAACAAAATTGATCAAAACAAATAAAATTGATTAAAAATTAGACAAAAGAGAATTTAAATATATTTTGCATGTAATACCCTGACCGTACAACTGCAGTGGCATATAGTCTAAGGACAGCAAACTACAGAAAACATCTCGAATCTACTTTATAGGTTTGTTGTTAGTGGTATTGGTATTATAATTCTCAAACCATTCTGTACATAGCAAATGTACAGACAGAGCAAACAAATAAACATATCAATGTGGGGAACCAGAGAAAGGATACAGATATGACTGGGGGAAGAGGAAGAAGAATCCGTAGATATGATTTGAATGGAGGTTTTGATACGAAGGTTTTGATGTGTGGTTTACAATGTATATTTTCTAGTTCTGTCCAGTAAAAGCCTAGAAGCAATGACATCTCAGTGGCAATGAGCATACCTAACACCTAGATCTTGGTTCTAAATGCCATTCCCCGAAAAAAGGAACCAGGGCTCCTTGAAGAAATGGCTGATTCTAGGTCTCGAACAAGGAAATTTCAAAGACAGCCTACAATATCTTGTGTCAGAAAGCAAAGATGTTCTCAAAGATTTACAGGATTGTTTCAAAAGGACACAGGATCTGGCTTTAAGAGGTCAAATGTAAGACAATATGGGCATCACAATTACAAATAGTGTTAATAAATTATATTACATTAAGTTTACAAAAGGAAGAATTTCAGAATCCATAGAAATACTCAAACAGAAAGGAAAGGAAAGCTCTTCTTTACAGAATGCCAATTAATGTAGAAAGAATGCTATCATTAGAAAAACCACTATTTTGCAACCCCCGATGTAACAACGGAGTTAGGCAATGATCATCAATGGATGCTACAATTACTGAGAAAAAGACTGTTAGGGAACATGATATTCACCCACATGCTAATTACAAAGGGAAAAACATACCTTTATTATAGAGGGCTCTGGGGATCACCACTTAAACAAGATGATCAAAACAGTGAGAAAACCTGACATTATGTGCTTCTTGATGTGGTGTACTAAGTACATAATATCACCTATGTAGTAATCTTGCCAAAGACATTTAATGTAAACATAATCAATGAGATAACAATCAGACAAATCCAGAATATGGAGACAATTGGCCTGGCCTCTTCAAATAAGTCAATGCCATGAAAACCAACATAGGAGGAGACAACAGTCCTGGAATAAGAGACACTCAAAATACTTAATGTCTGAATGGGGACTGGATCCTGAATTGGGGGTAGGGCAGGCCATAAAGGACATTGAGATAACCAGAGAAATTTAAGTAGGAACCAAATATTAGATACTACTGAACTAATGTTAATTTTCTTAGGTGTAACGGTAGTATCATGTTGTTCTATCCTTATTCTTAGACGATGTGTGGTAAAGAACTTCTGAGTGAAACAACAAGATGCGTCCAACTTATTTCCCAAGAGTTCAGCAAAAAAAAAAAAAAAAGTTTTTGACATATAAAGATGAAACAAATGTGACGAATGTTAAGTTGGCGACTGTAGAGGAATGATATATTGTATTAACCTTTCAACTTTTCTGTAGGTTTGCAATTTTCAAACTCACAAGTTAGGGGGAAATGTTTTTTAATTTAAAAACTTCTCCACTTGATTATCTACGAAATTCCCTGAAAGCAAGACATAGTTTAGCAAGACACAGATAAGCATAGTTTACATCTCCTTGGTCTTTCTGGGATGGTCCATTACCGGAACACTGAGATTAGGGACTCAACAAATGTGAGGAGTGCCCGGAAGTAGAACAGGAAGAGCACCTACCATGTGCCAGGCACCGTACTACATGTTTATATAGTCTATCAGTTTAGCTTCATAACTACCCTGGGAAGGGGGGCTTTATTTGGTTAAAAGTTAGGTCGCATGGCCCGAGGCAAGTGGAAGAGCCTGAGGAGTGCTTTATGACAAAAGACTGTAACTGTCATTGCTGACAACAACTGAGGAAAAGCCATCAACATTCCCGTGCTTGGAGCTCCACTTCAGAGAACACATCACATCCACCTGTGCCACCCTTTGTATCATCGACCTCCAGCAGATCTCTCCACAGCACTTCCCGCCTGCTATCCCTTACCTCTCAATTAGCTGTTTCCCCAGGACAATCTTGGTCCCTTCGACCTTGATAAGTTCTTCATTATCATTATGAATGACCGTCTTTTCTAACTCCTCCTCCTGCTCCTCTGTCATGGCAACGGGGTTGGAAGGTGGAGCATTTGTTTGATAGTAGAGGGGGCAGAATTTGTTTGTCCTCATGTGCCCAATGGCACCACAAGCCCCACATTTCAGCTGCAAAAGGAAAAGTAGCAACGTGTCAGACAGAGGTAAACAGGCGGCCTAATGTCCGCTTTACAAAACACATACAAGGCAGGTGCAGAACTGTTGTCATAACAGAACTGTTCCACACATTTCAACCTGAAGCTACTAGACAAAAGAGCCTGAATGGAAATGACACATCAAAAATAAAATGCAATCCAGACACTGGACATTTTTTAAAAATCAAGCGAGGAAGAAAAGGGAGAGGATTTCCACCCCCGATCTAAGTGGTAGAGTATGAAGATGTTAAGTATGCAGGACAAAGTCTGTCGGAAGCCCAGGGCTGCGTTCAGCAGCACAGGCAGCCAGCACGGGTATAAACTTCCAGTCCCAAGGAAAGGGCTCAGTAATACCAAGTCTCCGTCTGTTTTGCAACTGACCTCTGAAAGTGAGGTCAGTTATAAAATGGGCTCAACACCGTATCGTATCTATAGAATATCATATGTAAGAAAGAGCCTTGAAAATATTAATGATCTCATCGCTTCTCGGCTATTGGCTAAGATCAAGTGAAAATATTAATGATCTCAGTACATGTCACCAACGGTTTACTTTTGCTGAGAACTTTAGTTTATAAAGTGCTTCCTAGGCATTGTATCACCTACTCCAACACCACTATGAGACAGCTATCGTTTTACACAGCAGTGGTCTCATTTTATGGTGTACATGATAGTTACACAGTATAGTAATATCTAGAATCCTACCTAAGTCATGGAAAGCAACCTGTGCTGGTAAGTTTCTTCCCTGTTGCTTCTTTTAACGTGTACAATTTTTAAAAAATGTGTGTATGGGTACATGCGCGCACACACACACACACACACACACAAATGTACACATAAAAAACATCTCTCTCAACCAAGCCTATCTCAACCCCTAGGAAATATTTCCAACGGATGAAGCATAAAATGACACCCAATGGCACCAGATTAGGTTGTTGCTACCAGTCACACTAGTAGTGGATAACACCTGAGCAGCCACACCCATTCAAACTAGCCTTCCACAATACTGCCCTCATTCCCAGTTAGGGAAGATGCCAAAAGCTAAAGGCGGAGGTATGCTTTCTTCCTTTGCCTTGTTAGCTATGAGCACGCCACATTGTATTTACTTTTAGGTCAGGACGCTCCTTCATTTTTTTGGGCTTCTTCTCAGGAGGACCCTTAAGCTTCTCCTTTTCCTGGTTCCGCTTAAGCCGCCTAAGTTGCTCTTGAATCCTCCGCCGTTCCTTCCGCATCTCTTCCCGATGCTGTTCATCAAAAAGGGCAAACTTCCGACTGAATAGCAAGGGGGAAAAATATCACAGGACCGTAAGCAAAGCTAAACCAAGACGACTGTCCTGATAGCTAAACACCTCAGAACTAAAGTAATGCATCCGGACAGAAATAAAAGGGGCTACCTGCATTCCCATCTCCCCCACTCATCAGCCTTCCATGTGCAGAGCGGCACCTCTCTCAGGATGAGACGTCCTGAGTCATCCCTAAGATTTTTGCCAACCAACCACAAGGCAAAGGACCCAGGGGGAACTGAAAACATGCCTTTATTTTGGAGATTTGGAACTTGCCCTGTGATTTGACTCTAACCAAACCCAAAGACCTAAAGGCACCCAACCAACAAAGACTTCTAACTTCCAACCGTACAGAATCCTGTCACTCAAACTCCAGCACCTACCTCATCCCCACCCCCCCCCCACTTTTATCATCCTCATCGTACTGGAAAGCGGTGAGTCAAACTCACATGAATTCCTCATCTTTTGTGGTCCGTATGCGCACATAGGCATCAATGACAGCTGGCTTTCGGACTGTCTCACAGCGAACGTACTCTTTCCCCTCTTCATCTCGAAATGTGCGATAAATCTTGAGACAACGGCCGGTGGCAGAAGAGTTAAGGCTAGTCACAGAAGCTGTGTCATCATCTCTGTGATTGTTTCCTGATGCTGCTGAACCTGCTGCTGCAAGGCAGAAAAAGATTTCCACACATTCCCCCTACCACCCAAACGGTCGTTTTCCTGAGGTAGACTGGAGACCTCGAAGCTCAACGTGCCACAAAAGTACGGTTCTACTGAAAGCATTGTATGGTTCTACAGAAAGCATGAGCATCACCACCAGCCTGCAAATACACTGATTTGTCCTTTCCTGACTTCATTTTACCACTGCCACTGTTCCCATTTTTCTCAGTACGAGAAGTTCTGAAAGGAACTCAAAGAACTACATGTTTGTTAGAGGGGACAGAAAAATAGCAGATATATCCTGATTCCTCTGAATAACAGAAGAAAAAAGTCTAAGTAGCAAGTAGTTGATGGTCACATTAAAGAAAAGCACCCAAGCACCAAAGGGGAAAAGGGCACCACAGAAACAAGCCAGAGTCTTAGGGCCTAGAGTATGTATCCCAAACCTGAACATGAATGAAGAGGAATCACCTGACACTAGATTCCAATTCAGTAGGGTTTATGGTGAGGCCTGAGAATCTGCATTTCTAACAAGCTCCCGTATGATGTGGATACTGCTGGTCTAGGACCGCCCCGGTGGAAAGGCTTTATCACGTCTTTACAAAGTAGTCAGAACACAAAATTATACAAGGCTTTTATAGAGAGCAGGAAACAAAGAAAAGGACTACAGGGAGTGAGGACAGTCATTTAAATTTCCATCTTCGGCCTTTACTCTCCCTCTCATAGTATCTACATCCAAGTTTTCGTTTGCCTGCTTGACATCTATACTGGGAAGTGTCATGGGGGACCTCAAACTCCACACATTACACCTTCCCTTCTCACACCTGCTTCTTTCTCTGGAGTTTACTACTTTAATCAATGGTACCACCATCTTTCTGGCAAGCCCGGAGTGAAATCTTAAGGTCACCTTGATTTTTTCACCTCTTTTCATGCCCAATATCCATATCCCAAACCAGTTCAGGCCTTTATCATTCCCACTCTCAACTTCTGCAAATTTTGGCTGGTGATTTTTAACTCTACTTAGGGTCTAGGACTCCTTTGGTAATCTTCTGCAAGTCACGGATCTTCTCAGAAAAGGCACGTTTGCACAGAACCTTACATATGATTTCAGAGGGTTCAAGAACAACCCCTCAAATTTATCCACGAAATCTGCTTTAAAAACTCTTAGCCTCTAGGACGAATGCCCAGAAAGCTCACTTGACGTACAGCACTGCTAGCCCCGGCTTGGACAGGCCCGATACAGACAGAGGCAGCAGTGGGTTGGCGGCATCTCTTCAATCTGGGCCCCCCAGACAAACCTCCAGTCCAGTTTGTGGTCACCTCTCTACCTCATCTACAGGCTTTTCTATACTTATCCCCTACTTCTTCTGCCTCCAGCTTTGGCTCAGTTCTTAGTCTGCGGTTATTTACACTTTTCCGATCCTTCTCTTTCTTGTCTGTGAAGCCACTACCCTCACCCAGTAGCATCCGCTGTAGTTCCTTCCGCTCCTGCTCCTCCCGCTCGCGTGACAGCTGAGAGCTGGTTTTCTTATTCTGCAACATGTTCTCAATGTTCTTTCCCATTTCTTCAAAGTCACTGTCTTCAGCTGAGCTGCTGTCTGTGTCAGTTGATAACACTTCGGTTGATGACAAAACTCTGAACAGAGAAAAAAATTTGTAACGATGTTACAAATTAAGATGAGGGGAAACATGAAAGTGTATGAAGAGCTGAAGAAATGTACTTTTAGGCAACAGTGGGAAATTGGGAAATCAACCTTAAAAAGGAATACCCAAAATCCACTAAGACATGGGGGCCTTAACAGAAAAGCTTTACGAAGTTTTTCCCGACTCGAAATAGCACAGCAACTCTTTCAGAACTCATAGAGAAAGCCTGAGAAATAAAACGGCACACTGGTAATTTTTAACAGAGCGTTACCATCCTCCCACAAAGTAAGCCTTCTGGGGAAAAAACAAAATAAAACAAAACTCACTGTCCCCTATCACCACTGTAGTAACTGCCAGGCCCAAGTAGGCCACAAAAGTTGCCATGGAACCTAGAGTACCTCTTGCCAATGCAAAACCTTTGCCAAGTTGCTCTGAAAGGAGTAGGTGTTCTAGCAGTATCGTGAACAAATACCACCCTGAAATCTCAGATACCTGACCACCTAGTCACACTATCAGGTGACCTCCTCTTCATTATAATATAGTGTCTGGGACCCCTCCCCTTTACAGCTTGGATTTTCTGCAGCACTAAAGCAACACACTTGTTCTGTAGGTCAAAGATGCGCTGACATTCCTCTTTGTAACGCTCTTGATGCTCAGCCACAGAAAACCTTGACCCACGGGCAAATTTACTCATGGGCCCCTCTCCAGAGCGCGCCTGCTCTGTGGACATTGTGCGGACTACGTCAATCACTTCCCAGCGGGACAGCTTTTTAATCTACGAGAGAGACAGACACAAACACATACAGATTTTCTGTATAGTTCTGTGTTAAATCATCAGAGATTTCAACCTAAATCATCAGAAATTTCAAAGAATAAACCAAGGCACACACTCAGAGAGCCAGACCAAAAAAAAACAACAAAAACACAATCACCCAAAGCAGGTTAAACAGAAAGCTCGGGGAAAGCTAACTCCTGAAAAAGTGCCTAAGATCCAGTGTACTACAACTTACACCACAAAATTATCCAAATAGTTCTTTGCCTCTGCTTCCTAACTTTTCCCTCTCTGTACGAAGCCCCCCTAGGAGACTCTTAAGTTTTCCTCTTCCATGCTCACCTCTTCTTCAGGCACGCCAAATTTACGTAGGAGCTGCTTGGCATTTTTCAGTGAAAGGCGACGGAGATCTGCATCTGTTCCTGTCACTGTCTTCTTCACTGGCTGAGGCTCCTTATCATCCTATCTCAAACATAAAATAGGCAAGAATCGTAATAAGCTGAACTCCTTATAGGAGGCACCTAAGCCATCCTGTCAACTTAAGTGCCAGATCCTCCAGCCCCTTCACTTTCACTCCTTAACCTCCATTTCTTCCTCCCTTGATTTTTAGTTTCTAGGATTTCAGACAGTCTCACCTTCTGCTGTGTTGGTTTGTTTGGAATCTTGACATAGGAGAATCCTTCACCACACCCTGTAGGATCTGCCACCCCAGTCACCTCCAGGAGACACTTGCCCTTCATGGCAGCAATGAAAGCCCTTGTGGTGTTCCAAGGAGCAGTGCGAACCTGAGGTATAGAAAAAGACTGAGGGCTATGGGAAGCATTTGCTCTACGTCTAGCCATACTTAGAACGTCGGAATAATTACAGTAATGGACAATTTGATGCTTTCTTCAATTATCCACAAAGATCAACAGTTGCATAAAAAGCTGCCCAGTATTCAGCTTACTCTTCTTCCCCTCTATGGTACTTACGTTATGATATTAAACAGAAATCAAGATCTCAGCCAGTGTAAGGAGGAATATGCGGAACAGTGGTACCCTTCAGCCCCATATCCCTTGCGATATACTGAGCGTTCTCAAAGACAGTGTTGCCCCACCCTCATGATGCTCAAAGAGGTTGATGATGCATTTGACTGCCCAACTGCTCAAATGGCTTCTTTAGAATAGCCGATACATTCTATAACTAAATGATAAGCATGTTTTACAAAGTACTGGCTTTAACCCCAGGTCCATTCTACCTCTGTCACCGGTTTGGTCTGTCCTCTCCTGGGACCCTGAATAGTGTTTAATGACCCTGCAAAATAATCAGGGAATTAAGACAAGAGGAATGTGCTTGTCCACACAGACCAATTAAGAGTATACACGATTAGCTAAAAAGTGGCCAATTCGCTAATCAAGATTCAATTTCAAAGGCTATTTGACAAAATCCTTACTTTCTGAAATTCTTAGACATCTACTCATTTTTCACTCCAACCTCAAAAGAACACCACAGTGCTTCTTCACTCACTCTGTCCGACCTCATTTACAATCATTTGTTGACTTAACAGGTATTTATTGAACACCTACCACATGCCAGGGACTACTTTCCCATGGACCTCATGTTAGTGAGAAGAGACAAATAACCAACCAAATTCAATAGCACATGATCAGTGCATTGATAGGAAAGTAAAAAGTGTTACCTGTACATAAAGAAAGTAAGCATGATGAGCCACTACAGTGGGAGTGAGGGCAGGAGTCAGGGGAAGTTTCCAAGGAAATAGGTGAAGGTAAGATGGTAGAGGAGTGGCAAGAAAATGACCTAGGCAGAGGGAAAAGCAGGTGCAAAATCCTGGCAGGCAAAAGGAAGAAACCGAGGGGAACTGAATGAATTTTAGTGTGTTTGGAGCTTAGAGTACGAGATGGACAGTGACAGATGAGAGGAGATCAGAGTTATATAAAAGACCCAAACCATGTAGCACCTTGTAAATCATGAGAAGAGCTTCTTTCTAAAAAAGTGAGGACCCAAAGGAAGTCTTTGGGCAAGAAAGTTATATGATCAGATTTTGGTTTTAAATTTTTATTTTAAAACATCATTCAACTTTTTAAAAAATGGTAGCTGGAATAATTGGACATTCATACGCAAGAAAAAGAGCCTTAATCTATACCTTGAACCCTATACAAAAATTAAAAGGGATCTGAACATAAGACCTAGAACAACAAAACTTTTAGAAGAAAACATAAAAGAAAATCTTTGCATCCTTGAGTTAGATAAAAATTTCTTAGCTACAATAGCAAAACTACAAGAAACAGAGAAAACTGACAATTTGGATTTCTGCTCTTCATAAAACACTGTTAAAACAATTAAAAGACAAGCCACAGACGGGGAGAAAATTTTCGCAAATCACATACCTGATAGAGCAGTTGGACCTAGAATATACATACAGAACTCTCAAAACTCAATGAGAAGAAAAACAAGCAACCAATTGAAAATAAAAGTGGACTAAAAAGATGAACAGGCACTTGACCAAAGAAGATGTCTGGATGATAAATAAGCACATGAAAAGATGCTCAACGCCCTTAGCCACTAGGGAAATGCAAATCAAAACAGCAGTGAGAGAACATTTCCCAACTGACAGGAGGGCCATAATAATAAAAATAACAAATGTTGACAAGGATGTGGAAAAACCAGAACTCTCATACATTGCTAATAGGGATGTAAAAATAATGCAATCACTGTGGAAAATAGTCTGGTAGTTCCTGCAAATCACAGGGTGAGTTCCAAATCTGCTCCAAAATAAAGGCATGTTTTCAGTTCCCCCTGGGTCCTTTGCCTTGTGGTTGGTTGGCAAAAATCTTAGGGATGACTCAGGACGTCTCATCCTGAGAGAGAGAGGTGCCGCTCTGCACATGGAAGGCTGATGAGTGGGGGAGATGGGAATGCAGGTAGCCCCTTTTATTTCTGTCCGGATGCATTACTTTAGTTCTGAGGTGTTTAGCTATCAGGACAGTCGTCTTGGTTTAGCTTTGCTTACGGTCCTGTGATATTTTTCCCCCTTGCTATTCAGTCGGAAGTTTGCCCTTTTTGATGAACAGCATCGGGAAGAGATGCGGAAGGAACGGCGGAGGATTCAAGAGCAACTTAGGCGGCTTAAGCGGAACCAGGAAAAGGAGAAGCTTAAGGGTCCTCCTGAGAAGAAGCCCAAAAAAATGAAGGAGTGTCCTGACCTAAAAGTAAATACAATGTGGCGTGCCATAGCTAACAAGGCAAAGGAAGAAAGCATACCTCCGCCCTTAGCTTTTGGCGTCTTCCCTAACTGGGAATGAGAGCAGTATTGTGGAAAGCTAGTTTGAATGGGTGTGGCTGCTCAGGTAGCGACAACCTAATCTGGTGCCATCGGGTGTCATTTTATACTTCATCCGTCGGAAATATTTTCCTATATAACTCACAATGGATCAAAGACCCAAGTATAAGAATTAAAAATATAAAACTCTTAGAAGAAAACATAGAGGAAAAACCATGACACTGGTTTTGGCAATGATTTCTTGGATATGGAATGAAAAGCACAAGCAACGAAAGTAAAATTAGATACACTGGACTATATCTCAATTAAAAACTTCTCTGCATCAAAGGACACAACAGAATGAAAAGGCAACCTATGGGAGAAAATATTTGCACAGCATGTATCTGATGAGAGATTAATATCCAGAATTAATAAAGAACTCCTACAACTCAACAACGAAAACCAAATAACCCGATTCAAAAATAAGCAAAGGACTTGAATAGACCTTTCTCAGAAGAAGATATACAAATGTCCAGCAAGTACACGAAAAGATGGCTCAACATCACTAATCATTAGGGAAATGTAAATCAAAACCACAGTGAGATACCACCTCACAACCATTAGAATGGCTACTATCAAAAAAATAGTAAGTGTTGGCAAGTGTGTGGAGAAATTGAAATTCTTATATACCATTGATAGGAACGTAAAATGCTGCAGCTGCTTTGAAGAAAGTTAAGTATGGAGTTTGCTCAAAAAACTAAAAATAGAACTACCATGTGATCCAGTAATCCACTTCTGGGTATATATACAAAAGGACAGAAAACAGAATCTTGAAGAGAGATCTGCATACCCATGTTCACAGCAGCACTACTCACAGTATCAAGAGGTGGAAGCAACCCAAATGTCCATCGGTGGATGAATGGATAAACGAAATGTAGTATATACACACAGTGGAATGTTATTCAGCCTTAAAAAGGAAGGAAATTCTGATATATGCTACAACATGCATGAACTTTGAGGATATCATGCTGGATAAAACAAACCAGTCACATAAAAACAATACTGTATGATTCCACTTAGGGGAAGTACCTAGAGTAGTAAAATTCATAGAGACAGAAAATAGAATGGTGGTTGCAGAGGCTGGGGGAGGAAGAAATGGGGACTTGTCATTTAATGGGTAATAGAGTTTCAGTTTTGCAAGACGAAAAGAGTTCTCACGGGGCACCTGGGTGGCTCAGTCGTTAAGCGTTTGCCTTCGGCTCAGGTCATGATCCCAGGACCCTGGGATCGAGCCCCACATCGGGCTCCCTGCTCCACGGGAAGCCTGCTTCTCCCTCTCCCACTCCCCCTGCTTGTGTTCCCTCTCTCGCTATGTCTCTGTCAAATAAATGAAATCTTTAAAAAAAAATTAGTGTAAAGCCTTACCTCATCATCAATCTTCATCTGGAAATCTTCCTCATTTTCTTCTTCTGGAGCAAAAAAGGACTTCTCACCATAGCCAGCATCCTGGAAGAGCACAAATCTAAGCGTTAACCAATCAATAAATCAGAAAACACAAAGTACAAGTTTCATTAAGTACCAAGTACAGAATATCAAAGTACACTTTTGCATAGAGAATGGATTCTGTAAAGTCTTCACTGTCTCTGTCACCACTCTACATCCGTAGGCTATCAGAAGATACATTACATTTCAGAGAACTTGCCAGCTGATATATGGATAGTTAAGGACCATAAAGGAAGCTAAGTAGAGATGCTCATTACCGCAGACTCATTAACTCAGTGGTGTAGCTGCACTATCTCAGCCCGGCTAGATCTTTCCTGTTTGGGCCTGAGAAGGATATTGTGCTTCTCTATAGCACATGTCCAGCACCATCACCTCTGCCCTCCTGGAAGGCTATGGAAAACAACCTTGAAGTATTTGCCCTGTTTACACACCTGTCTTGTAAAGAACATAGTTTAAAGTCACCACCCAAATGGATGAAACAATATGCCCTAAGTCCCTCATGAAGCCTTCCCACTGACACTTAGCTATGCTGTAGTTTTCCTCCGAACCAACATACACAGAGTACCTCAGAGCTTGAATTTTTAAGTAACCGGTTAATAATCTAGTAACCATTGTTTCTAAGCCAGTGAGGACAGTCTTCATCCTCAGCTCTCTGAAACAAACCCACGCGCACAGGCAGCGCCTAAGAGGAAGGTGTTCACCTTCAGTCGCTGCTCTGCGGCTATCATGCTATAATAAGCACAGCACTGCTCTGGAGACACCATAGCTCTGATCTCCTCTTCAGTTGGTAAACGAAAATCAGACTTCAACACCCACCAGTTTGAGTCCATCCCTAGAAAAAGTAGAGAGAATGAGACCATTCTGCATTCCAAAGGCCCTTCCACTGACAGCAACAAGGATAACAAACCGAGACTGAACCACACGATGTCCCAGAAGGTCTAGCCACAGTTAGCCTGACTGCCAAAGAAAACCCCTGCTGCTAGGTTTCCTGCACTTCATGACATCCAACATACAATGAATTTCCTGGCAGGCACAAATCAAAACGCAATCAGAGCCTCCATAATTAGATTTACTACTTCCCTCTTTTGATGACTATCAATTTCTAAATCTGTGAGCTGTATGTTTATCCTTTCATTGAAAGCCATAATCCCTTTCTTAGAAAGAGACAGAGAGAACAAATAATTAGTCACAAGTGATAACCTGTGCGTTTGAAGTCAGCGCAGAGCTTTAGCCTCTTCCGGATGCTACTTTCTGAGTGAGAAGGAAAGGCTTTTTTTATATCTTCCATTCGGATCCGCCGTGGCCGATCTTTACTCTTCCAGAAGAGGCGGTAAATAAAAACCTGCCCAACAAACCGAATGTTTTTCATTTGGCAAAACAGAGGACAAAAGTGCTCGCCAGGGCTCCTTCCCCTGCTAAGCCCCTATGTATTTTTATCTTTCCTGATGTGCCCCCAAATCCACAATACTCTGTTATGTGCATCGTGACCCACCTCCCTATTCTGACATTCTTACCTGGAGAAAGTCTCGAATATGTGTATTAGCCCTTTTGGAGTTGGGCCCAGGAACTTCAAACAAGGGGCACTGCTGGCCGACCACAAAAATATCCACTAATTCCCGAATATAGTAACCTTGTCTTGTCCGAATGATAAGGAAGTCAGTTTCTGGCATCTTATGAAGGTAAATTGGGGCACGAAAAAGATTGTTCTCAAATGCCTAACAAAGGTAAAAACACAAAAGTTATATACAGAGAAGTCCTAGGAAATTTAGTCAACTAAGGAGGAGAAAGGAAAATCAAGCTTGTTTGCTCTCCCATCCCCATGATGCCATCTAAAACCTATCCAGTAATATAAACAAACTGGAATATGGAATGTCAAACAGGATTAGAAAGTAAATTTTTACCCACTGGCTACTTTTTTGAGTCAGTAGTAGGGAAAACTACAGGATTTGGATTCAGATGACACTGACTCTGCTACTCACTGTATGACGTCAGATTAGTTATTTAATATCTCTGAGCTTAACTGTCCTCATCTACAAAATAGAGATACTTTAAAATGCCTATACCTTGTAGGATTGCTAGGATTACATATGAAAATGACTCTGTAAACTAACAAGTAGTATATTACCACCTTAGGCCCAGCATAGCTCCTGACAGAATATAGGTAACACCAAAACATTTGTTAAATAAATTAATAAAATGACAAAACCAAAACTAATGGGAGTAGAAAGTATGCTAGAAAAGACAGACTAAACACACAGGACAGGAACATTTAAGCTTAAGTAGCAGCCAGATAGCAACCAATCAAGCCTGTGATTCGAAAGAAAGACTTCTCGGAAAATCAAAGGAGGACAGAAAGAAAGAAAACCTTCAATATATGGATGTGGATAGAAAATTCTAAGTGTGGGGGGAAAAAAAGAAAATTTTAAGTGTGAAATGGGGAGAAAAACAATTACAGAAGATAAAAGAGGATTTTTTTTTAAAGATTTTATTTATTTATTTGACAGAGAGCGGGGGAGAGAGTGAGAGAAAGCACAAGCAGGGGGAGCAGCAGAGGGAGAGGGAGAAGAGGACTCCCCACTGAGCAGGGAGCCTGATGTAATGCGGGGCTCAATCCCAGGACCCCCGGGATCATGACCTGAGCCGAAGGCAGACGCTTAACCAATTGAGCCACCCAGGCGCCCCGATAAAAAAGAATCTTTAAGAGACTATAAAAGTAGCCATGACAGAAAGTTATAGGGAGAGGAAGGCCAGGAACAGTCTAAAGAGCCTTTGGGAGAGTAAGCAATACTAGTAATAGAATACACTAGCTGTACGAAGAGGAAAAGTGGTTAAGACTACCAAGAGAAATGGAGGACAAAAAACAAGGTAGGAGAGTGCTAGAGATGTCCTCACATCATTCGTGCACCTCTGTACTTCCCTTTAACACAACATGTAAAAGCTCTGTCATCAGAAGGCCTCTCTACACCCATCAGAACAAAATGGGGGGGGGTGGGAAACACTTTACTATGGCTAAGGACTGTAAATGGCATGGTTCAGGTGTGCTTTAGTATCTCAAAATGATCATGACTAATACAATGAAAATATACCAATTCTGCAGATACAAATTAAATACTCATTAGTTAACTACAGTAAATTATTAATCCCAGGTTGACTTCCGTATGCCACCCAGATGTTTCTGGACTTCTTACCAATGTGTGTTTTCCAAAAACTATTTCAAATTTAGTTTACAAATAACCTTATTAGGAGCCAGTTTTAATAAAAAGATCAAAAGAAAATCTGGAGGGCGCCTGGGTGGCTCAGATGGTTAAGCGTCTGCCTTCGGCTCAGGTCATGATCCCAGGGTCCTGGGATCGAGTCCCGCATCGGGCTCCCTGCTCAGCAGTGAGCCTGCTTCTCCCTCTGCTTCTCTCTCTCTGTCTCTCATGAATAAATAAAATCTTAAAAAAAAAAACTTAAAAAAAAAAGAAAATTTGGAGATTATAATCATTTGGGGATTATACTGATCCTCCCCATACTTGATATATAAATAGTACCTCAATCAACTAGAATTGGTTCTTTCTGGGCTCACTAGCTCCTCACCTGTCAAGTTCCTTAGGAAAGAGTTGTTAACAGGAAAGAATCCCTCACCTGCAGTAACTGGCCAGGATGGAGAGAGCCCAGGAAGGGAGATGTATGGCAGTAAACAGTTTCTCCATATTTACAATCTGGGGCTCCAGGATCTTTTCCAGGTTTCTAGAAGGAACACAGAAGACCCAGTTACTATCACAGACTAGAATCAATAAACCTACACAAAATATTCCTTGAGCATAGCATTTTAGTAATATTACTAACTACAAAAAAGATATCATTTCTTTCTCCCAAAAAACTTACAGCATAAAAAAGACAAAATATATGTTCGCAGACTATTGCTGAATATGTAATGACAACTATATTAATAACAAATGTTTTCTCAGACACTCACCCGCTTATAGTAGTTTTTTATCTTGGTTGCCATGCCAACCTGCATCATTAATGGTCCATTTTCCTCACTGTATTCTGCAAGAATAAGATCTCCGTCTTTGCCTGTGAGGTCCTGAGGTGTGCGCATAAAAAACATCTCTCCACCACCAGAAGCTTGTCTCTCTTGTTCTCTCATCTGCCCAGAACAAAGAGAATACAGTTCAGCTCCTGACAGGACAAGAACTGCAAACTGATGTTCATTCTGAGACTATGACACCAAAAATGATTTTGCCTTGCCTTTTTTTTAAACTTCATTGTAAAAACTTTCAACCATGAAGTTGACACTACAAACACTTACTATCCCACCACCTAGATATACCTTTGTATCTTACATTATTTGTTTTATCTAAAATTATCTCTACAGATTTTGCTGAATCATTTTTTAAAGATTTTATTTATTTGACAGAGAGAGAAGGTGCGTGCACAAGCAGGGGGAGCGGCAGGCAGAGGGAGAGAAGCAGGCTCTCTGCTGAGCAGGGAGCCCAATGCAGGGCTCAATCCCAGAACCCTGGGATCATGACCTGAGCCGAAGGCAGACGCTTAACCGACTGAGCCACCAGGCGCCCCCTGAATCATTTTTGAAAGCTGCAGTCATCATGACACTTCACCCTTAAGTATTTTCACATGCATCCCCTAAGAATAAGGATATTCTCCTAAATAACTTTAACAACATTCCATCTGAGAAAAAAGTAATTCCCTAATATCATCGATATTAGTATCATGTCTGTTTCCCCAATTTGTACTCTACCGTCTTTTACAGCTGTTTTTTCTTTTTTTTCTAAACAGAGTTCAGTCATACCTTAGCCTTCTTTTTGATGTGTTTTAGCAAGGGCTGGACTGAGTGGGGACCTGGCTGAGAGAGTGCCCCGAAGGAGTACTTCTTCAGAGGTGGGCGATGGAACTGCCGAAGTTTGATGGGCCCCATATGGGTAGGAAAGAAGGGCTGCCTTAATTCCACAGCAGGAATCGAGTGCTAAGACAGGAAATACAGGGTTCAAATTAAATACTATCTCCAGCCTAGGCAAGATTTACCCATATCCTCCATCAAAACAAGGCAGTGGTTCCCATCCATCACAGAAAAAAATGCTACCTTTACCTGGATAATATTTCCTCCAAAGGTGCCTCGAAGACCCTGCTGCTTAGGGTAGTAATATTCATCATTGGAGAGATTCCATGGATCTTTCACTTCTGGCTGAGACATGTTCTAATGATGAGACATCAAAGAGGTATCAAATAAATTTTAGTCAGACTACCCTTCTCCATTACCTTTCTCTGTTCTTCTAAACACCCTGGGGTCCCTTCTCCCTCCGCAGACCTGCTGTGGTTCCTCTTTGATGACCCCTGTTTTCCCTAACAGAATTCGACTCTTCTTCAGAGATGATTCCTTCTTACTTTCCTTGGAGGGGGAGTTGGAGGTGGCCTCTTCCTTTTCATCAGGAATTTCTAAGGATGAAACAAAAGTCACTCTGGAGATACTATCCCTGAAGATTCACCTTCCCAACAGATATCTTTGCACTTCCTAACCAGATCTCTCATCCCACCCCAGACCACTTCTAGTAGATGATTCAAACAAACTACACTCCTGGAATCTCAAAGGTACTACTTTTCAATATTCCTACATTATGAGTTTTCCCTAAGCAAAACAGAAATACTAGAAACAGCCACAACTTTGCTTTCTCAACTGCTACCTAAAAGTTCTAGTCTTTTTATTTATTTTTAAAAGTAGGCTCCACACCCAATGTGAGGCTGGAACTCACGACCCTGAGATCAAAGAGTCACCTCTCCACTGAATGAGCCAGCCAGGCGCCCCCGAGAAGCTTCTAGTCTTGACCTTCCCAACTTTTCTGATCTCCTCGTCCCTTGACATTAGCAGCAAGCTGTCAATTAGAGAAGGAACACTGGTCCGACAATACCATACCCAAAATGAGGTTCTCATCATTGGGATCAAGTGTCAAAACAGGAGGTTCCAACAGCCGGGGCATGGCCTGAGCATCCCAAATGATATTGTCCTCCCAGCGCCCATACACCAGCTCCTCATTGTCAATAGGAAAGATAGAGTACCAAGGCTTGTCATCATCCAGGGTGGCTGCAAAACCTACTCAAAAGAGGAGGAAACACTCAATAAGAGACAAAACACTATGCCCCCTTTTTTTTTTTAAGATTTATTTATTTATTTATTTGACAGAGAGAGAGACAGCGAGAGAGGAAACACAAGCAGGGTGAGCGGGAGAGGGAGAAGCAGGCTTCCTGCGGAGCAGGGAGCCCAATGCGGGGCTCGATCCCAGGACCCTGTGATCATGACCTGAACCAAAGGCAGACGCTTAACGATGGAGCCACCCAGGCGCCCCAACTATGCCCCTTTCAATCATGATTCCAGCAAAGGGAAAAGGAGCAAATGTTAGTAAAAAGTTATTCATGCGGCTACTGAAAAGGAGACTAGTGTACACAGTGTATTTCTCCCTTTAAAAATAGTTGCAGACAAAATGTTCACTGCAATATTTTTCATAAGACTCAAAATTTAAACAGCTAAGTGTGTTTAATAAGGGACTGGCTAAAGAAATCATGGTAATAAATAATATGGTAAAATATACTAACAATAAATGGTAATTTAGATATATATAAAAAATACAATAACTATTGGTAAATGATGAAAACATCCATATAATACAATGCAACCAGCAAAGCTTTTAGATAGAACAAGAGAAGGAAAAAAACCTCTTCCTTAGATTTAAGAATTAAGACATTTTTGTTTTCCTCCGGATTATGAAAGTAATCGAGGGTAACTGAAGGGAAATACAGAAAAATATAAAGGAAACTGAAGCTGTCTGTGATCTCACAAACCAGAAATAACCACTGTGAATCCCATAGTGCATTTCCTTTCAGTCGGCTTTCTATGATTATATAGTGTGCTTTTTTTCCCCCCACTTACAAAACAGGGTATCATATATGCCACTTTGTTTTTTTTGTTTCCCATGTCATTAAACATTTTTATGAAGAACTTTGAATGACATAGAATACTGCTATCAAGTGAGCAGCACAGTATACAAAACTGTCTACAGAAATGAGTTCAACTACATACACACACAGAAGACAGAAAACCAAAATACACCAAAAAGTTAATAGTCGATCATCTCTGGATAGCTGGATTATCAGTGATTTTTGACACTGTATGCTATTTTCAAAGTTGTCTACATTAAGCATGATGTACCATTTTTTTTTCTTTTTGCATACTTAAGGAGAGAAAAAGCAAATTCTAGCATGATAAAGACAAAGGGGCTGGCTTTGAAAACAGAAGTAGACCATAGAGATAAAGCCTTGTTCTAGTTCGGAAAGACCATTAACTTCAAAGTGGTTTTCATATTTTTCTAATGAGAAATCAAGAGTCCACCCTAGCTTGTAAATAGTGTACAACTAAGGGGCACCTGGGCGGCTCAGTCATTGAGCATCTGCCTTCGGCTCGGGTCATGATCCCGGGGTCCTTGGGATCGAGCCCCCATCGGACTCCCTGCTCAGTAGGAAGCCTGCTTCTCCCTCTCCCACTCCCCCTGCGTGTGTTCCCACTCTCGCTGTGTCTCTCTCTGTCAAATAAATAAATAAAATCTTAAAAAAAAATAGTGTACAACTTATTACGGACTAGAATCAGGGCTCAGGTCGAAACCATTCTGCTGCCCCTCAGCGGCAGCAGAGAGCACAGCTGAACGCCCTCAGGATGACGGAGATAGAGGGCAGTGTGCCAGACATGGCCAGCACAGAAGCGCACCTTGCTGAACATTGTAGGCCATGGCATTCCTCGTCATGCTGGAAGGAAGCCAGCCTGCCAGGCTTGCACGCTGAGGTTTTGTTCCTTTGTGTTTGACATCCTCCCCGTCCCAGATGATATCATCTTCCCAATGCAGCTGTGTCACCATCAGGAAGTTTTCATCAGCCAGAAGGTCAGTGCTGTTTTCCTCAAGTTTCCTGAAGTCCTACAGAAACGGAGAAGGAACAAATCCCTGAATGGTCACTGGTCAAAGTTTCCACTCCAGATCCCCCATCAGACACATCGAATGTGGTCCCTGACTTGAAAGAAGAACCTGATGATGGAGCAATGTCTGCCTCTTCCCACTCCTGGTCCAGCGCAGCACTAACTGCCCAAACAGAACCCTTGCAATGGGGCCTAGCTGCCAGGGCGACATACCTTAACAAGCACAAGGCTTAGAACCTCCATCTCCCACCGAAGACACCCTGCCTGGCATCTACCCAACTAGAAAGCAAAGTTAAGTAAAACGGAGAGGGCCGTGGGCGCAGATGCCTTTCTTACATATCAGCGTCACTTACCTCAATCAGTCTACATTTCATCACAGGTTCGTGGTCCATTTTTCTCAGTTTGAAGCCATAATCAAACCCACTGCCATCTTCAGGGACACCCAGCATATCATACCACAGTCGAGCAGGCCCGTAACGCCACTCAGCCACTCTTGGTTTGGTATCGGTCACTTTATCTGTATCTCCAGTTGACTGGGAAAACTTGGACTCAACAGGAGCCATCATCGTAATCTGTAAGAGAACAAAGCAGGAGGGGAGGAGCCTTTCCTGATCCCAGATGTCCTAGGGCTATAGGGAGTCCGCAGTCAGGAAGGGAAGTCAGGGGAACTATAAGGATGATTCTTCAACAGGACTGGAATTAGAATGGGAACAATGGAGCTAGATCAGGGCACACTCTGCCTATCATTCAAACTCCTATTCACCAGTGCCTGTACCACCAACTGCAGGCCTGCAATACTTCTCTACTCTAATAGAGAAGGGACAGCCACTAAGACTGAACTCACGATTACTCATTCATAATCAGCACAGGACTCTGCCTGCTAAGGTGGTATTTCCAATTTAGACATAAGCTAGGGAAGAACTCATTTGTTCCTCTTGTAGGTCTCAATCCCAGGTCTCTATTTTGCCTACTTCATCATCAGAGAGACACTGCTCTGGAGGCGGTGGTGGAGCGTAGTCATAGTTCCACAGAGACTTCTGGCTGACTTCTGACTCTACTGAGCACTCCATCTCCTGGATCTGCTCTTCCTGTATCAGCTCCCGGTGCTTCTTTTTCCTCTTTCTCCGAGCACTCCGCCAAACAGATGGGACATTCTTCCCTGGTCCGAAAAGACGTAGGAAGCGTAATACCTAGAACACAGAGACTCAAAGACTCAGTATCAAATAGGAAAACAGCAGCATCCGGGTCTGCAAACTCCCTTGAGGGGTCTACTTGGCTGTGGAGGAGGGACTGAGGAGTGCTGAACTCAGAGTTACAACATCTACCAAGGAAGTAAAGAAGCATCCCTTAACAACTTGGACTAGTTCTTTTAAGGCAACAAGGACAATTTCTAACGAGAACTACGTAAAACACAAGTATCATCATCAATGCATATGACTTTTTTAAAAAAGACCCAATACAATGTCATTGAATAAGGAAACTTGTAAACTTTATCCATTCTATATTCAATATCTCAGCATTTAGGAGAGGTCAGTGGTTTGCAATGTGGGCATTCTCCATGGAAAGTACCTTCCCAGGCCGAAATTCCGGGAAAAGTTCTGTGACACTCGGCAACAGCTTGGTGGCATCATGCTGCATAATCCCAGCCAATGGTAGGGTCAGCTTTCCATCTTCAGATTCTGCCTGTGTTGCTTCTTGAGGTCCCATCTCAGATTCTGAGTCAGAGGAACTACTGAAGTCCACTTTCTCTGAGGCCAAAGAGGAAGGGGCAATGATGGAGGGCAAGATGATGCCTTCTCCATCCTCAGACACTGCAACAAGGAAGAGAAACCCCTTTGGCATGTAACTGTGAGCATATTTCCTCCGATTCAGCCAGTACCCACTCTAGGCTATATGCATGGCTCAGTTGGCAGGGGATATAGTTCCAAGCACCCAGATCACTAGTATGCAACCCAGAAAACTCATTCCAACTCATTATCTCCCACCATCCCCAACTCACCTTGTACCTGGTACCCTAGGGTTGTGATGAGAGAAAACAAACACTATTACTACATTTACTACTTTCTATACATATATTAAAGGAATGTGATCAATAGCAAAACTATATGACACTTTTATACCAATCGGGCCTTATCATTTCTAGTTCGGGGACCCATAAACTGAAGAATTTTTTTTTTAAGCCCACAAGATGATAATGAAATTGTTTAACATAAAATAAGATCCAGGACATAAAATTATCAGATGTTATTTAGCCTGCAGACTAATGCAGAAATGGTGAAAACTCTAACAGGAGGAATTTAAGCTAACATAATTCTCAAAACACAGGAGATGAAAAACACTGCTTTCCGCAATCTCCTAGCCTAGGACAGAGTTACTAGTGGCCGACACAGGAAAGGTGGAGAAGATCACTAAAGCCCTTGCCTTGGAAATCTCTGAATCTGGTAGTTGGCTCTACATGATTTATGCACATTCTAGGATGCCTTCCGCATTTAATCCTTTCTTTTAAAGAGAGTCATCTAGACAGGTAGTTTCCAAATACTAGCATGCAGTTCAGTTGCAACAGCAATTGATGGGAGAACACTTGGAAATTCCTGGGCTCTATTCCAGATCTTCAGAATCAGACTCTCTGGGTGAGTCAGAAATCTGTTTTTTTTGTAAGGCTTGGGATGATTGTGATGGGCAGCCAGATTTGGGAACCACTGACGTAAACTACTTTTTCTTGAGTACCTGTTAAAATACTGTTGCCAAATGTTTTAAAAGTAAAACTTCCCTTTGACATTAACATTTGAAAATTGTATGAATCACTTCCAGAAGTTGTATCCTCTCCTAACAGCTTAATCTTAATAGCTCCCTATGGGTATCTCAAAAGCCTAGATCTATGAATGGAACTTTTCCTTGGACAAAAGAAGACAGTCTCTACTTACCACTGGCAAGAGCATCCTGGTCCTTATCCTTCTTCACTGGTCCTGGAGGTGGAGGTGGAGGAGGCATCAACTTGCAGTCAATGTCTTCACAATCAGCATCATAGTCATCTTCATCATAATCTAATGAAACCAGCAAGATGATCATCCAGAAGGTCACACAACAGCCCCGAGTTTGTTATGCAAGAATTTAAAGCACCACATGAAACACTATACAGATCCCTTAAGAACACACAGGAGGTACAGCTTCTGCCTTCAGAAAGAGATGATGACACAGTGTCACCAAATACTAGAACACTATCTATACCTCATATAGAAACTGAGGGAGCTCCCAAGAACCATTTAAAACCTTTGTTCCTTCTCCCGATCAAATCCTATTTGATTTTTTATTTTCATCCTGCTCAATCTCGTAACTGAATTTAACATTCTTCCTTCTGTTTCCTTTACGACTGAACTTTCTCTCTTCCCACTCCCCAAATCTTTGACACATTTTTTTGTCTACCTTCTGCAGTTTGTTAAGTCTTTTCACTGACCTTTAATCTCTGGCATCACTCAACACCTGACGGTGAACACTCTTTTATTCCTCTACACAAGCTCCATTCCCTTACTCAAGAATCACCCTTATCCAGATTAAACCCAGATCTGTAGGTCTTGCCCTGACTTACCCCTCTACAATCACACCGCATGTTCTCCCGCCTAAAGAATCTTTCCACTCAAGGGCGCCTGGGTGGTTCAGTCGGTTAAGCGTCTGCCTTCAGCTCAGGTCACGAACCAGGGTCCTGGGATCGAGCCCCACATCAGGCTCCCTACCCAGCAGGGAGTCTGCTTCCCCCTCTCCCTCTGCCTCCTTCCCCAGCTCATGCTCTGTCCCTGTCTCTCTCTCTCAAATAAACTAAAAATATATATATTTTTAAAAAGAACCTTTCCACTCAGATATTCCACAACTGCATCTCTCATCACACTGAAATATCCTTCACCTCTTTAAAACTCCCTTTCCTTACTATCAGTACCACCTCCAGCCTCATTTACCCAACTTAGGACTTTAAGTCTCCATCAATCTCTTATCCCCCAACACAGCTTTTCCAATCAATCATTAATAGTAGTCATTACAGCAACTTCCATTTACTTAGCTCCCATTATATGCCAGGTATCTGTAGTTATTTTATCTATAATCCTCCCAAGAATGTTGGCAAAGTAAGAATTATTCTGAGATAGTGAAATGACTTACTCAGGGTCACAAAGTTTTAAATGACAAAGTAAGGCTGGTTGAACAAAGCCTATACTCTTTCCAATGTACTTCCTCACTTACCAAGTCCTACTGATGTTTTATCGGCAACTCTCAAGTTTAATTCTGCTTAGCATTTTCCACAATTGCCACCCTACTTGAGACCTTGATGACTTCACATCTAGCCTGCAAGAACAGTCTCCAAGTTAGTCTGTCCCTTTACCCCTTTTCTAATCAAAACCCCAAAGCAACAAGTATCACTTCTCATTTTCATTTAGGAAGGAAAGGCAAGGGCGCCTGGGTGGCTCAGTCGTTAAGCGTCTGCCTTCGGCTCAGGTCATGATCTCAGGGTCCTGGGATCGAGTCCCACATCGGGCTCCTTGCTCTGCAGGAAGCCTGCTTCTCCCTCTCCCACTCCCCCTGCTTGTGTTCCTGCTCTCGCTGTCTCTCTGTCAAATAAATAAATAAAATCTTTAAAAAAAAAAAAAAGGGAAGGAAAGGCAACTAACATTTACAGAGCATCTACCGTGACACTGTACTATGTAGGTGCTTTCAGTCCCTGCGATAATGAACTTAAATTCCCACATAAGACCAATTAATGAGGTATTATCACCTTTATTCCAGACTAGAAAACTGAGGCATTATTACAAACCAAGCCTCAAAGACTGAGCAACTTTCCCAGGATCAAACTAAATATGGAGCTGGGACTTGAACCTATCATTCCGACTCCAAAGTCCATTTTCTTTTCATTATACCACCCTGCCCCCTCCTCAACAATCAACAGTGGTATACAATCCTTGATGACATCAAATCCCAAGTAAGTCATACATACAAGTGCTGTCAAATTACTCTATCCTTGGTCCTTGCTATCTAGTGGTATGTTTTCCACTCCTTTCAAGAAAACCTGCTGGCCAAGTCCCCCTGCACTATTCCTTATTTCTATCTCCAAACCTTTAGACAAGCCATGTTTTCAAACCAAAATGCCCTGCTGCTCCCTCTCCATGAAGCCCTGTCTTTCAAACTTTTGCTCAAAATTCACCTCCATGACATCTTTTCTAATGACCTCCACCCACTTCCAATTATTCCAAAGAAGAATCCTTGTAAATCAAGCCATGTGAAGGAGCCAATACCAGAGAAGGAAGAAGTTAGGACACAGGTGAAGGCACCTTCACTGAATAAGAGAACTTGGAAATGAGCATCCCAGAGTACTAAGACTACCAAATGCAGCATCCTCCTTTTCTAGGAGGTCAGCTCATAAAAACCAACTAGGACACCCCCACTCGTCCTCTTCCTTAACATCCTTAGCCAAGACAACAAACCCAAACCTGAAAATTCCAATATTCCCTGAAAATCAGAGCTGCTACCACCTCCCCCTTAGCCTAAGCCACGGTACTTAAAAATAAGTTACAATATTTGTCTCAGATATTCTGTCAACCTCTTGAAATGAAATACACTACTCTATACAGAAGTATGAGCTTGTAGCTGGCTTATGTCTTTTTATTATGAATAATTATGCTTCGTGTTTGTTTATCCCATCTTCCCCAAATGAAAATAATATCCCTGAAAGTGCGACCTGTATCTTCTCTTTTTCTGGGTTACCTCCTGTGTATGTGGTAATGGTTAAGTCTCGCTCTATAACAAGCACTCAAATCCATTAACTGGTCCCAAAATCTAATTCAAAGAGGTGGACGGTGGACAATGAACAATGAGCAACCTCATACAAAAGTGTCAAGAAGTGAGAGGTAACGTAAGGCAGTGGAAACAATTATATTTGTGTCAACTATACCTCAATTAAAAGTTGTAAAAAATTGCAAGTCAAAAAAAAGGAACTATGATCAGTAGCTCTAGGTTCCAGACCACAGAACTAAGCTCAAGATCAGAAAATGGATTTTATTATCTTTGTACCATACTATCATAGTTTATAGTCCATAGTAGCTCAATAAATGTCTAATAACCTGAATTATTGAATTAGTCAAGGTCTGCCACTACCTAACTTATAGAACTTTTAATAAAGTCCCACATCTTATTAAAGACCAAGTTCTCTTTATCTATGATGAGGTTAATAATAAATAATCACTAAGAGCCCTTCTAGCTCTGATTCTGATTCTGTATGTAGCACCTTATACCAGGGAGAGAAACCTATACTGTGAGCAAGCCTTAAGTTCATTCTGTCAGCATATAGGTGCTGAGTGATTAATAGAAGTTGAGCCAATAAATATGTGTGCTCATTTATATATGACATTGTATATACTTAATCCTCCTTGAACTACCAAGTCCTTAAGAGCAAAGACTGAGTTCAAGTAATACCTAAAACAGTGCCATGAACCCTGTAGGTACTCCAATACTAGATGATAAGGAAAGCGCTATCATCCTTACTTGGCATTCACCAAAAGTTTGGGGATAACCAGTATGAGGAATAAACATCTGAGTATAACACTGCCCTAGAACACACAAAAAAAGATAGCAAGCTACATGGAACTGAGCTGACAAAAAGTGAGAGAAGCAAAGGATGGAGAGCAGGAACAATAGCAGAAAGCATACATAGAAACAAAATGGACTACACAGCAAGAAAATGAACTGGAATGCTCTACTGATGACACTAAAGAATCACCTGAGTGGCAAAGGGGCTGCAAGCTCCCCATCGTCTGCTGATATCTTCGGCTTTCATCTTCTGCTACCTCATTGATGTCTGAATAGTCCACAGCATCTTCTGTACTCCTGATCCATCCTATAAATAAAAGGGGGGGGGCAGGTATATCTCAACAAAAAGCAAGTAACTCTCACTCCCTTAAATAATTCCCATTGAAAACTGTATACATAGTAAGTGGCTAGCCTCCTCCCTCCTTACTCCCCATGACCCACACTTCACCTTCATCATTTACCAGGGCACCATCAGTCCCAGTCAATTCTTCATTTGCGGTGAGTTCAGTGATCAGGCTGCCCAGACCCAAAGCCCCCAAGCCTGCCAAGTGCTTCTTACACTCCTGAAAAAGGGACAGCACCAGAGTCAAAGGTAGCAACTAAACCTAAGCTTCCCACACCACAAGGCTTACTTATTTCCCTGGTCCAACACAGAGCTGTAAATCTATATTAAATATAACTCTGCATGTGCTAAAAGGAGCATCACATTCCAGGACTGTAAAGTAAATCTTCCACTAAACTCCACGTTGATCAGATCTTTATCAACGTATTAAGTCCAATTTCATCACCCCACTTTAATAAGAAAAGATTAGTCAAAGAACCATCACCAAGACTAAACAAATGGAACAGTTCTCTGAATAAAGGCTAAGGCAAATGAGGTCGCTGGGATTAGAGAAGGGATGACAAGAACTTTTTTTGCTACCTTTTCTGTGTTTGTGTGTGATGCAGAAGAGGAATACTGATCAATATTTTTTCCTTGAGAAAATGAACCTAAATGAAAGTAGGTAAGGTCCATTTGGACACAGAAACAATTTCATGAATGTCAGTGAAAACTGGGAAAACTACCCAAGAAGTGCACTGGACCTGAAGGGGTCTGCCTCAAATAGTCTGAACATTCACTGTTCTAAGAACTGAGACCTGAACCACACGATTTGTCACAGGTGCTGTCCAGTCCTCTTGCTCTAGAGCCACCTCAAGTCAACGAGGTCAGACAGGCAGTTCCGAGAATCTCCAAAGTCCTCAGAGCAACGGCTTAAAAGCGATGTCACTAGGTTACGCTATTTTTCCGGCTGCCTTGTTAGGATATGATCCCCAAGGCCACCCACATCAGCACCCCTGACCTACGAGGGCCTGCCTACAGTTCTCTCTTCTTCCCACCCTCACCCAGGACGGAGCCTCCACACTCTACGTTATGCACGCTCTACTAGAATAGTGTCCGCTACTCATTTCCTCTCCTCTTTACGTTAACCGCGCCCTCTCACAGGGGCTCTATTCTAAGCACCCTCTGCTCTTCTTACTCAGCCGCACTACCCCCAACCCTCACACGCCCGCCCCCTCACATCATCCAAGACGCTTTCCCCCTCCAGCTGTCCGGCTCCATTGATGTTGCCGAAAAGGAAACCAGCTAAAGAAAATGGGCCGCCTCCAGCGGAATCCTCATCGCTGTCCGTGTCTGACATGATGGCGGTTGTGGTGTCACCAGAGGCTGCAGGCAGCAGCAAACGCCAGCCTGGTCCCATGGACCGGAAATAAAAACATTAGTCGCCCAGAAGTGACTTACAGGGCTCCTTGACCCCACCAGGCCCTACCGGAAGCGGAATGGTGGGGGGGGGGGGGGGGAGGATAACCGGAAACACCGGCCGGCCTACGAAAAAGGAGAATTGGTTGCACTACTTTACTAACGGCTTTTGATTCGACCGTACGCGATCAGGAGGTTGATTATGTGGAAAGCGGTTGGTCAAGGAAATGTTGGGCCCCGCCGCCTCCACTAATCTGCGCATGAGCATTCCCAGCGCCCTGGGTTAGAGTCACGGCTGTTCCTCCAATCAGAAGGAGCTGCCTGGGTCACGTAGCCTACGTTCTACTAACCGCGGGTCACCACGCCGCGGTACGCGGAAGTAAAGCTTAGAAGCAGTCCTCCGGTCTGTCTGCGGCGTCGTTGCTTCTTAAGGAGAAACTGGCCGTAAATTGCACTGTGCCAGAGGTACCTATCCAAGTTGTTTTGAATTGACATTTCCCCATGGAAATGGAGTCCCCTCTCCCTCGGTTTCTTTCGGGAAGTGTGAAAAAGATGAGTAAAAGGAACAGGATCCTTCACCTAGGTTCACAATTGTTAACATTTTTACAGGTTTTATTTTTTTTTTAATTTCTGAACCATTTGAAGTAGGTTACAAATATGTGATTCTCCAGCCCTAAAAATGGACATTTTTCTACACAGTCACAAAATCATTATTGTATCTTTAAAAATTAACATTAAATCGTTATCATTTAACATACGGTTCGTGTTTCGTATTTAGATTTCCCGTTGTCCTAGTTGGGGCATTTTGCGCTTCAATCCAGGATCCGCTGAAGGTTCTTGCACTGAACTTGGTAATCTCCCTTCAGTATTAATCCAGAAACACCAGCCTTTTCTTCGTGTTGCATGACACTACAGTTTTTTTGAAAGAATCAAAAGCAAATTGTCTTGAAAGTATTCCATATTCTGAATTCGTCAGATTGTTTCCTCGAACTGATTTACGTTAAATATTTTACCGGCCATCAGAAGGCACAAACGTCAGGTTGTCACACTATTGGTGATGCTATTTGAGCGCCAGATCTCACCGTTGCAAAGGCGCATTTTTCCTTTTGTAATTAAGTAAATGGGGTTGAGAATCTGTGAATATTCACCCAATGGTTTTAGCATCCCTTAATGATCCTTGCCTGAATCAATTATGTTGGGAGAGTACAGAAAAGTGATTTTTCTAATTCTTAAATTCCTTCTACACTTAAGTGGATTTATTCAAGTAAAGAACTTGGGTCTTACCTCCCTTCTCCCGTTTTTATTTTAATGTGTCATAATGTAGCACCATCATTATCCTTTTTGATGCTCAAACTGTTCCGTATTTGTCTAGTGGGACCCACTTCACTCTGGCACCTGTGTTATTAGTCTTGGAGTACTTCCTTGCTTTTTGGCACAAGATGTTCTAGGCTTACTTTGTACATTTCCTGTCCCAGACCCAATATAAGCCATTTCTCCACGGAGCCCTGATATCTTTTAGTGAGGAATGGTATTTAGAAACTGGGGCATCATTGCTTATAGGCCCTTTCAGTGGAGAGAGCTAAAAAAATGAGTTAAAGGGCACCTGGCTGGCTCAGTCAGTAGACCATGTGATTCTTGGTCTTGGGGCTGTGAGTTCAAGCCCCACACAGGGTATAGAGCTTATATTTTAAAAAAATAGAAATAAATAAATGAATTTATACTAATACCTCCAATTCAAGTCCAACACCACAGGGTTCTCCCTCACTTTTCCCCATTTCATATTTCTGTCTTGCTTCTCTTACAATTAAAATTCTGGTTCCCAACATCCATATATTGACTCTTTTCAGAATTACAAGGTGGATGCCACTACCAACAATAAACCTAAGTAAAGTTCAGAAGTTCTTTGCAGTTTTTTGTCCTTAGAATATATCCTATTAAGGATACATAGTGTACTGTGTGTAAAAATTACTTGAACCATTTTTTTCCCCCTCTGTGGAGTTGTTTTTATTCAACTTTACGATTTGCTTTTGTTACCTTTTTATATAATTTAATTTTTAAAATACATAAATTTTTACATGGTTAAAAGTCAAAAGTATGTAAACAGCTATTTCCAGAGAAGTCTCGCTCCCATGCCTATGCCCTCTACCGCAGTACCCAGCTACTCCCTATAAGTAACCATTCCTTAATTTCTGGTTTATCCTTCCTGTTTTTTATTGAGGTGTAATTGACATGTAACATTCTATTAGTTTCAGGTGTACAATATAACGACTTGATATTTGTACTTCCTATGTCTTTTTGCAAAAATAAGCAAATGAGTATACATATTTTTTCATTACACAAAAGGTAGCATACTATATATACTTTCACCTTGCTCTTTTTCACTTAATTTAGCCTCAAATCACAGTGTACCACTTTGTAGCACTGTTCCTCATTCATTTTTATTTCTCCTTAATACTTCATTGTATGGATGTCCCTTGGAATGTTAACAGTAGTTACATTTCTAGGCCAGATGACAAACATCTGCCAAAATGTGCATAGCTGAGAAGCTGCACTTTGGTAATGAAAAGTTATAGGAGAATATAATTGCTATACTAATATTTAAAACAAAAAAGCAAAATGGAGTATGTTTCTAAATGTACTTTATTTTTTTAAAGACTTTACTTACTTGACAGAGAGCCAGAAAGCACAAGTGGGGGGAACAGGAGAGGGAGAGGGAGAAGCAGGCTCCCCGCTGAGCAGGGAGCCCAACACAGGGCTCGATCCCAGGACCCTGGGATCATGACCTGAGCCGAAGGCAGACACTGAACTGACTGAGCCATCCAGGCACCCTAAATGTACTTTACAGTGCTTCTTAGATGCTTGTGCTTAAGGAATAGCAGATTCAGCAGGAGGTAGATGGAGGCTTATAGAATGGGGAATGGGGGAGCACCTGGGTGGCTTAGTCGGTTAAGCATCTGCCCAGGGTCCTGGGATCGAGCCCCTCATTGGGCTCCTGGGTCAGTGGGGAGTCTGCTTCTCCCTCTGCCACTCCCCCTGCTTGTGCTCTCTGTCAAATAAATAAAATATTTTTATTTTTATATTTTTGTTTTTTTAAAGATTTTATTTATTTGAGAGAGAGAGAGAGAATGAGAGATAGAGAGCACAAGAGGGAAGAGGGTCAGAGGGAGAAGCAGACTCCCTGCTGAGCAGGGAGCCCGATGTGGGACTCGATCCCGGGACTCCAGGATCATGACCTGAGCCGAAGGCAGTCGCTTAACCAACTGAGCCACCCAGGCGCCCTAAATAAAATATTTTTTTTATTTTTTTTTAAAGATTCCATTTATTCATTTGAGAGAGAATGAGAGAGAGAGAGCACAAGAGGGAGGAGGGTCAGAGGGAGAAGCAGACTCCCTGCCGAGCAGGAAGACCGATGCGGGACTCGATCCCGGACTCCAGGATCATAACCTGAGCCGAAGGCAGTCGCTTAACCAACCAACTGAGCCACCCAGGTGCCCTAAATATAATATTTTTTAAAAATTCTAAAAAAAAAAAAAGAATGGGGAAGGGGACTTCACACACTATAAATAATAAAGATGCTATTCTTGACTCAAAATGTGGTTTTGTATAAATTTACCATATGACCCAACAATTTCCAGCACTCCAGTATATACCCGAGAGAACTGAAAACATGTCCACACAAAACCCTGTACACAGGGGCGCCTGGGTGGCTCAGTTGGTTAAGCGTCTGCCTTCATCCCAGGTCATGATCCCAGGGTCCTGAGATCGAGTCCTGCATCGGGCTCCCCGCTCAGCGGGGAGTCTGCTCCTTCCTGTCCCTCTGCCTACTGCTCCCCCTGCTTGTGCTGTCAGATAAATAAATAAAATCTTAAAAAAAAAAAGTTGTACACAAAGGTTCACAACAGCACTATTCATAATAGCTAAAAGATAGAAACAATCCAAATTTCCCTCAGTTATAAGTAGACAAAATATGGTATATTCATACAGTGGAATATTATTCAGCAATAAAAAGAAATGAAGTAGGGGCACTTGCCTGGCTCAGTTGGTGGAGCATGTGACTCTTGATCTTGGTGTCATAGAGTTCAAGCCCCACGTTGGGTGTACAGATTATAAATAAACTTTAAAAATCCCCCCCCAAAATAGTAAAGCACTGTTTTAGGCAAGGTCGCCCTCTAAAGGGGAACAGAGGGGCCTATGAGTAAATTTCCTAGTGCTGACCAGGAAAATGCATGTTGACTGGTTAAAGGTTATATTCCTGGTGGAATTGAAACTCTAGTTAAGGTATTAAGTCTTGGTTTTACTGATCTGGGGCTCCTAGCCTTAGTGGGCCTGTGGTTTTTCTTTTTGACACTATGTACTATAGAAGATAAAAGATACATAGAACTATGGGAATTTAAAGAACACTTTAGATTACTTTCAAATGACCAAAGTTCTTTGAGGGAATAGAGCAACTCTCTTACTTAAAGATATAGTCAAACTAGGATGCACTGAGGGGAAAAATGGGAGAGGCAATAAATATAACTAGGGGGGCGCCTGGGTGGCTCAGTCGTTAAGCGTCTGCCTTGGGCTCAGGTCATGATCCCAGGGTCCTCGGATCGAGCCCCGCATTGGGCTCCCTCCCTGCTCAGCGGGAAGCCTGCTTCTCCCTCTCTCACTCCCCTGCTTGTGTTCCCTCTCCCGCTGTCTTTCTCTGTCAAATAAATAAATAAAATCTTTTAAAAAATAAATCTAATTAGGGAGGTGGGGTGGAGGAGAAAGCCTTTCTTGATCTTCTCTGCAAGATAAAAGTTTGGTAAAAAAAAAAAAAAAATTCCCCCAAAAAGAAATAAAGTACCCATAGGTGCTGCAAAATAGATAAACTTTGAAAACATTATGATAAAGAGGAAGTGAGTTCCAAATGACCACATACTGGGGGCGCCTGACTGGCTTAGTCGGTAGAGCATGCAACTCTTGATCTCAGGGTCATGAGTTCAAGCCCCACATTGGGTGTAGATCTTACTTGATAAAAAAAAAAAAGACCACATATTATTTGATTCCAAGAACAGAAAATGTTCAGAAAAGACAAAAGTAGATTACCAGTTGCCTAGGGCTGGGGGCGGGAACAGGGATTAACTGCATGAGGGATCTCTTTGGGGTGAGAAAAATGTTCTAAAACTGGATTTTAGTTGGGGTGCCCAGCTGGCTCAGTCAGTTGAGCATGCGACTCTTGATCTCAGGGTTGTAGTTTGAGCCCCACCTTTGGTGTAGAGATTACTTAAAAATAAAATCTTGGGGCACCTGGGTGGCTCAGTCAGTTAAGCATCTGCCTTCGGCTCAGGTCATGATCTCAGGGTCCTGGGATTGAATCCCGCATCGGGCTCCCGGCTTGACGGGGAGCCTGTTTCTCCCTCTCCCTCTGCTGCTCCCCTTGCTTGTGCTCTTACTCATGCTCGCTTGCTCTCAAATAAATAAAATCTTTAAAAAATAATAAAATAAAATCTTAAAAAAATAAAACTGGATTTTGGTGACAGCTGTATAAGTCAGTAAATTTACTAAAAGTCATTAAACTGTACACCTGAAATGGGTGAATTTTTTGGTATGTAATTATATTTCAATAAAGCTGTTTGCAAAGCAAAACAAAACACAACATGGTTTTGCTCCTCCTTAGTAGTCACTTTTTTTTTTAAGATTTTATTTATTTATTTGACAGACAGAGAGAGACAGTGAGAGAGGGAACACAAGTAGGGGGAGTGGGAGAGGGAGAAGCAGGCTTCCTGCCGAGCATGGAGCCTGATGCGGGGCTTGATCCCAGGACCCTGGGATCATGGCCTGAGCCGAAGGCAGACGTTTAACCGACTGAGCCACCCAGGCGTCCCTTTTAGTAGTCACTTAATAGTGCACCAGCGCTATATACAATTAACAGTATCAGTTCATTTTTATAACACACAGAGAAAGGTTATTTTCCTGAAATAACTGGAAGAGGCAAAGGACATTGAATGTTATGTCCTATATTTACAACCCTAGTCCCTAGTACTGTAATACCTATAACACAATAGGAGCGTGATAACTGTTTATTGAATACAGTGTACTAAGTGAGAAAAAATCACCCACAGGGAGCTAACTGGTCTGTCATTAGTGAAAACCAGCAGGAACGAGAGAATCAATGTTAGCAGGGAAGACAGTTCCCTACCCTGATTGTCTGAGGTAGAAAAATAAGTACAGTTACACATAGGTGCGATGTGGAATACAATTATAGTTATTTCATCCTTAGCAAGTTGAAAGGCATTTAGAAACCACTCAAGACAAAGGAGGAGGGTTGAGGAATTGCTCTGATTTTTAGAAAGCAATAGACCCAGTGAAATCAGAAAAGTTTATTGCCATTCATTATGAACAATTTAAAAGTGATATTAGCATGTTAGTCATCATACAAATTCCTTTTAAGATAAAAATCAAGATGTCAGTGTCTGTTCAGGACCATCAGATGAGTCCAATACAAAACCATACTCTCAGACTTGGGGATCGCACCTCCACTCGTTAGAGGATGCGAGTCTGACCAAACCAAGCCCAGGCTTACATCTGAGATTTTCCCAGGCAAAGCAAGAGCAGGAGGTGCTATTAAATTAAAAGCCAATTACAAAGATTTCAGTAGCTAAATGGAAAGTTCCCAGAGACACAGGTGACAGCCGTGTTTCTAGCCCCTTTCAACCATGAAGTCCTGTAAGCACCTCAGGCAGCATCAATCCGAACATCCTGAGACCGGAATACACTCGAGCAACAGGTGCTTCACTTGGCCACCCGTGGGAAAAACTCAGTGACTACATAGAGCAGTTGGCACGTGCCCACAGGCCAGTTGACTCCTACAGTCCCCACACTACGATAATAGACCCCCACTTTCCAAAGTGCTACTGGACCTTAGTTAAGGAGGGCCACCCTCACCCTCTTCCAGTTAACACCCTGTTCACACAGAGCCCCTACAACCCCCCCCAAACAGGAGGCCCTGGGTCACATGCCAGAAATAGATATAGCACATTGAAACTGAGATAGAAGACATCTACTAGACAATACTATCCCTCCTGGATCCTCCACAGCTTTAGACAATGGTGTAGAAATACACACCAATGAATTACTGTATGAAGAGGAGAGTTCAGGGATAAAGGAAAAGCAAAACAGAACATTTTAGTCCATGGTGACGGAAAAGAAAACCAGAAGGAAAGGAGGAAGAATAGTGAGCTTATGCAAGCTTTCACTTTCTAACAACACTTGGTATCTGCTCAACCTCCAGCTTCCGATTCTCTAAGAAGAGGGGGTGCCAGATTTAGCAAACAAAAATACAGGATGCCGCATTAAATTCGAATTTCAGATAAACAGCAAATAATTTTCTGACTCTATGTCCCAAATATTGCATGGTACATACTTACACTAAAAAAGTGTTTGTAAAAAAAAACAGAACAAAACTACTCTCTTTTATCTGGCAACCCTATCCAGGAGGCTCAGTTAACCTGAGGACTAATCTGACCATATACTGTCAAAGAGCAACAGCAAGACCATCCCAGAGCAAGGCACAGACTCTTCATTCACCACAGAGGGAGCTACGTGATTCTTTTAACTCCATTTCCCAAACTCTCAAAGATCCAATGCTTCTTTTGGCAGGGTAAGAGAATATGTGCACAGTGGAGTTGTCAACCACTATCTGCCAGGTGGAGGAGTTTTCCTTCCGTATCTAATGAAGAAGGTCAAAATACAACTAGGGAGAATAAGGAGAAGCAGGCTTACTAAGGTAAGGAGTCTGACTCCTACCGCCGCAGGGCAAGCTGAAATCCCCCAGCAAAATCCCCACAAATGTGACAGCCCTGGGGTCTGGAGATCCAACCTACTCCAACTTTCTTCAAGCAACTAAAAGACCTCAAAAGGCAACCAGGACTGAAAACACACACACACACACACACACACACACACACACACACACACACACACACAGAGTGTACAGAGGAGGGAGGAATAGGAAAAGAGCAAGGTAGGACACTGAGAAGAATCACAACTCCCTGATAATGACCGGCAGAATATTTTGGTTGGGTGGTTGGTTGGTTGGTCTATGGGGTTAACCTTCAGTGGTCTTTCCCTGAAGCAGAAGCTGACAGAAAAAAAGGGCCTCACAGAGGCCTCAGGGACACAGCTTTATGGGGGATTAATTCCACATCACCAGGCCTATAGTGCTATCATAATCTGATAGCAGATCTGACCATCAGACCCCACATCCAATGTGCTACCATGACGAAGTGCCAAACTCATCTCCTGAGGGCAGAAGAGGAACCAGTAACAAGTCCGTGCCTGATAAACATTCCCCTCAAAGGCCCTCTCAGGGAAACATCAAAAAGAACAGGACCACATTATGCTTTTTTTTTTCTCTCCACAGCCTCTTTGGGAATGTCTAGTTCCTCTTAACCCAGCCTCTCTCAAACTGTGCTTCCAGAGATGTTAACAGGTGTTGTGTGGAACCAAAAAAAAGAAAAAAGAAAAGGTTTGGTGAAATAAATTTGGGAAATGTTGCTCACTTATTAAAAGTTATAAATCCCCCCAGTAGAGGAACCAGTTCCTCTTTATTTAAATCACTGGTTACCAGAGCGAGATGGGTGGGGGGACTGGGGGAAATAGGTGATGGGATGAAGGAGGAGGGCACTTGTGATGAGCACCAGGTGATGCACGGAAGTACTGAATCGCTATATCGTACACGTGAAACTAACATTACACTGTATGTTAACTAACTGGAATTTAAATAAACACTTAAAAAAAACCCCACTGGTTCCTGACTTACTTGACCACAGAATCTTGTTAAGGAACATCTATTAGTATCTCCCAGAGCTTGGAAAAATGCTGCTTAGCCATTTTTGCAAGCATGTCTCATCTCCAGAATGGGAAGAACATGCTGACACTGGGAACACCCAGGAATCACATATAAAATGATTTTCCAAAATTAGTATATCGGAAAGTTTAAGGCAATGATTTGAAAACTGTAAAAACTTGTCTTTCTGTGAGACACTTGCTCAATGGTAAATACAGCTAGGAAAGCTAATTTAGAGGTAAAAGTCAGTCAGTCTCTCTCTCTCTCCCCAAACTTCCTCCAAAAGGTTCAGACCAAACTTCAAAGCAGCCATGTACAAACAAGGCTGTCTTTGTTCCTCCAAAAGCCCAATAACCTGGAGTCTAGGGTTTCTAGGAAAAGAGACAAATGGCTCATGCTGGCATTGTTTGTTCAATGCTATCAAAGGAATCCCTCTCATTCCCCCTTAGGTGCAGTCTCCAAGTAGCACCCCAAAAGCTATAAAAGGACACACTTCTTGGTGTTCTTCTTTGTGGTAGGGTAAAGCACAGCCCGAACAGCTTCTGAAAATACCTCGTGCACCCCATCCTGCATCAGGGCTGAACATTCTAGATACTTCACAGCCCCCACCTGCTTAGCCAGGGAAGTGCCTTGCTGAGGAGTTGTGGGCACTAGGCTCTGTTCCTTCAGCTTCTTCACTGTCTCAGTGTCATTCCGCAGGTCTCTCTTGGTACCTACCAGCAGGACAGGCACATTGGGACAATGGTGGGAGACCTCGGGGTGCCACTTATGCCTCACATTGGCATACGAGGATGGGTTGCCAATGGAAAAACAAATGACAAAGATATTGGTCTGGGGGTAGGATAGTGTTCGCAGTCGGTCATACTCCTCTTGGCCAGCTGTGTCCCACAGGTTCAGGCTGACGATTTGGCCATCCACAGATGTCTGGGCACTATAGTTGTCAAAGACAGTGGGGATATACTCCTCAGGAAAGGCATTCGTTGTGTAACTGATGAGGAGGCAGGTCTTACCTACAGCCCCATCTCCTACAACCACGCATTTGATTGTCTGCATTCTTCCCTTGGAGTCCTAAGTGCAAGAGAGAAAGAATGAATGTTCGCAGATGCTTGGTTCATTTGGGGAGCCTAAGCTTTATAAACATTTCTCTCTGAGGATAAAGAGAGGAGGTAAGAGCCCCCCCCCCCACTGCCCATCCCCTTAACACCATAGAAGAGTCAGCTGGAAAAGACTATATAGGGCAAGAGTTCTTACCGTGGAGTCCATGGACTGCTAGAGGATAAACTTCAGTAGGTCCTAGAAGCCGCCTCTGAAGTATGCAATATTATGTGCATGTACATAAGTGAATTTTTCTGGAAAGAAGATCCAAAACTGTCAACAGGTTGTCAAAAAGGGCTGTGAGCCCAAAAAGATTAAAAACCATTCATATACATAGGTATTTGTCACATTTTTGCCAGGAGGTCTCAGAGGTGCTAAAACATAGCAGGTGCTCAATAAATGGAAATTAATTTTTAAAATGCCATTGATGTTGGGGCACCTGGCTGGAGCAGTCAGTTAGGCGTCCGACCCTCGGTTTCAGCTCAGGTCGTGATCTCAGGGTCATGGGATCGAGCCCTGCACTGCGCTCTGTGCTCAGCACAGAGTCTGCTTGAAATTCTCTCTCCCTCTCCCTCTGCCCCTCCCACATGCACATGTTCTCTCTCTCTAATAAATAAATAAATCTTTAAAAAAAACACACTGATGTAGAAGGAGGTTCTAAAGGTTGAAACAAAAGAAATATACCTCTTACTTTGGGTCTTTGGCTATGGACTCAGCAAAGAAACCTGTTCCTGACAGTGACGTCATAAACTTGGAGAAAGGTAGGCCAGTCAGACTTAGCCATCCAGAGGAGGATGCTAAGAGTCCAGGCTCTGATGTCAGACCACCTGGAATCCAAAACCAGTCCTTTCTTTTTCTAAGCTTTGTCAGCTTGGGCAGGCTTTTCACCCGTGGCTTACATGAAAGAATGTTTGTGTGGTACTTAATAGTGCCTGCCACACAGAAAGTACTCATTAAGTATTAGAAACTACTATGACTTCATAATAATTCCTCTGTTCCAGGGAAGGCAAAAGTTCTGTAATGTCATTACAATGCTAGACAAACCAGGGACCTCATCCCCTCCCACCGTATCTGAGCAAAACCATTGGTCATACCACCACCATTTCTCATCCATTTCTTCATGAATCAAGTATTTGAGAGTTAATGGTAAGGCACAGATGACCTCCAAGATGTATGTTTACTATGCACTCCCACGTTTATACCCCCATATTAAAACTCTTATCAATGCCCTACCCTGTCAGTGCCCCCAAAGCACTCCATTTCCTTTAGCTTCTTAACTACTGCACTAATTTCAGACCTGATCCTATGATAGCATTAACTTCTTCAAGTGTTAATGGAGGAAAGGGGATAAACTGTCATATGTATTTGATTATTGAAAAAAAATTGAGGGTGCCTGGATGGCTCAGTTGGTCAAGCAAATGCCTTCAGCTCAGGTCATGATCCTGGAGTCCTAGCATCAAGTCCCACATCAGGGTCCCTGCTCAGTGGGGAGTCTGCTTCTCCCTCTGACCCCGCCCCATGCTCTCTCTCTCTCACCCTCAAATAAATAAATAAAATTGAGGATCAATTAATTTCTCACCTTGAGAATTTGGGGGAATAGATACATCCTTCATCCTGCTGTCTTACTAGCTAAGGTCTACATTAGGCCCATATAATAGACAAAACAAAACACCTTATTTTCAGTCAGAGTAAAGAAAAGTTGGCCTTCAGGATACCTGGGTGGCTCAGTGGGTTAAGCATCTGCCTTTGGCTCAGGTCATGATCCTGGGGTCCTGGGATCAAGTCCCACATCAGGCTCCCTGCTCAGTGGGGAGTCTGCTTCTCCCTCTGCCCCTCCCCCCTGCTTGTGCGGGCTCTCTCTCTCTCTCAAATAAATTAAATTAAATCTTAAAAAAAAAAAGAAAGAAAAGTTGGCCTTCTGAGTATGCTTCACACAGGCCCACTAGAGGTAGCTCTCATCCCACACAGCCAATTCTGACTAGCAAGGCATTCCACCTAGAAGCCTTCATTTAGCATGGGTCCCACAGCTAAAAGTCCGGAGTGTAATTCAGCTCCAGCATTCACTGACCATCAGCCCTATCTTTTTCCATCTAGGAACAGGCATAAGGATCAAACATACAAGGTCAATGGAAAAAGGGTAAAGTCACCACCACATTGTTTGAGAATAGCCTTCCTTGATTTTCCCAGTCTGGATTAATTTCTTTCTCCTCTGAATTCCTACAGCAATTCCTGCATGAACAACTCATCTTCCCAGCCTTCTATTCCATATCATCCGGTATCCAACGTCTCTGTTCCAAGTGACTGCTTTCAGGACAACTGTGCATCTGAGGGAGTTGCTGATCCAGAGCAAACTCTTAGGCCCAAAGACCACTTCGCACCCCAAGCTCAGCTCCTCATCTCTAGAACTAGGAAAAGGCATCTACACTCATTTCTGCTTGTTTCTCTCTACTAACCCTCCTGGTATATATGGTCTGCAGACGGGCATTCAAGCCACACTGATGGCTGAGGGCCTAGAACATCCCAGGTCTAAAACAAAACCCAGGACATCCTCACCCATAGCAAACTCTCTATGAAAGGGAGGTTCAGGAAAACTCCCAGGTATTCTGGGGGGCTACTTTGTACAATTAATTGACTCGTTTATTCAGCCCACATGTTCATCATACTGTCTTATTTACTTATGTGTGTGTTTGGAATTATCCATAGTTAAAAAGTTTAAAAATACTAAAAAAATACATCTAAAATAATTAACAGGACCTCTCAGAGATACTTGTACACCAGTGTTCACTGCAACGTTATGCACAAGAGCCAAGAGGTGGGGGCGCTTGGGTGGCTCAGTCGTTAAGCGTCTGCCTTCAGCTCAGGTCATGATCCCAGGTGCTGGGATCGAGCCCCGCATCGGGCTCTTGGCTCAGTGGGGAGCCTGCTTCTCCCACTCCCTCTGCCTCTCCCCCTGCTCATGTTCTCTCTCTCTCTCAAATGAATAAATAAAATATTTTTTAAAAAAAGCCAAGAGGTGGAAGCAACCTAAAGACCATCACAGATGAAAACATAAAGAAAATGTGAGATATATATATATTTTTAAGGTTGAATATTATTCAACCATTTTGTGGGGAGGCTGGGTGGCTCAGTCGGTTAAGCGTCTGACTCTTCATTTCTGCTCAGGTCATGATCTCAGGGTCCTGGGATCGAGCCTCGTATTGGGGGGGGTCCACACTCAGTGGGGAGTCCGCTTGTCCCTCTGCCCCTCCCCCCACTCGTGCTAGCCCGCTCGCGTGCTCTCTCTCTCAAATAAATAAAATCTTTAAAAAAGAAAGTTTCAGTTTTGCAAGATGAAAAATTCTAGAGATCTACTGCACAGCAATACGCATATAGTTAACACTACTGTACTGTATATTTAAAAGTGGCTTCAAATACTAAAAATAAAAATATTTTTAAAGGGTCTGGAGCTCTGAGAGGCGGCTAGGAGTTATAAGAGAAAGGCAAATGAGAAAAGCTTGTTTACCTCAGCCTCGGGATCTAGCATGATGCTGTCCTGTTATGGATCACCTACAGCTTTCCCCTCCTCATCACCACCACTATCTACATTCTCCCTGGTATCCCCATGGGCACCGCACTGCTGGAAGGGACTCAAAAAAGCGTAAAAAGAAAGACTGCTAGAAGCTTACAATCTTGCGGTAAAGGCAGGACTCATATGAAAAGGCAAACAATAATACAGAGTAATGCATGGCTCAAAGGGGGGAAAAAGTTGCTATGGGGAAGCAAAGGGAAACTAAAAAATGAGAGCTCGTTATAGGCATTGTGCCAAATACTTTTACATATCTTATTTAAGCCTCCCAGTAGCACTGTGAAGCAGATAACCCCAGGGCAGCTCAGAGATCTTTAGGTATGCCTCTAGGATTGGAAATCGGGAGAGGGCTGGTGCTGCAGAAACCAACACCCCCAGAAAGTTCCCTTCCCAATCAGTCACGCACAGTGAACTGGGAATTACAGTTTCTTCCAAATCTTCCAACCTCGTCTGACAAAGTATCCTTCCTTCACACGTACAGTCTGCATAGGAGTCAATTTTCTCCTAGGTTGAATACAATGTAAAAGACCCAGTAACAGTCAAGACAAGAACGCAGCTCAAAGGATTACTGTTTCTAGCACATTCTCCTCCGAGTCTCACCCTTTCCATAAGTCTGAGTCTAATCCACTTGAAATCCTGTGACTCTCTGAAACCAAAGCAATTCAGCAGAAGCCCCCCCCCCCCATTTGTATTCACTACTCTACACAACTTAGCTCCCCTACTAAACCCCGGCAGCCTTTTCACACTGAAGACTGACTTCTTCGGTTCAAGTCCAGTCGCAGAAGGCTTTGGGGCTCTCGAGGCCGAAGGAAGCCCCGTGAACGCTCCCCAAACCGGAGCCAGGGGAAGACTATCCTGCGGCTGGAAACTTAAACCAGGGAGGCAGGGGTAGTGACCCAGCAAGAGCCCCACAAGCCCGCTCGGCACTTCGCTCGCATCCTTCTCCACCAAGGCTGCTGGGTTCCGGGACTTCCTAGGGACTCGTGAGCCTGGGACAGAGAGGTGGCCCCACATGCGAGTCGCCAGCAGCAAGAGCCGTATGCATCCACCTCATCCCACCCCCAATGCCTTCCATCCCAAGGAACGGCTCACAGACTAACGCGGCCGTCCCGGGCTGGGGAGACTCAGGAAAAGCGCGGAGAATTTGGGGTGCGGGCGGGGGTGGGGGAGCGCTGGGGGCGGGGAGTCTCCCTAAAGATTACCTGGCAAAGCAGTCGTCCTCCCGCGCTGTTGACCGTGGCGGGCACAGCCTCCGGCGCGACTCTCGCCGGGGTGGGCGGGCTCGGCGGGCTCGGCGGGCTCGGCGCCACATCCGGGCAGCTCCCGAGTCCCACCCCCGTCGTCAGACGCAGTCTCGGCTGGGTGCCCCGACACCTCCTGGGAAGTGGAGTCCAACGCCAGCCTCACGGTCTGCGAGTCACGGGCTTCTAGACTGACTACCCCCTTGGGGTAATCGAGGATTGCTTCGATCCGGCCCTCAGGTGCGGACCCCAAGACGAGCTACTCGGTTCAGAGGTTCCCCAAGGCTCCTCTTTCCCTTGGCACAGTGAGGCCGCCCCCTCCTCCCCAGACCCCGATTTCCTCCTCAAGACCAACGTTGACATAAGGAGGCAGGCAGGAAACTGAAGTATTAGGAAAAATGGAGGCGATAAAAGAAGATGAGAAAGTGAGCGAATTAGAGTTACTTTCGATCACCATAGTAATTTGCATTTTCTAGACTTTTCTGTAAGTGGAATCATACAGTATGCACTCCTTTTTTAGCGGTTTTATTGAGATATAAGTTCACTCGTTTAAAATTGTACAATTCAGGGGTGCCTGGCTGGCTCAGTCAGTAGAGCCTGTGACTCCTGATCTCGGGGTTGTAAGTTCCAGCCCTACCTTGGGTGTAGAGATTGCTTAAAAATAAAAATAATAATCTTTAAAAATTTTTGTACGATTCAATGTGTTTTTTGTATGTTACATTATTAATGTTTTTAAATCGTGGCAACTACGCATAACAAAATTTGCCCTTTTAACCATTTTCAAGCATACGATTCAGTGGCATTAAGTACATTCACAATGTTGTTGTGCAAAACCATCACCATTGATATTTCCAAAACTTTTTTGTCATCCCAAGCAGAAACTCTGTACCCACTAAGCAATAACTCCTCATTCCCCCCTGCCTCCAGCCCCTGGAAACCAACTTTCTGTCTCCATGAATTTGACTTTTCTAGCTACCATTCATTTACTGATGGATGTTTTGTTTTTTTCCAACGTTTCACTATTGTGAATAATGGTGCTATGAACACTGACATAGAAGATTCTGGTTTTGTTGACTTTCTCTATTGTTTTCTATTTCACTGATTTCCACTTTGATCCTCATTATTTTTGTTCCTTTACTTTGAGTTTTATTTGCTCTTCTTTTTCCTGAAGTGAAAGCTGAAGTCATTGTTTTGAGACATTTCTTCTGTTCTAATATAGGTTTTTAGTGCATAAAAACTACTCGCTAAGGGGCACCTGGGTGGCTCACTGCGCTAAGCAACCGACTCTTGAATTTGGCTTAGGTCATGATCTCAGGGTCATGAGATCAAGCCCTGCATCAGGCTCTGCGCTGAGCGTGGAGGAGCCTGCTTAAGATTCTCTCTCTCCCTCTCCTTCTGCCCCTCCCTCCAGCTCTTGCATGCACTCTCTCTCTCCCTCTCTCTCTCTTTCTCTCTCAAAATGAATAAATAAAATATATATTTTTTTAAAAATTACCCCTTAGGGCCTCCTGGGTGGCTCAGTCGGTTAAGTGTCTGTCTTTGGCTCAAGTCATGACCCCAGGGTCCTGGGATCGAGCCCCACATCGGGCTCCCCGCTCGGTGGGGAGTCTGCTTCTCCCTCTGCCTGCCGCTCCCCCTACTTGTGCTCTGTCTCTCTCTCTCTCTCTGACAGATAAATAAATAAAATCTTTAAAAATTACCCCCTAAATACTGCATTAGCAGAATGCCATAAATTATATGTGTGGTTTCATCCTTATTCAGTTCAAAATATTTTCTAATTTCTCTTTTGATTTCTTCTTTGACCCATGGGATATCTAGAAGTGGATTGTTCCATTTTCAAATATTTGAGGATTTTCCCAAGATCTTTTGGTTGTTGGTGTGTAATTTATTTCCATTGTTTTTAAAGAATATATTTTGTATTACTTGACCCTTTTGAATTCATTGAGACTCTTTTTGTGGCCTAGAATATGGTCTATCCTTGTAAATACTCCACGTGCACTTGAAAAGAATATGTATTTTGTTGTTATTGGGTGGAGTGTTCTAAAAATGTCAACTGGGTCCATTTGGTTGATAGTGTTGTTCACTTCTGTATCCTCACTAATTTTATGCTTACTCGTTCTATTAATTACTGAGAGAAGGGTATTGAAATCTCTGACTAGAACTGTGGATTTGTCTAGTTTTCCTTGCAGTTTGTCAGTTTTTGATTCATGTATTTTGAAGCTCATATTAGGCACACACATATTTAGAATTGTTATGTCTTCTTCATTTATTGACCCCTTTATCATTATGAAATTACCTTCTTTATTCCTGGTATCTTTGTTCTGAAATCTACTTTGTCCCATATTTATATAGCCCCTCCACCTTTCTTTTAACCAGTGTTATCATATGGCACCTCTTTGTTTACATACTTTTACTTTTAACCTATTTGTGTCTTTGTATTTAAAGAGCATTTCTTGTTGGCAGCAAATGGTTAGGTCTTGCTTTTTTTTTTTTTTAACCCAACCTGATCATCTCGACCCTGTAATTGGGGTGTTTGGACCATCTACATTTAACATAATTGTTAATATAGTTTAAGTTTGAGTCTGTCATTTTGCTATTTGCTTTCCATTTGCCCCATCTCTTCTTTGCTCTCTTTTTCCTCTTTTTCTACCTTCTTTTGGATTAATCAATATTATTTTAATCCCATTTTTTATCTCCTTATTGGCTTATTAGCTTTACATCTCTGTTTTGTTATTCGAGTGGTTGCTTATAGGTTTATTATGTACAGCCATAACTTATCAGTCGACCTTCAAGTGTTCTTATGCCACTTCACGAAGAGTTATATGTTGTTATGTACTTACATTAATGTACTTCCATTTCTCTCTTCCTGGACTTTACACTGTTATGCATTTTACTTTTACCCCACAATACATTGTTACTATTTTTGCTTAAACATTTAAATTTTTTAAAGATTTATTTACTTTAGAGAAAGAGAGAGAGAGAGCACGTACACAAGTGGGGGTAGGGGCAGAGGGGGAAAATCTTCAGGTAGATTCCCCACTGAGCATGGAGCCTGGTGCAGGGCTCAATCCCATGATCCAGGAGATCATGACCTGAGCCGAAACCAAGAGTCAGATGCTCAACCGACTGAGCCACCCAAGGGCCCCATAAACGGTTAATTTTTTAAAAGGTTTTATGTATTTATTTGACAGAGAGAGGGAACACAAGCAGGGGGAGCAGGAGAGGGAGAGGGAGAAGCAGGCTCCCCACTGAGCAGGGAGCCTGACGCGGGACTCGATCCCAGGCCCCTGGGATCATGACTTGAGCCGAAGGTAGATGCTTAACCGAATGAGCCACCCAGGTGCCACAACAGTTAATTTTAATAAACTTTATTTTATTTTAATTTCTTTTAAGTAAGCTCTACCCCCAGCATGGGACTCGTACTCACGACCCCAAGATCAAGAGTCACATGCTCTACCAACTGAGCCAGCCAGGCACCCCAATAGACTTTATTTTTTTAGAGCAGTTTTAGGTACAGCAAAATTGAGCAGGAATTACAGAGAATTTCCACATATTTCCTGCCCCCACACAGGCAGAGCCTACCCCACTATCTCAACAACCCACACCACCAGAGTGGCACATTTGTTACAACAGATGAACCTACATTGACACATTGTTACAATCCAAAGTCCGTGGTTTACGTTAGAGTTCGCTCTTGGTGTTCTATGAGTTTTGACAAATATACAATGACATATATCCACTATTACTATAGCATACAGAATAGTTTCACTGTCTAAAAACTGTCTGTGGTCTGCCTATTCATTCCCCTCTCCCCACAATCCCTGGCAACCACGGATCTTTTTACTGTCTCCATAGTTTTGCCTTCTCCAGAATGTCATATAGTTGGAATCATTACAATAGGTAGAATTTTCAGATTGGCTCTTTCACTTTAGTAATGTGCATTTGAGGTTCTCCCATGTCTTTTTATGGCTTGATGGCTCATTTCTTTTTAGTGAATAATATTCTATTGTCTGGATGTACCACAGTTTATTTATACATTCACCTTCTGAAGGACATCTCGGTTGCTTCCAAGATTCGGCAATTATGAATAAAGCACTATAAATGTCTAAGTGCAGGTTTTTGTGTGGTCGTGAGTTTTCAGTTCATTTGGGGAAATATGAATGTGATTGCTGGCCCAAATGGGTAATTATCTTTTTAAAACAGTTTTATTGGGGTAAAAATTTACACATCATAAATTCACCCACTTTAAATGCACAACTAAATGATTTTTAGTATATTGACAATGTTGGGGCGCCTGGGTGGCTCAGTTGGTTAAGCATCTGCCTTTGGCTCAGGTCATGATCCCAGGGTTCTGGGATCGAGTCCCACATCAGGATCCCTGCTCAGTGGAGAGTCTGCTTCTCCCTCTCCTTCTACCCCTACCCCCTGCTCATGTTCTCTCTCTTTCTCTAAGATAAATAAATAAATCTTTAAAAAAATCCTTTGTCAGACATATGACTTGTGAAATTTTCTTCCTCTCTGTGGCTGGTGTATAAGTTTCTGAAATAGCAGAAGTTGTTAATTTTGATATGTTCAAGTTTTTCTTTTATGCTTAATGCTTTTTTGGTCTTCTCCTGTGTAAGAGATCATTGCTTATATTTTTATGTATCCTATAGCTCTTGTTGCCAGTATTTATATCTCTTATTTTGATTTCTCATTTCACTGCATTGATTAGGACTTCTAACATAATGCTGAATGGTAGCTACTTTACCTATGAAAGTCTGTGATTAGGTTTTAGGGAATAACAGTGAGACTGGAGAGAAGCTAGAGACACTACAAAGGAAGAATCAATAGAACTTGGTAACTAACTGAATAAGGGGGATGAAAGAGAATTACAGTTTAGAAATAACTTGGGTGTTAAGATTAGGAACAGGGAGAATGAAGTTGCCATTATCAGAAATGAAAAAATGAAGAAAGTTATTTGGGGAGAAAGATAAGCTCCATTTTAGATATTTTCATTTTGAGTTTACAATGGAGCTTTTATTCGGAGGTCCTCTAGGCAGTTAGAGAACTGGCGTTAGGATGAGAGGCTTGGGCTGGAGATAAAGGCTTTAGAGTCATCAGCAAAGGTGATAACTGAAATAATAATGTGGATTATTACTTGAAAGAAGAGAAGTTAGGGGCGCCTGGGTGGCTCAGTTTGATTAAGCATCTGACTTTGGCTCTGAGCCATGATCTCAGGGTCCTGGTACCAAGCCCCGCATTGTGCTCAGTGTTCAGTGAAGAGTCTGCTTGTCCCTCTCCGTCTCCCTTTCCCTCTCCCTCTCCTCTGCCTCTCCCCCTGTTCGTGCTGTCTCTCTCTCTTTCTCTCAAATGAATGAATAAAATCTTTAAAAAAAAAAAGACAGGAATTTAGAGAAAAAGAGAAAAGAGTTCAACACTGGGCCTCAAGGATGAAGGTAGGAGGAAGTAGAGGAGCCAAGAAAAAACAGAAAAGAAGGATTTAGAACAGAACAATATCTATAATAGCTTTAAAAGTTATAAGGAATAGTGTCAAATAGGAAAAAGAACTTAAGAGAAACAAGGAGTGGATGTGGTGGGTCTTCTGAAATTGTCAGTAAAAATAGACTGGCAACCATGAAACTAAACATTTTCTGGATACTGACAGAAAGCTAAACACAGACCAAGTATTTGATGATGTTGAGAAATTATATATTTTACTGAGTGTGACAATGGTATTATGATTGTATTTTTTTAAGTCTTTATCTTTTGAGCCCAAAATGAACCCAAAGACTTAAAAGTGAAATGATATGATGCCTAGAATATGCTTTAAAATACTCCAGCAAAAAAATAATTAATTAAAATAAAATACTCCAGCAAAATATTAATAAGTGAGAGGGCTATATAAAACAATAATAACAGGGTGTTAATTATTATTGAACTGGGTGATGGGTACATGGGGATTCATTATACTATTCTTTTTCCTTTCTATATGTTTGAAAATTTCCACAGTAAAAGGCTTAAAAATGCATAGTTTGGAATGACCTCCAAGATATATTGTTAAGACAAAAGTAAGATTCAGAACATGTGGATGGTATGCTATCATTTGAATAAGAAAAAAAATAGAAAGTCTAGGAATACTTGTTTGTATATGCAAAGAATATCTTTGATAAGATATGTAAGAAACTGATAACTTTAGTTGTTTCCTAGAAAAAGAAACTGTATGGCTTGGTAGTAAGAGTGAGAGGAAAATTTTTAATTTGTATATCCTCCTAAACCTTTTGAAACTTTGCAACACCCAAAGAACAAAGAATCCAATCAAGAAATGGGCAGAAGACATGAACAGACATTTCTCCAGAGAAGACATATAAATGGTCAACGGACACATGAAAAAATGCTCAACATCACTCGGCATCAGGGAAATACAAATCAAAACCACAATGAGATATCACCACACACCTGTCAGAATGGCTAAAATTAACAAGACAGGAAACAACAGACGTTGGGGAGGATGTGGAGAAAGGGGAACCCTCCTACACGGTTGGTGGGAATGCAAACTGGTGCAGCCACTCTGGAAAACAGTGTGGAGGTTCCTCAAAAATTTAAAAATAGAGCTACCCTATGACCCAGCAATTGCACTACTAGGTATTTACCCCATAGATACAAATGTAGTGATCCGAAAGGGCACCTGCACCCCAATGTTTATAGCAGCGATGTCTACAATAGCCGAACTATGGAAAGAGCCCAGATGTCCATCGACAGATGAATGGGTAAAGAAGACGTGGTGTATATATATATATATATATATATATATATATACACACACACAAAGGAATACCACTCATTTATCAAAATCAAATGAAATCTTGCCATTTGCAATGACATGGATGGAACTAGAGGGTATTATGCTGAGTGAAACAAGTCAATCAGAGAAAGACAATTATATGATCTCACTCATATGTGGAATTTAAGAAACAAAACAGGATCATAGGGAAGGGAGGGAAAAATAAAGCAAGATGAAATCAGAGAGGGAGACAAACCATAAAAGACTTAACTATAGGAAACAAACTGAGGGTTGCTGGAGGGGAGGGTGGTGGGGGATGGAGTATCTTGGTGATGGACATTAAGGAGGGTATGTGATGTAATGAGCACTGGGTATTATATAAGATTGATGAATCACTGAACTCTACCCCTGAAACCAGTAATATACTATATGTTAATTAAGTGAATTTAAATTATAAAAAAAAGAGTCAGCTGCTTAACCAACTGAGCCACCCAGGGGCCCCTGAAAACTGAGTTTAAAAAAAGAAATCCAATTATGGGGCACCTGGCTGGCTCAGTAAGTAGAGCATGCAACTCTTGATCTCAGGTTCGTGAGTTCAAGCCCACATTGGGCTTGAAGCCTACTTAAAAAAAATCCAGGGGCGCTTGGGTGGCTTGGGTGGCTCAGTGGCTCCCTCTCCCTCTGCCCTTCCCCCCCCCGCTCATGCTCGTGCTCTCTTTCTCTCAAATAAAAGAATAGAATCTTAAAAAAAATGAAAAATAAAAAATCCAATTATATATTATTCATAGAAGGCAGACCTAAAACAAAATGACACAGAAATGTTGAAAATAAAGGGATAAGGGGTGCCTGGGTGGCTCAGTCGTTAAACGTCTGCCTTTGGCTTAGGTCATGATCCCAGGGTCCTGGGATCGAGCCCCGTGTCGGGCTCCCTGCTCAGCCAGGAGCCTGCTTCTCCCTCTCCCACACCCCCTGCTTGTGTTCCCTTCTAGCTGTCTCTCTCTCTGTCAAATAAATCAATAAAATCTTTTAAAAAAAAGAAAAGAATGGGATAAAAACTCATCAGGCAAATATGATTTTTTAAAAAGCAGAGATGGAGGGGTGCTTGACTCAGTCGGAAGACTCTTAATCTCAGGGTCCTGAGTACAAACCCCATGTTGGGTGTAGAGATTAATCAATAAAATAAATAAACTTAAAAAAAAGCAGATATGGCAATATTAATATCGGATAAAGTAGAATTCAAGACAAAGGGTGTTAGGCAGTACAAGAAAGGTACCATTTGTTTAAAGTGGCAAAAGGGCACAATTGACCAACAAGGAAGATATAGCTGTCATTGAACTTTTCATACAGAACAAGATAGTAGTGAAACATAAAGCAAAAACTGTTTAGAAATACAAGACAATGACAAAGACAAGATCATGGCCGGAAACAGACATTAGTCAGACTGACATACAAAGAGCCAAACTAGGTAAGGACATAGAAGATCTGAATACTACAAATAACTTGTTGGATTTAAAAGATTTGTGTTGAAATTTGCACCCCAAAATAGACTACACATTCTTTCAAAGGCTGTAAAACTCTTACAAAATTGATCGTGTACTAGGCTACAAGAAAATAGTAACAAATTCCAAGGAGTAAAATAATACCAGCTAGATGTCATGGGAGACGGTAGAGCAGTAAGCTCTAGAAATCCATCCATCCTCCTAAACAATTATTGAATTGGCAGGAACCGTCTGAAGTAACAATTTTGGAACTATGGACTCTAGGTAAATACTTGCAAAGTCCAGGGGACAGCTTGATAAACAGGCTTAAAAGTTTTGGTAAATTTCTTGAAATGTTGGCCTTTTACCCAGTATTTACCATCCCCCAGTACTGAGGCAGGTACATAAGGGGACAGTTCCTGGCACAGTTTCCTGAAGCTTGAGTGGGCAACAAAGACATTGTCCTCCAAATATCAGGATTATGTGGTTTGATTGCTGATTGCTGTTTTTGAGGGCTGAGAGGTTGGCACAGAGGCTGAACATGGCTTCAATCCCCATGGGCAGAAGCAGCTTACAGGGGATTTAAAGAAATGGTGCTTGGGTTTTGGGGGTTTTTTTGCTTCTTTTCCCCCTTTAGGGACAGAGACATTTAAAGAAATCTTTGTCAGGTTACTGGCTGACCACAGAGATAACAGAAAAGAAACATCAATGCCCATGTACAACAAATAATACACGCTTTACGAAAATAATTCGCGAAAGTCACAAATAGATGGCTCTAACCCTCAACAAGCAAGATTCATTAATCCCAGGGGAGTGGGAGAATTAGATGTCCAGAGTTACCACAATAGGAATACTCAAAATGTCCAGTTCTCAAAAAATTTACAAAATATACAAATAAACATGGAAGTATGGCCCAGTCACAGGGAAAAGAAGATTTGAAAGAGGAAGCCCAGACATTGGAATTACTAGTCAAAGATATTAAATAAACTGTCTTAAATACATCCAAAAGCTCAAAGAAACCATGGATAAGAACTAAATGAAATCAGGGGCGCCTGGGTGGCTCAGTCAGTTAAGCATCTGCCTTCGGCTCAGGTCATGATCCCAGGATCCTGGGATTGAGCCCCGCTTCGGGCTCCCTGCTCGGCGGGAAGCCTGCTTCTCCCTCTCCCACTCCCTCCTGCTTGTGTTCCCTCTCTCGCTGTCTGTCTCTCTGTCAAATAAATAAATAAAATCTTTAAAAAAAAGAATTAAATGAAATCAGGTAAACAATATATTAAAAAAAAGAGGGTTATCAATAAAAGATAGAAATTACAAAAAGGAACCAAACTGAAATTCTGGAATTGAAAAATGCAATAACTGACATGAAAATACTCACCAGGTGTCAACAGCAGTTGTGAAAAGGCAGAAGAGATCAACAAATTTTAATATGAGACCACTGGGGCGCCTGGGTGGCTCAGTCAGTTAAGCGGCTGCCTTCGGCTCAGGTCATGATCCCAGGGTCCTGGGATCGAGTCCCACGTTGGGCTCCTTGCTCAGCTGGGAGCCTGCTTCTCCCTCTGCCTGCTGCTCCCCCTGCTTGTGCTCATTCTCTCTCTCTCTCTCTGTCAAATAAATAAATAAAATTTAAAAAAATTAGATGAGACCACTGAAATCATCCATCCTAAGGAAAAGGAAAAAAGAATGCTGAAACATGAACAGAGCCTGAGGGACCTGTGGGACATCATCAAATGTACCACCGTACACATAGGAGTCCCAGGAGGAAAAAAGAGACAGAAAGCAGAAAAAAAAATTAAAAAAACAATAGCCAGATTTGTCCCAAATTTGAGTAAATGCATGAATATATATGTCCAAGCAGCTCGATGAATGCCACACAGGACAAATTCAAAGTTCAATATTAAGACAAAAAGCAATTATATAAGTAAATGCAAAAGACAGTACTATTATACTTTTGGTATGGTTTATTACTTATTTTTCCCATATGGTCTCATATGCAAATGCCTAAAACATAATTGGAAATCTATGTTAATGGGTCTACAGTGTGTAAAGATGTAATTTGTGAAAGTAACAATAATGAAGGGGGAGAGATGGGGATGGAAACAGAGTATTTGTGTACTAGTAAAACTAAACTGGTATTGGGGCGCCGGGCTGGCTCAGTCAGTGGAGCATGCGACTCTTGATCTTGGGGTTGTGAGTTTGAGCCCCACATTTGGGTGTAGAGATTACTTAAATAAATAAACTTTAAAAAAAAGACACTAAGCTGCTATTATTCAAACTAGGTTGTTATAAATTTAAGATGTTGACTGTAGTCCCCAAGGTAACTAGTAAGAAAATAACTTTAAAATACTCCAAAAAGGAAAGAAGGAAATCACAATGGAACACTACCAACAGGGGCAGCATAGGGCGGATAAGGCATAAAGAAAATAGACTCCAAAAAACAGAAGAGAAAGGAAAACTCCCAAATTCATTCTACAAGGCATACATAACTCAGACACCAAAATCAAATAAAAACACTACAAAAAAAAAAAAAAGAAAGAAAGAACTACAGGCCAATATCTCCGAGGAACATAGATGCAAAAATCCTCAACAAAGTATTAGCCAACTGAATCCAACAATACATTAAAAGCTCATTCACGGGGCACCTGCTGGCTCAGTCAGAAGAGTATGAGACTTTTTATCTTGGGGTCATGAGTTCAAGCCTCATGTTGGGTGTAGACATTACTAAAAAAAAAATTTTTTTAAGTTATTCACCACTATCAAGTGGGATTTGCTCCCAGGATGCAAAGGGTGGTACCCCTTTGAATCACAATGTTTGTATCCTTTGGGTAAATACCTAGTAGTGTAATTGCTGGGTCAAAGGGTAGCTCTATTTTTAACTTCTTGAGGAACCTCCATACTGATTTCCAGAGTGGCTGTATCATCTTGCATTCCCACCAACAATGTAAGAGGGTTCCCCTTTCTCTGCATCCTCGCCAACATTTTTTGTTTCCTGACTTGTTAATTTTAACCATTCTGACTGGCATAAGGTGGTATCTCATTGTGGTTTTGATTTGTAATTCCCTGATGCGAGTGATGTTGATTGAGCATTTTTTCATGTGTCTGTTGGCCATTTATATGTCTTCTTTGGAGAAATGTCTGTTCATGTCTTCTGCCCATTTCTTGACTGGATTATTGGTTTTTTGGGGTGTTGAGTTTGATAAGTTCTTTACAGATCTTGGATACTAGCCCTTTATCTGATATGTCATTTGCAAATATCTTCTCCCATTCTGTATGTTGCCTTTTAGTTTTGTTAACTGTTTCCTTTGCTGTGCAGAAGCTTTTTATCTTGATGAAGTCCCAATAGTTCATTTTTGCTCTTGTTTCCCTTGCCTTTGGAGACGTGTCTAGCAATAAGTTGCTGTGGCTGAGGTCACAGAGACTGCTGCCTGTGTTCTCCTCTAGGATTTTGATGGATTCCTGTCTCACATTTAGGTCTTTCATCCATTTTGAGTTTATCTTTGTTTATGGTGTAAGAAATGGTCCATTTTCATACTTCCACATGTGGCTGTCCAATTTTCCCAACACCATTTGTTGAAGAGACTGTCCTTTTTCCATTGGACATTCTTTCCTGCTTTGTCGAAGATTAGTTGACCATAGAGTTTAGGGTCCATTTCTGGGTTCTCTATTCTGTTCCACTGATCTATGTGTCTGTTTCTGTGCCAGAACCATACTGTCTTGATGATAACAGCTTTGTAATAGAGCTGGAAGTCCGGAATTGTGATGCCACCAGCTTTCATTTTCTTTTTCAACATTCCTCTGGCTATTTGGGGTCTTTTTTTATTCCATACAAATTTGAGGATTATTTGTTCCAGCTCTGTGAAAAATGTCGGTGGCATTTTGATAGGGATTGCATTGAATGTGTAGATTGCTCTGGGCAGCATAGACATTTTAACAATATTTATTCTTCCAATCCATGAGCATGGAATGTTTTTCCATCTCTTTGTGTCTTCCTCAATTACTTTCATAAGTGTTCTGTAGTTTCTAGGTACATATCCTTTACCTCTTTGGTTAGGTTTATTCCTAGGTATCTTAGGGTTTTGGGTGCTATTGTAAATGGGACTGTTTCCTTAGTATCTCTTTCTTCTGTCTCATTGTTCGTGTATAGAAATGCAACTGATATCTGTGCATTGATTCTATAACCTGTCACATTGCTGAATTCCTGTATGAGTTCTAGCAATTTTGGGGGTAGAGTCTTTTGGGTTTTCCACACAAAGTATCATGTCCTCTGTGAAGAGTGAGAGTTTGACTTCTTTGCCAATTTGAATGCCTTTTATTTCTTTTTGTTGTCTGATTGCTGAGGCTAGGACTTCTAGTACTATGTTGAACAACAATGGTGAGAGTGGGCATCCCTGTTGTATTTCTGACCTTAGGGGAAAAGCTCTCAGTTTTCCCCATTGAGAATGACATTCACTGTGGGCTTTTTGTAGATGGCTTTTATGATAATGAGGTATGTTCCCTCTATCCCTACACTGTGGAGAGTTGTAATCAAGAAATGATGACATAGGGGCGCCTGGGTGGCTCAGATGGTTGGGCGTCTGCCTTCGGCTCGGGTCATGATCCCAGGGTCCTGGGATCGAGCCCCACGTCGAGCTCCTGGCTCGGCGGGGAGCCTGCTTCTCCCTCTCCCTCTGCCTCTCCCCCTGCTCATGCTTTCTCTTCTCTCTCTCTGTATCTCTGTGTCTCAAATGAATAAATAAAATCCTTAAAAAAAAAAAAGAAATGATGACATATTTTGTCAAATGTTTTTTTCTGCATCAATTGAAAGGATCATATGGTTCTTGTCCTTTCTTTTATTAATGTGATATATCACATTGATTGATTTGTGACTGTTGAACCACACTTGCACCCAGGAATAAATCCCACTTTGTTGTGGTGAATAATCTTTTTAACGTATTGTTGGATCCTATTGGCTAATATCTTGGTGAGAATTTTTGCATCCATGTTTATCAGGGATATCGGTCTGTAATTCTCCTTTTTGGTGGGATCTTTGTCTGGTTTTGGGATCAAGATAATGCTGGCCTCATAGAACCAGTTTGGAAATTTTCCTTCCATTTCTATTTTTTGAAACAGCTTGAGAAGAATAGTTCTTCCTTAAATGTTTGGTAGAATTCCCCTGGGAAGCCATCTGGCCCTAGATGCCTGTTTGTTGGGAGATTTTTTATTACTGCTTCAATTTCCTTGCTGCTTATGGGTCTGTTCATGTTTTCTATCTCTTCTTGTTTCAGTTTTGGTAGTTTATAAGTTTCTAGGAATGCATCCATTTCTTCCAGATTGCCTAATGTTGGCATATAGTTGCTCATAATATGTTCTTAAAATTGTTTGTATTTCCTTGGTGTTGGTCGTGATCTCTCCTCTTTCATTCATGATTTTATTAATTTGGGTACTTCCTCTTTTCTTTTTGGTAAGTCTGGCTAGGGGTTTATTGATCTTATTAATTCTTTCAAAGAACCAGATTCTAGTTTCATTGATCTGTTCTACTGTTCTTTTGGTTTCTATTTCATTGATTTCTGCTCTGATCTTTATTATTTCTCTTCTCCTGCTTGGTTTAGGCTTTATTTGCTCTTCTATCTCCAGTTCCTTTAGGTGTAAGGTTACGTTGTGTATTTGAGACTTTTCTAATTTTTTGAGAAAGACTTGTGCTGCTATGTACTTCCCCCTTAGGGCCACCTTTGCTGCATCCCTGAGGTTTTGAACTGTTGTGTTTTCATTTTCATTTGTTTCTATGATATTTTAAAATTCTTCTTTAATTTCCTGGTTGACCCATTCATTCTTTAGTAGAATGCTCTTTAACCTCCAAGTATTTGATTTCCTTCCAAATTTCCTCTTGTGATTGAGTTCAAGTTTCAAAGCACTGTGGTCTGGGGGCGCCTGGGTGGCTCAGTTGGTTAAGCGACTGCCTTCGGCTTGGGTCATGATCCTGGAGTCCCGGGATCGAGTCCCGCGTCGGGCTCCCTGCTCAGCAGGGAGTCTGCTTCTCCCTCTGACCCTCTTCCCTCTCATGCTCTCTATCTCTCATTCTCTCTCTCAAATAAATAAATAAAATCTTAAAAAAAAAACAACAAAGCACTAGTTGAGACGTGATTTGTGACCCAGTATGTGACATATTCTGGAGAATGTTCCCTGTGCACTTGAGAACAATGTTTATTCTGTTGCTTTAGGATGGAATGCTTTGTATATATCTGTGAAGTCTATCTAATCCAGTGTGTCATTCAAAGCCCTTGTTTCCTTGTTGATCTTCTGCTTAGATGATCTGTCCATTGTTGTTAGTGGGGTATTGAAGTCCCCTGCTATTATTATATTATTATCAATATGTTTCTTTAATTTTGTTATTAATTTGTTTATATGATTGGCTGCTCCCAAGTTAGGAGCATAAATATTTATAATTGTTAGATCTTCTTGTTGGATGGTCCCTTTAAGTATGTATAGTGTCCCTCTTCATCCCTTACTACAGTCTTTTGTTTAAAATATAATTTATCTGATACAAGGATTGCCACCCCAGCTTTCTTTTGATGCCCATTAGCATGATAAATTGTCCTCCACCCCCTCACTTTCTTTTTTTTTTTAAAGATTTTATTTATTGGGCGCCTGGGTGGCTCAGTCGGTTAAGCCACTGCCTTCAGCTCAGGTCATGATCCTGGAGTCCCAGGATCGAGTCCCGCATCAGGCTCCCTGCTCGGCGGGGAGTCTGCTTCTCCCTCTGACCCTCCCCCCTCTCATGTTCTCTCTCTCTATCTGATTCTCTCTCTCAAATAAATAAATAAATAAATCCTAAAAAAATAAAGATTTTATTTATTTATTTGAGAAAGAGAGAATGAGAGATAGAGAGCACAAGAGGGAAGAGGGTCAGAGGGAGAAGCAGACTCCCTGCTGAGCAGGGACCCCCGATGTGGGACTCGATCCCGGGACTCCAGGATCATGACCTGAGCCGAAGGCAGTCGCTTAACCAACTGAGCCACCCAGGCACCCCACCCCCTCACTTTCAATCTGGAGCTGTCTTTAGGTCTAAAATGAGTCTCTTGTAGACAGCATATGGATGGGTCTTGCTTTTTTATCCAAACTGATATGATACCCTGTGTCTTTTGATTGGAGCATTTCACTTATTTACATTCAGAGTAACTATTGAAAGATATGAATTTAGTGCCATTGTATTACCTGTAAAATCCCTGTTTCTGTAGATTGTCTCTGCTTCTTTCTGGTCTATGTTACTTTTGGGATCTCTCTTTATTTATAGGATCCCCTTTAATATTTCCTGTAGGGCTGGTTTAGTGATCACAAATTCTTTTAGTTTCCGTTTGTCCTGGAAGCTCTTTATCTCTCCTTCCATTCTGAATAACAGCCTTGCTGGATAAAGTATTCTTGGCTGCAATGCTTTTCTCATTTAGTACCCTGAATGTATCATGCCAGCCATTTCTGGCCTGCCAGTTCTCTGTGGATAGGTCTGCTGCCAGTCTAATGTTCCTACCCTTATATGTTAAGGACCTCTTGTCTCGAACTCCTTTCGGGATTTTCTCTTTATCTCTGAAATTTGCAAGCTTCACTATTATATGTTGGCATGCTGATCTATTTTTATTGATTTTGAGGGGGGTTCTCTGTACCTCCTGGACCTGAATGCCTGTTTCCTTCCCCAAATTAGGGAAGTTCTCAGCTATGATTTGCTCAAATATACCTTCTGTCCCTCTCTTTCTTTCTTCTTCCTCTGGGACCCCAACAATTCTTTCTTTTCTTTAATTTTTTTAAGGATTTTATTTATTTATTTGAGAGAGAAAGGGAGTGAGAGAGAGAGAGAGAGAGCATGAGCGGGGAGAGGGAGAGGGAGAAGCAGACTCCCCACTGAGCAGGGAGCTGGACCCGGGGCCCAATCCCAGGATCCCAGGACCACGACCTGAGCCGAAGGCAGATGTCCAACCGACTGAGCCACCCAGGTGCCCCTGGGGCCCCAATAATTCTAATATTGTTTTGCTTTATGGTATCGATGATTTCTCAAAGCCTCCCCTCATGGTCCATTAGTTGTTTTTCTCTCTTTCTCAGCTTCCTTCTTTTCCATCATTTTGTCTTCTATGTCACTGACTCTCTCTTCTGCCTCACTTACCCTAGCTGTTAGAACATCCATTTTAGACTGCATCTCAGTTAAGGCATTTTTATTTTATTTTTTCATTATTTTTTAAAGATTTTATTTATTTATGTGACACAGAGAGAGAGAGCACAAGTAGGCAGAGTGGCAGGCAGAGGGAGAGGGAGAAGCAGGCTCTCCACTGAGCAGGGAGCCCGACGCAGGGCTTGATCTGAGGACCCCAGGATCATGACCCAAGCCGAAGGCAGCCACCCAACCGACTGAGCCACCCAGGTGCCCCAGTTAAGGCATTTTTAATTTCGGCCTGATTAGATTTTATTTCTTCACTAAGAGATTCTCTAGTCTTTTATGCTTTTTTCAAGCCCAGCTAGCAACTTTATAATCATTATTCTGAATTCAATTTCTGACATTTCACTTATGTCCATATCGATTAGATCTATGGCAGAGAATATTACCTCTGGCTCTTTCTTTTGCTGTGAATTTCTCCTTCTAGTCACTTTGTCCAGAGAAGAATAGATGGATGAAAGAACAAAATCAAAAATATCAACCACAACCTCCCTGAAATACACAGTAGACAAATTTGAAGAGGTAAGAAACCAAAAAAGAAAAAAAAGGGGGGGGGAAAGAGAATATAATCTCACAGGTGGACAAAACAGGGTGATCCACTGGGTCCTCGGTGTATTTTGGTCTGTTTGTTAGAAGACACTAAGTCCCAAAATTGTAAAGAAAAACGATATATATATTTAAAGGAAGTAAAAAATGAAGCATATATCTAGAAAATGTAAATGTAAAAATGAAAATTAAAGAAGACTTAAAAACAAAGAGTTGGGGCGCCTGGGTGGCTCAGTTGGTTAAGCGACTGCCTTCGGCTCAGGTCATGAACCTGGAGTCCCGGGATCAAGTCCCGCATCGGGCTCCCTGCTCGGCGGGGAGTCTGCTTCTCCCTCTCACCCTCTTCCCTCTCATGCTCTCTATCTCTCATTCTCTCTCTCTCAAATAAATAAATAAAATCTTAAAAAAAAGAGTTGATAAAATGAGAAAGTTGAAAAGGAAAGAAAAAGAAAATTTTAAACCAAAAGACTAAGGAGTCATGAGAAAAAAAGCTCAAATTCTATATACTATTTTCCCCTAGCACAGGAGTTTTTCAGTTCTGAGTGATCCATAAACTTGGTATTCACCCGAGGATCCTGCTGGTCTTCTGAGGGAGGGGCCTGTTGCACTGATTCTCAGCTGTCTTTGCCTGGGTGGAGCTGCACCACTCCTTACCAGGGGCCAGGTTCAGTGTAAGCTGCTTCGGGTTGCTCTATTTGGCCTTGGCTCCCTGAAGGCTCCTCTCACTGCTCTTGCAAAAAGTGGTCACTTTTCTATTTGTAGAAAGGCAGCAATTCTTTCTTTTTTAGATCTCAGGTTGAATTCACAGGTGTTCAGAATGATTTGATAGATAACTAACTGAATTCAAGGGACCAGATGAAACGCAGGTCCCCTATTCTTCCGCCAGCTTCCCTTCTTTTATATACAGTGGAATATTACTCAGCCATAAAAAAGAATGAAATCTTGACATTTGCAACAACATGGATGGAGCTAGAGAATATAATGCTAAGCAAAATAAGTCAGAGAAAGACAAATACCATATGATCTCACTCATATGTGGAATTTAAGAAACAAACCAAACTAGCAAAGGAAAAAAAAGGAGAGAGACAAACCAAGAAACAAACTCTTAACTATAGAGAACAAACTTATAGTTACCAGAGGGGAGGTAGGGGGTGGGAAATAAAAGAAAACAAATAGATAAATGTCAGAAGTAAATTTCTCATTATCAGTACTCACATTAAATGTAGATGGTTTAAACTCTCCTAGCAAAAAGCAGAGCTTGGCAGATTGAATTTAAAAAAGAGGATCAGAATCTATATGCTGTCTATAAGAAACTCACTTTAAATATAAGAACGCAGAGGTTGAAACTAAAAGAATTGAAAAATATGTTCCATGAAAATAGTAACCAAAATAGCACAGGGGCTAGGCTTTAAATATAAAAAGGTTACAAGAGACAAAAAATGACATTATATATTGACAATATGTTTGATTCAGCAAGAATATATAATAATTATAAACATAAGAACAGAGCCCTAAAATATATAAAGCAACTATTAACAAAGCTGAAGGAGAAATAGACAGTTCTATAATAAGTTGGAGACTTTATTTTTTTTTTAAAGATTTTATTTATTCATTTGAGACACAGAGATACAGAGAGAGCGAAAGCATGAGTAGGGAGAGAGGCAGAGGGAGAAGCAGGCTCCTCGCTGAGCCAGGAGCCCGATGTGGGGCTCGATCCCAGGACCCTGGGATCATGACCTGAGCCGAAGGCAGATGCTTAACCATCTGAGCCACGCAGGCACCCCTAAATTGGAGACTTTAATACTCCATTTTCAATAATGGATAGTACAACTAGACTGATCATTGCAAAACAGAAAACTTGAACAAGACCATAAACCAGAAGACCAGTAGCTGGGGGGTTCTGGATAGCCTCAGGATGGGGGATGGTAGCGAGGAGAACCGACCCTGTGTATAGAGAATAGGGAAGGGAGAGAGGCTGGAGACTTACCAATGGCCAATGATGTAATCAATCATATCTATGTAATGAAGCCTCCATAAAAATCCAAATTGAAGAGGTTCAGAGAGCTCCCAGGCTGGTGAACATGTGGAGATGCTTTGGGTATGTGGGGCATACCCAAAGAAAGCATGTAAGCTCCACACTCCTTCCCCTATACATTTCTGTATCTTTTCCATCTGGCTGTTCCTGAGTTTCGTCCTTTTATAATAAACTGGTAATCTAGAAAGTGAACTGTTTTCCTGAGTTTTGTGAGCTGTTCCAGCAAATTATCAAATATAAGGAGGGGGTTATGGGGACGCCCAATATGTAGCTAGTCAGTCAGGAGCACAAATGACAATCTGGACTTGCAATTGGCATCTGATGTGGGGGCAGACTTGTGGGACTGAGACTTTAACTTGTGGGATATGATGCTATCTCCAGGAGACAGTGTCAGAATTGTAGAACACCCATTTGGTATCTGCAGAGACCTGGATAATTGCTTGGTGTGGGAAAAACACCCACACATTTGGAATACGAAAGTATTCAATTGGGGGGGCCCCTGGGTGGCTCAGTTGGTTAAGTGGCTGCCTTTGGCTCAGGTCATGATCCTGGGGTCCTGGGATCGAGCCCTGCATCGGGCTCCCTGCTCAGCAGAGACCCTGCTTCTCCCTCTCCCTCTGCCTGCCTCTCTGCCTACTTGTGCTCTCTATCTCTGTCAAATAAATAAATAAAATATTTTAAAAAAAGAAGTATTCAATTGGTAGAGGAAACAAATATGTCCCTTTCACACACACTCTACCAAAACCAACCCATGAAAAAATAGAAAATCTGCAAAGACCTATGAGTAGGAAGGACTTGAAACAGTAAGACTTCCTGACAAAAAAAGGCTCAGGACCAGATGGCTCCACTGGTGAATTCAACCAAATATTTAAAGAAGAATTAACACCAGTCCTTCTCTGACTCTTCCAAAAAATTGAAGAGGAGGAAACACTTCCTAATTCACTCTATGAGGCCAGCATCACTCTGATACCAAATCCAAAGACATCACAAGAAAAGAAAACTACAGGCCAACATCCCTGATGAACATGGATGTAAAAATCCTCAACAAAATACTAGCAAACTTATTTCGACAGCACATTAAAAGGATCATATACCATGTCCAAGTGGGATTTATCCCTGGGATGCAAGGATGGTTCAATATATGCAAATCAAAGTGATACACCACATTAACATAATAAAAAATAAAAATCACACAGTCATGGGGTGCCTGGGTGGCTCAGTCAGTTAAGCATCTGCCTTCAGGTCAGGTCATGATCCCAGAGACCTGGGATTGAGCCCTGCATGGGGCTCCCTGTTCAGTGGGGAGTCTGCTTCTCCCTTACCCTCTGCCTCTCCCCCACCCTATTCCCCATCCCCGCTCGTGCTCTCTTTCTCTCTCTCAAATGAATAAATAAAACCTTCACAAAAATAAAATGGTAAATTTCATGTTATACATATCTGGCCATTAAAAAATACGAAAATAGGAGATCAAGTTCTCATGAATTCTCCCAGGAGCCACCACTCTTCCTCTTCCCCTATAGTGGCCTGAGGTGGCCTCTGAAAATGGTTCACTATTCACTTGACCCAGAAAACCCTACAAAATCATCCAAATCAAGAGGTTCAAATCTTTGTGTTCACTTTAATAACACACGTGAAACTGCCCAGCCCATCAAGGGTATGCATATCTGAAAAGCCACCAAGTATCTGAAAGACATCACTTTGCAGAAGCAGGATGTGCCATTCCTTCACTACAATGGTGGAGTTGGGAGGTGTACCCGGGGCCAAACGGTGGGCTGGACACAGGGTCGGTGGCCCAAGAAGAGTGCTGAGTTTTTACTGCACATGCTTAAAAATGAGAGAGTAATGCTGAACTTAAAGGTTCAGATGTAGATTCTCTGGTCATTGAGCACATCCAGGTGAACAAAGCCCCCAAAACTGCGGCATAGAACGTACAGGGTTCATGGGCGGATTAACCCATACAGGAGCTCTCACTGCCACATTGAGATGATCCTTACCAAAAAAGAGCAGACTGTTCCTAAACCAGAAGAGGAAGTTACACAGAAGAAACAGGTATCACAGAAGAAACTGAAGTAACAAAAACTTATGGCCCGGGGGTAAAATTCTGCATAGAATAAATGCAAATAAAAAAAAAACGAAATAAAAGTAAAGTCAAAAGCCAAAGGAGAAATTCGGAAAAAATATTACAACCCATTTGACAAAGGCCTGATTTTCTTAGTATACAAAAAGCTTCTATGAAGCAATAAGAAAAAGAAAAATAGAAAACTAGGCAGAGGACATGAGCAATATACACATATATTCACATACACATAAAGGAAATATATGTGACTTTGAAATATATTAGAAAGAAGCTTAACCTTACTCATGATAAAAAGATCATGTTAAAAATACAATGAGATAACACTCTTTTCCAGTAGAAATGGCAATATCAGAAAGTTTGACAATACATTGTTTTGGCAAGGGTGGGGCGAAATAGACACCCTTGTATTTTGTTGTTGGCATTGTAAATTGTTATAACTTTGGGAAGGCGACTTATCAAAAACTTTTAAAGTACATATGCCTTTTTATTGGTAACAGAAAACCCAACTCCAATAGGCTTAAACAATAAAGAGGATTTATTGGTTCCCATACAAATGCAAATTCCAGGGGATGAGAGAACTCTGCAGTTGATTTGATTCCATGGATCAACAATGTCACCAAGGACCTAATTTCTTTCTGTCAGATCTGTCTTCCAAAGTATGAACTTCATCATAGATTTGACTTCCTTCTTGGTAGCAAAAGGGCTGTAGCATTTGAAGGCTTCACATCAGCCATACCACACTGTCCAAAAGAAGAGACAAAGTTGGCTTCTGTTATCTGTCTCAGAAGAGCAAAGAACAAAACCAAAACCAAAAACCTTCTCCCAAATACTTCAACAAACATCCTCTAACATTTCATTAACTTGAATTGGGTCAATGGTCCATTCCTGAGCAATCCCCTTGACAGGACAATGGTTTGCATTCATTGGCTATGGCCTGGGTAGTCAGAACCAATCACTAAGCATGGGGGATGGGCTTACCTTGATTGGGTTAGGAGGGTGGTGCACCCCAGCGAGAAGCTGGGGCTGAGATCAATTACAAACTTTATGACCATTAAACAATGGGGAAGATGCAGAATGGATTTTGGGCAGGGAATCACAGCAGCCACTAACCACTTTGATCCAGGAACCATACTTCTAGGAATTTATCCTATAAATATAGTGTCAGATGTATACAAATAAGTGTGTTCAAGGAGATTATAATAACAGGATATTGAAAACAACGAAAATGCCTGGAACTGGTTAAATAAGTGATATAACCATAAAAAAGAAAAGGCAGCTGTAAATGTATTATGACACAATCTCAAAGATATGTTAAATGAAAAAAGCAGAGTGAATAGCCTGCTGCCATTTGTGAAAAAAAGAGAAGAAATGGATACAGATATACAGATATAGATAGGTTTTTAAGGGGAAGGGGGAAAGTAAACTTGTTTTCATCAAAGTACGTGCCAGATAGAGATATCCAAACACATGTGCACACATACACCCATTTATACTTGCATATGCATGGTTTGCACAGAATGTATCTGGAAGATTCATGAGAGACCGACAATAGTGGTAGTCTGGAAAGGGAACCAGGGGAACTAGGGACTAGGAGGAGGGGTAATATATAACTTTCATTGTATATCCTTTTATATTGCTTGGATTTTCTTACCATGTGCATGTATTTTTAGTCAAAAAATATGTATTAACTACATGTTTCTATGTGTTACCTGTCAGATCAGCAAAGATAAAAATATTTGTTAATAGTTGGCAAAGATGTTGGGAAACAGGCCCTCACATATATTGTTATTTAATATAATACATCCTCTTTGAAGGCAATTTGGCATTATTTATTAAAACTAATAATGCACAGGGCGCCTGTGTGGCTTAGTCAGTTAAGGGCCCAACTCTTGATTTCGGCTCAGGTCATGATCTCAGGGTTGTGGGATCAAGCCCCACATCAGGCTCCACCTTCAGTGCGGAGTCTGCTTGTCCCTCTCCCTCTTCTCCTCTCCCCTCTCTCAAATAAATAAATAAATAAAATCTTCAAAAAATTAATAATGCACATAATCTTTCACCTAGCACTCACAACATATCTAAGATTTTATCCTACCGATATACTTACACATATTGGCAAAGATACATGAATAAACATGCAGTGTTTGTGGTAACAAAAGACTGAAAAAAAACACTTAAATGTCCATCAATAGAGGATTGGTTAACTAAATTATGATATATCCATAAACTGGAAGTTAATTTAAAGAAGGTAGAATTCTACACAACAATGAAAAAGAACTACTGATATATTCAAAAACATAGATGAAGCTCACAGAAAATGTTGAATGAAAGAAATTAGAGGCAAAAAGCGTACATACCCTTGATATGAAATTCAAATATAGGCAAAACTAATCTATGACCATAGAAGTCAGAATGTAGTTAATCTTGGGAGTGGGTAAAAAGAGGGAGCACAAGGAGCCAGCCTTCTGTGGTGCTGTAAATGTTCTATATTTAGACCTGGGGGGGAGGTTACATAAATGTATACACATATAAAAATATACTCTTAAGATACATAAATTTTACTAAAATGTAAGTTATACCTCAATATATGAAAAAGAGGAATGAACTAGGGCGCTTGGGTGGCTCAGTCGGTTAAGCGGCTGCCTTGGGCTCGGGTCATGATCCCAGGGTCCTGGGATCGAGCCCCGCATCGGGCTCCCTACTCAGCGGGAAGCCTGCTTCTCCCTCTCCCACTCCCCCTGCTTGTGTTCCCTCTCTCGCTGTCTCTCTCTGTCAAGTAAATAAAATCTTTAAAAAAAAAAGAGAAAAGAGAAAGGAATGAGGTAGATTATACAGTGATATGGAATGAATTTCAAGATATATTTTTAAGTGTGTACAGATATGTATATCTCCATCCATATACATATATATGGTACACTGAGAGTAAAGTACAGGAAACAATGAATAAGCACAACTCGGCTGGGTAGGTTCTGGAGCAGACTTTTGCCCTGAAGTCATCTGATCTCTGGTGGCCTATAGCTTAAGTTTGTTTGTTTATTTGACAGAGAGTGAGCAGGAGGGAGAGGGAGAGAATCTGAAGCAGAACCACCCCCACCCCGCCCGGCACTGAACACAGAGCATGATGCAGCCTGATCCTACCACTGCGAGATCATGACCTAAGCCAAAACCAAGAGTCAGATGCTTAACCAACTGAGCCACCCAAGCACCCACCTACGGCCTAAGTTTAAAAGGCCCCATGCTTACAGGTGATGTCCAACTGGAGTTCAGGTGAAGAATAGAGAAAACAGTGGAACAGCAGTATTTGAAGAAAAAAATAGCTGAGAATTGGTGAAAGATGCCAATCTCCAAAATCCAGGAATCCCAAACATGAAAAAAAAACAAAAAAAGAAATCCCCACCCAGACACACTGTAGTGAAACTTCAGAACATCAAAGAGAGTATCTTAAAAGGAGCAAGAAACTTGTTACCTACTTATAAAAGTATACGACACTACCTATGACATATTCTTGCCCCCCAAAAGAGGAAAAAAATAGAACTGGAATCTAAATCTAATCAAGCCTTAGATCTAATCAATATTCAGGAAATAAAAAGAACAGGGGAACAACACCACAGGGATGCAATCACTAAAATCCATTCTATAGGAAGCACTACAGGAAGAACCACCCAGTTTCTTCAACAAATAAATCCCGTGGGACAATAAAGGGAGGGGGAGAAGGAAGGGGCACCTATAGATTAAGAGATTTAAGAAACATCAACCAATTGCAATGTATAGCCTGACAATCCTTGACAACAAACTCAAAATAAACACATAAATGTTTATGAGACAATCAGGAAAATGTTAACAGTGACTATAACATTTGATGATAGTTAAAGAATTGTGATGGTTTTATTGCAATGTTTAATAAAAGTCCTTATATCTTAGAGATACATACCAAAATGTTTATGGATAAAATGAAGTAATACAATGTCTGATATTTGCTTCAGAATAACATTGGTGTGCAGGTTGGGGAGCAGGTGTTAGGGGAATATAGATGAAACAAGATTGGCCATGAGTTAGTAATCACTGAAGCTGGGTGACAGGTACATGGGGATTCAGTATACTATTGTCTTTACTCTTGTATGTTTGAAATTTTTCATAATGAAAGTAGGGAAAAAAAGAGCTAAAAAGAAAAGATAGATTACCTACAAAGAAATGACTGACAGCTGATTTATCAACAACAACAACAAACCCACAGGGTTTAGAAGGTTGTTATAGTACAACACTCTTTGTGTAAAAAATAACATATTCACATACATATTTTTTTACATATATTCTTATATCTGCATTGATTTATTTCTGGTAGTTCACATAAAAATTGTTAATAGGAATAGCTTCTCAGTAAGGGAATTGGGAAACTGGGGAATAGAGATGGGCAACTCTTCAGCTACCCTTTTGTACTATTTGAATTTTTTAGTTTGTGTTTGTAGTACCTTAAAAATATTTTCTCAGTAGGCTAGGAACAAGAGAATTTACAACTTGATAGAGTATAGATAACAATGACAATCATCATACTCAATAGCAAAATATTAGTGGCATTCACCTTAAAGTCAGAACAAATCAAGAATACTCACCTGTTTTTACAAATACCACTACTCAACATTGTTCTACAGGTTCTAGTGAAAACATTAAAGACAAAAGAAGATAAAAGTTATAAATATTTTAAAGGAAGAGTCATAAAATGTCCTTGTTTACATAGGATATATAATCTAAGAAAATCAACTGAGAAATAATTAAAATTAAACAGGAAGAGTTTGTTTGAAATCAATAACTTCTCTATAAAAAATTTCTTTGTATTAAAATATCCAATTAGAAAATATAATGGGGAAAAAGATCCCATTCATAGTAATGGAAAAAAATGACAGAAGTAAATCCAACAAGGAATGTACAAAAAGGAGTGCCTGTCTGGCTCAGTCAGTAGAGCATCTGACTCTTATCTTAGGGTTGTAAGTTCAAGCCCCATGTTGGATGTAGAGATTACTTAAAAATAAAATCACACAAAAAAGATATGTATAAAACATTTACGTGAATAAAACTACAAAATATTGCTGAAGGCTATATGTAATATTCCTGAATAAGAGGTTTTACAATTGAAAAAAATTTCAAATAACTATAAATTTCCATAACAATCTCATTGAGATTGGGGGGGTAGGGTGGGAATACCAGACAAGTTGGTTCTGAAGTTTATCTGAAAGAATGTTCAGAAAAAGCCAAGAAACTTTTTTAAAAGATAGAAAAAAGAAATGAGAAGACTTGCCTACCAGATATAAAATTACTATATAAAGGTGTGATATGCTTCAAGAATAGACAAACAGGGGTGCCTGGCTGGCTCACTTGGTAGAGCATGAGACTCTTGACCTTGGGGTTATGAATTGGAGCCCCATGTTGGGTGTACAGAATACTTTAAAAAATAAAAAAATAAGAAAGAATAGACAAACAAGTGGAACTAAATAGAGAGGCAGTTAAATGTGGGAATTTATTTTTTAAAGTAATCTCTATACCCAAGTTGGGGCTCGAACTTACAACCCCAAGACCAAGTTGCATGCTCCACTGACTGAACCAGCCAGGTGCCCCTTATGTGGGAATTTATTATGACAAATATAGCATTTCAGAGCCCCTCTGAGACACCACTAAAAGTATACTAATATATAAAATATGTACAAACACAAAGGACAAAAAGTTCCAGGTGTTCTCTAGAAGCAGGAAAGCCATTTGAGAAACGGTACCCGAAATAGTAGCTAGGAAGAAATTCTGGCCTAGTGCAAAGGACACAGAGCCACCCAGGGGGTGCCTGGGTGGCTCAGTAAGTTAAGTGTCCAATTCTCAATCTCAGCTCAGGTCTTGATCTCAGGGTTGTGAGTTCAAGCCCCGCGTTGGGCTCCACGCTGGGCATGGAGCCTACTTAAAAAAACTGAGGAAAAAAAAAAGGATACAGATGAGAAGGGGCAGTTTTACCACGAAAACTATGGAAAGGCTCCAGGATCTAGGAAAACAAGAAAATGAGCATGACACATGGGGCTGAAAACTAAGTTAGTTAATTAGTTTAGCTAGTTTGTTTATTTATTCATTTAATATTTTTTAGAGAAGCAGGCTCCCTGCCGAGCAGGGAGCCCAATGTGGGACTCAATCCCAGAACCCCGGGATCATGACCCGAGCCAAAGGCAGACATTCAACCAACTGAGCCACCCAGGTGCCACTGAAAACTAAGTTTAATTGAAAGTCTGTATATGAATATTCAGTAAAAAAGAAAATGCTCACCCTTTTTTATTTTTATTTTCTTAAAAGATTTTATTTATTTGACAGAGAGAGACAGAGAGACAGTGAGAGAGGGAACACAAGCGGGGACTGGGAGAGGGAGAAGCAGGTTTCCTGCTGAGCAGGGAGCCCGAGGCGGGGCTCAATCCCAGGACTCTGGGATCAGGCCCTGAGCCGAAGGCAGACGCTTAACGACTAAGCCACCGAGGCGCCCCTCACCCTTGGTTTTTTTTTTTTTTAAAGATCTTATTTATTCGATAGAGATTGCAAGTAGGGGATGGGAAGAGGGAGAGAGAATCTCAAGTAGACTCCCTGCTGAGCACGGAGCTCCACTTGGGGCTTGATCCCAGGACCCTGAGATCGTGACCTGAGCCGAAATCAAGAGTTGAATGCTTAACCAACTGAGCCACCCAGCTGCCCCTCACCCTTTCTTGTAATCAGAGGAAATGCAAAATAAAAATGAGATACCATCATTTGTACATCTGGTTGATAAATATTTTTTAATTGATAACAAAGTATTGATGAGGTTATTAGGGAAACTGGTACCTCATACATTGCTGGATGGCCATGTAAATTGGAATAGTTTTTGTGGAGGGAAATTGAATAGTACCTGTTAACATATTTTACTTTTTTAAAAGATTTTATTTATTTATTTGAGAGAGAGAGAACACAAGCAGGGTGAGAAGCAAGAGGGAGGAGGAGAGGGAGCAGGAGAAGCATGCTCCCCACTGAGCAAGGAGTCTGATATGCGGCTCGATCCCAGGACCCCGGGATCATGACCTGAGCTGAAGGCAGACGCTTTAACCGACTGAGCCACCCAGGTGCTCCCCTATTAACATTTTTAAAAATTAATTAATTAACTAGTTAATTAATTAATTTATTTATTTTAAAGGTTTTATTTATTTGCCAGAGAGAGGGAGAGAGACAGAGAGCACACACAAGCGGGGGGCGGCAGGCCGAGGGAGAAGCAGGCTCCCCGCTGAGCAAGGAGCCCGATGTGGGACTCATTCCCAGGGCCCTGGGATCATGACCTGAGCTGAAGGCAGACCTTTAACCAAATGAGTCACCCAGGCATCCCTAAAATTTATTTTTTAAGTAATCTCTATGCCAACGTGGGGCTCAAACTCATGACCTGAGATCAAGAGTCATGTGCTCTTCTGACTGAGCCAGCCAGGCTCCCCTCTATTAACATTTTAGATATATAAAAATATATATGTCTTCTTTAGATATATAAGATATATAAAAATGTATGTCTTCTTTTCAGCAATTCCACTTCTAAGAATCTATCTTTAAGAAATATTAGCACAAAGGGCGCCTGGGTGGCCCAGTTGGTTAAGCGACTGCCTTCGACTCAGGTCATGATCCCGGAGCCCTGGGATCGAGTCCCACATCAGGCTCCCGGCTCAGCAGGGAGCCTGCTTCTCCCTCTGACCCTCTCCCCTCTCATGCTGTTTCTCTCTCTCTCTCTCTCTCTCTCTCTCTCTCAAATAAATAAATAAATAAATAAAATCTTAAAAAAAAAGAAATATTAGCACAAACAGTAAAGATACATGTAAAATGATTTTCATTGCTGCATAATTTGTAATAACAAAAAACTGGAAACAACCTAAGTGTCCATCAGTAGGGGAACAGATAGATAAATTATGGCATATATGTACAATCAAGTACTATGCAGCACAAAAAAGAATGTCAGAGATCTATACATACTGACATGGAAATATCTTCAAGGACTATAGAGTGACATATTTAATGATTAAGCAAGCAATGGAAAAATATAGAATGATTTCAAATTGGCCAAAAAGAAAAAAAAAATTTCTCCATATGTATATAGATTGCCACTTGGACTTTTACTATGTCCCTACATGTTATATGCCAATATGTTTGCAAATGCATAGAAAATGTTTGAAAGGATACACACCAAACTAACAGTGACTTCCTCTGAAGGATAAATTTAAGGGTTCAAATATTTTATTTTCCATTTTATTCACTTTTGCAGTTGTTTTTTTAAAGATGAAAGTTGAATATTTAAGTCTCATATTGATGAAGATGATACTCAAATCTATTTTCAGTGCTGGCTTTTCTCATGAATTCTAATTTTGTATTTACAATTAACTTCCTGCTAGCATTTCTACTCATATTTTGCCATAATTTCAAACTCATATCTAAAATAAAATTATCAGAATATTCAAATATTAGCTCTAGTTCCCACTTCTCCTATTTTTGTTAAAAGCACTACCCTTCTACCTATTACTTAAACTTGAAGCCTTGGAGTAGTCATCTTATACCATTCCATCCCATATCAGAAAAAAAAAATCACCAAGTCCAAGGTTTGTTTCTTCTTTTAAAATAATAACTTATGTGTCTCTTTCTTGTCTATTCTTTGCCACTCTAATCCAGGCCCTTCATTCAACAAATATTTATTGAGCATGTATTATATATGTGCTAGGCAGTTTTAGGTTCTGGGAATAGTGCATAAATACAGACTTATATTCTAGTGAAAGAAATAATGTACAAATAAAAAACTGATTATGCATTAATAGTGTTAACATTTTTATAATGTTTACCCTATACCAGACACTGTACTAAGCTCTTTAGATATGTTAACTCATTTAATACTACTAATGACCTTATGATCTAGGCACTTTTTTTTTTAAAGATTTTATTTATTTGACAGAGACAGCGAGAGCAGGAACACAAGCAGGGGGAGTGGGAGAGGGGGAAGCGGGGCTCGATCCCAGGACCCCGGCATCATGACCTGAGCTGAAGGCAGACGCTTAACGACCGAGCCACCCAGGTGCCCCTCTAGGCACTGTTATTAATCCCATTTTACAGTTGGGGAAACTGAGGCACATAGCTCTTAAGTAATCAAGATTTGAACCCAGGCAGCCTGATGTTATAGTTTGTCCTCTTAACCGTTAATGCTATACTGTTTCTCATGTAAAGAAACCTCAGTTGATGATAAAGACTATGGGGGAAAATCAAATGGTGTAATGTGATAGTAACGTGGACAGTAGGTGCTAATTTAGAGGGGATGGTCAAGAAAGGCCTCTCTGAGAGGTGATTTTTTTTTTTTTTTTGTGGAAGAACTTGAGCAGTTTGACCTGTTAAGCTTCTCACTGTGGATTTTGCTGATTACCCAGGCATTGTGCAGTTCCTGTCTATTTCCTACAAATTGGCAGCTGGATCCAAAGACTAAATCAAACTTGGGTTCCATCTCTTTGGTATGACTATTGGATGGATACAATATCTGTTGTCTCTTTATAATCTTAGAAGCCGTTGATGCTTACTATTTTTATCTATTTATCAAGGATTGCCAAAAAGTGATGTTCTGATTTTATTATTTCTTTTCATTCATTGGAATAGTTTTGTCAAAAGACATTTCGCCCCATCTATTTTGTTACCCAATTCAGATAGGAAAGGCAGGATAAATGCTTGATTCTCTCCCTTTATTGATTAATTTTCAAGATAATGAATTGGTTACCTATCACGAGCTGAGACATGGATAACAAGAAGGAGCCAGCTATTCAAAAACCTGGAAGGAGACTATTCCAGGCAGGGGGATCAGATATTACAGAGGCACTGGGGAGGGAGGGAGTTGTGTAAGTTCAAGAAACACAGAACAGCACAGCCACATTACTTTCATTCTTACCTGTGGAACTATCTTGTTACAGACTGATTATGTCCCCTTATAATTCATATATTGAAATCCTACCCCCCCACAATATGAATGGTATTAGGAGGTAGGGCCTCTGGGAGGTAATTAGGATTAGATGAGGTCATAAATAAGATTAGTACCCTTATAAGAGTCATGAGAGAGCTTGCTTCCTCTCTCTGCTCTCCACCTAGTAGAGGGCCCTCATCAGAACTCAACTGTGTTGGTACCCTGATCTCAGACTTCCAGCCTCCAGAACTATGAGAAATAAATCTCTGTTGTTTATAAACTACCCAGACTATGATACTTTGTCATAGCAGCTTGAACTAAGACATATCTCTTTTTCTTTTAAGATTTTATTTATTTGACAGAGAGCGAGAGCAGGAACACAAGCAGGGGGAGTGCGAGAGGAAGAAGCAGGCTTCCCGCCGAGCAGGGAGCCCGATGCGGGACTCGATCCCAGGACCCTGGGACCATGACCTGAGCCGAAGGCAGACGCTTAACGACTGAGCCACCCAGGCGCCCTAAGACATATCTCTTACATCTGTGACTCTCTCCTCCATTCTTACTATCATGCCCACTTAGTCTGGGGTCTTAGCTTTCTCCCCTGGACCACTGCCAATTATCTTCAATTAGTTTCACTGCCTCTAAGTATCTCTTCCATCCTACTCAATTAACTCTTTACTCATCAAAAGTTTTCAATTCAGTGTATAACTATTTTTGGTGATAATGCATCTATAATTTTATAACAGATGTCACTGGCAAAATAGGATTCATTTGTGGAGGGAGGGAGGTGTTTGCTAGAAAGTACTGCTGGAACACCAAAGAACACGGGCTTTGTAGTCAATACCTAGATTTCTGTCCCAGGCTCTGACACTTGATAGCTGTGTGACCTAGGGAAAATTATGTAATCCCCCTGAAGCTCAATTTCCTCATTTTATAAAAATGATAATAAGGGCGCCTGGGTGGCTCAGTCAGTTAAGCGTCTGCCTTTGGCTCAGGTCATGATCCCAGGGTCCTGGGATCAAGCCCCGTGTCTGGCTCCCTGCTTCTCCCTCTCCTCCCAGCTTGGGCTCTCTCTATCTCTGTTTTTCTCTCAAATAAATAAATAAAATCTTTAAAAAAATTACAATAATAATGCTTTTGATACACTGTTTTGAGAATTAAATATATTCTCATTTGAGATACATGTATATATTATATAGAGACAGAAAAGGATAACAGAAGAGACAGATTTATTACAGAGCTTAGATCACATTAAAGGCTCAATAAAGAGTAGTTTAATTTTTTGCTACTCCTCCCACCATGCCTCTTGCAGAAGCTCCAATTTCAGGGATGAATTCCACCTTAAAACCCCTGTTCTAGAGCCATTTGAGAATATCCATAACCTAAGGACCCCAGTGGAGTCCTAGAAGAGTCCCTTTGACAAGCCTATCTGGAAACCAATGAGTCCCTTGGTTAATCATTCATATCTCACATTGATGTAACACTTCTCCAAACAACTGGTTCGTCTCTGATCTCTTCAACTCTAATCTCAGTGGAACCCCTAGGTACTTTACCCCTCACTACATCCAGATCAGTTATTATCTCCCAGTTACACCAGATTCAGTGTTATGGTCTTTGGGATCCCTGCTTTCACTGTCCCCTTTCTTCCTTTCTGCTCCCCAAATCTCAGAACACTGCTACAGGGAGAACCAAGCAGACCAATATAAATTCATGCTGTCCAATTTCAACTTGGCCCTTGCAGCTACTCAGCAACTCCTTTATTTGTCTCATATGTTCCCTGGCACTCTCCCCACAGAGGCTGTTCCAGACCCTCCTCATTCTACTCAATCTCCCTGCTTCTACTTCTACCGAATTCATAGCAGACACTTTCATCAGTGTCCCTCCTGCAACAAATCAGCAATATCTTTCTCCCTTCCAGCCCTGTCCTCTAGACATCCAATTCCCTTCCTGGAAAAGCAATCAATATTCATTTTTTTTTTTAGGTTTTATTTATTTATTTAGAGAGAATCTCGAGCAGACTGTGTGCTGAGTGCAGAGCCCGATGCAGGGCTCAATCCCTATGACCCTGAGATCACGACCTGAGCTGAAACCAAGAGTCAGATGCCTAACCAACTGAGCCACCCAAGCGCTCCAAGCAATCAATATTCTTGATCTCTTATTTATCCTTTCAGAGATATTTTATGATTCTACAAGCAAAAATATGGAAAACAAAGAACTTGCACTGGTCATTAAAGATAAATAGGATTTGGATATGTGGAGACAAAGGAGATGATATTCCAAACAGAGGAAACATCCTAGGCAAAGGCACAGAGGTGGGAACGAATGGAAAAGATATATTTAGAAAACAGGGTATAGCAAGTAGAGTAATCCCCTGAGAAATAATCCCAACTGCTACCTCAAGTTCTACATCTCCTTTTCCAGTTCTGACTTCAGCCTGATCACCACTTCCTTGCCTGTCCTGCTCTACATACCAGCAGAGTGGAAATCTGACACTGCACGGCCCCTCACCCATCCTATCTTGCCTGGACCTCCGTTACTATTTATTGAGCTCTGACCCCAACCATCTGTTTCAGTACTGCTAAAGAGTCCTAGCTCTTTCCTGAGTCACTTGCCAAGCCAGACACCTTCCACTTCTTTGGTCACACGGACAATTTCTCCACCCCACTGAAAATAGGACAATGAATATAGAAGATGCATTGTACAGACACTGATTTTACCAATATATACAACAGAGGTCAAGGAAATATTTTAAACTGTACAGCAGAGATGCAATCAGCAAAACCCAGACAAAACTCTACTGAAAAATAATCTGATTTCCTCAGTAAAAAATTGTAAGGAAAAAAAGAGATGAAAGGGAACGTTTAGTTTAAAAGTGACATATGGGGTGCCTGGCTGTCTCAGTGGGTGGAGCATACAACTCGATCTCTGGGTCATGAGTTCAAGCCCCACAGTGGGTGCAGAGCTTACTTAAAAAAATAGATAAAAGTGACATACAACACATATCCACCAATCACAATGTGCAGGCTTTACTTGGATACCGATTCAAACAAAAAAGCTGTAAAAAATTCTTTTGACATTTATGAAACTATTGGAAATTTAAATACTGATTGCCACTTAATGATATTAAAGGGAATATTGCTTATGTGTGCTAATGGTATTACAACTATGATTCTTTTTTAAAAAAAAAGGATCCTTACCTCTTAATGATACATACTAAAATATTTAAGTATGAAATGATATCATGTCTGGGATATACTCCAAAATAATATGGAAAGGAGATAGATGAAACGAGTGTGTGAAAGCTGATACTAGTTGGAGCTGAGTGTTTGGTAAATGGGGATTCATTATACTATTCTGTCTACTTTTGCACATGTTTTAAATTCTCTAAAAAAAAAGTTTTAGAACAATGTTATTGAATTGTCAAGCGTCTCATGAAAGTGTGTGTATTAGTCTGAAGGAGTGGAACCGGAGGAGCTGGAATTTGAGAAGAGGAAGATCAGGGAACAGCCTCTATGGGGAGAATGCCAGGGAACGTATGAGACAAATAAAAGGGTTGCTGAGCAGCTGCAAGGGCCAAGTAGAAATTGGACAGCATGAATTTATATTGGTCTGCTCGGTTCTCCCTGTAGCAGTGTTCTGGGACTTGGGGAGCAGAAAGGGAGAAAGCGGACAGTGGAGGCAAGGATCCCGGAAATAGTAACTCTGAATCTGGTGTAAAAATTTTTGGAAAGGTGTTACATCAGTGTGAGATATCACTGATCCACCAAATGCTTCGCTGGTTCCTAGATAGGCTTGTCAAAGGGACTCTGCTAGGCTAGAGTGGCTTGGTGTTATGCTTCTCTTCTAAGACCCCTCTTCTAAGACCTCAGTTGGGTCCTTAGGTTTTGGATATTCTCAAATGGCTCTAGGACAGCTCTCAGCAATGACTGAGTTTTAATCAGTAGTTATGTTACTTCAAGCAAGCTATTTCCTGCCCTGAGTCTTGGTTTCCTCATCTATAAAAATTTGGGATAATAATACCTACCTCACAGAGCAGGTGTGAGGATTAAGTAAAATAATGTGGGTAGAAGTGGTTAGCACAGTGGCATTCTATACATGATGCTTCATTCCTTCAGCAGGTGAATACAATCTCCCTTAATCCTAGAGCTGAGGCAATGGTATGTTAAATATGTTATCACTTTGTGGACTAGCAAAACCTGACTGTCAAGAAAATCCTATTTTCGGGCGTCTGGGTGGCTCAGTCATTTAGCGTCTGCCTTTGGCTCGGGTCATGGTCCCGGGGTCCTGGGATCGAGTCCCGCGTTGGGCTCCTTGCTTGGCGGGGAAGCCTGCTTCTCCCTCTCCCACTCCCCCTGCTTGTGTTCCCTCTCTCTCTGTCAAATAAATAAATAAAAATCTTTAAAAAAAAAGAAAATCTTATTTTCTTATTGAAACATTATAAAATTGGATATTGAAGATGTGTCCCTCCTCTCCAAGAGAAAAAAACACCCCAACTTTCCTAATAGTCTGAAGTGAAAGCTTTTGGTGAAGAGAAAGAGGAGTAATAGTACTAACAATAGCAAACACTTATATAGTACTTACTATATGTGCCAAACACTGTTCTAAATATGTGTTAGCTATTATTACTGTAAAATACAAATCTGGACCTCAAAGGAAAGATATGACCTAGAGATAAAAATGTGTGAGTCATCTGCATGTGGGTGGTATTTGAAGTCATGGGCATAATTGAAAATGTCTAGAAGAGTTATATATAAGAAGAGAGCAAGACTAGGGCTATGTCCTGAGGAACTTCATCATTTGATGGTCAGGTAGAAAACGAAGAGCCTGCAAAGGAGACTGAAAGGAATGGTCAGAGAAGTAGGAGGACAGCCAAGAGGAGCCATGGGTCATAGAAGCCAATGTATTGAATGTTATTTCAAGGAAGAAACCATCATGAGTGTCAATTTTTGCTTGTGAGATCAAGTAAGACAAGGACTAAAAAGTATCCACTGGATTTAGTGACTTGATGGCCCAAAGTGACCTTATCACCACAGACTGAGTGGGATAGAAGCCAAATTGAAGTGTGTTTTGAAGGGAATAAGAAGGTGGAAATAGAAAATGAATAGTTATTTCAAGAAGTTCACTTATAAAGGAGAGAAAGGAGTTAAGTAGCAGTTGGAAAGGGTTATGTAGTCAAGGGAAATTGTTTTTGTAGAATCGGAGACTTGAGCATGTTTAAATGTCAATGAAAATATCCAATGAGAGGGAAAGGTTGAATAAACAGGAGAGAGAAAGGATAATTAGTAGTAATAAAGTTCCTGGGAAGGTATAAGGGAAGAGGATACAAAGTACAATGGGAAGAAATAAGAAGTGTAAAGGAGGTAAGGAGAGGATTTGTGCTAATGTGAACAGATATGTACATTTGATGGTGGGAAGTAGGGAAGTAAATGAGATAACGCATGCAAAGCACTTAGCATAGTGTCTAGCAGGTTAGTTTGTATGAGAAACAGTAGCTATGGTTATTGTTGTTGTTATTATTAATGTTATGCACCTGCTTGAAAATTTCTTACATTTTAGGCTTTGGACTACGTAAAATAAGTACATTACATTATTAATTCTATAAACTTGAAATTTTATAGATCAAGTTTATATACAACAAGGGTTACTTGAACTTTTTGATTCCTCACCTTCATCCTCTCCAGGAAATCTGAGTAGCTGCTGGTCCCCTGATTTTGATAAGATAGAAAAAAGTTGTACATTTAAGATTAGTGCACTTTCTGCACTTTTCTATACGCATTCTACACCTCTAAATCTTTTAAATGTCCATCAAAGCCCCTATTGATGTCAACTCACCTGTAGAAAAATGACATTAAAAGTAGACTGCTGCCAGGGTTTGAAAGCACCTGAAAGGTTCAGGTCAAGAGGGAAACTTTATTTGTACTTCAAATCCGTAGAATGAGAGCAGAGAAATGAGCCAGAAATGCTGAATATCCTGGAAGTCCAGGAAGCCCCTTTAACTCTGATCAAACTTCTCTGTGAGGTTGAGATGCATTCCCTGGATGCATTCTCCAATATCCCCTAATCTTGCCTCAATCTCCAAATCCTCAGCCATGCTATCCTGTGACCCCTTACCTTTGCTGCCCATGTCCGTTCCCCCACCTCCATCTTACTTCTAGCTCCCAATGAGACCTTATGTTCCTTGAATCTGAACTGAGAGAAAAGGGTGCTATGAAAAGAATTTGATGGGGCGCCTGGGTGGCTCAGTCGTTAAGCGTCTGCCTTCGGCTCAGGTCATGATCCCAGGGTCCTGGGATCGAGTCCTGCATCAGGCTCCCTGCTCAGTGGGGAGCCTGCTTCTCCCTCTCCCACTCCACCTGCTTGTGTTCCCTCTCTCGCTGTGTCTCTCTCTGTCAAATAAATAAATAAAATCTTTGAAAAAAAAAGAATTTGATATCATTTTGAGGCTTGGTGAAGCTTCCTAGTGTGAAGTTTCTTAGAGTTTGAATCTCCCAGATTCCTGGTCACCCTGTTGAGGGAGTAAATCTGACTCAAAGGAGACTCAGGAAAGAAATTATCATTCCTTTGATTAAGAATCTACATTTTAGGGGCACCTGGGTGGCTTAGTTGTTAAGAGTCTGCCTTCGGCTCAGGTCATGATCCCAGGGTCCTGGGATTGAGCCCCGCATCGGGCTCCCTGCTCCACGGGAAGCCTGCTTCTCCCTCTCCCACTCCCCCTGCTTGTGTTCCCTCTCTCGCTGTGTCTCTCTCTGTCAAATAAATAAATAACATCTTTAAAAAAAATAAAATAAACGTCTGCCTTTGGCTCAGGTCATGATCCCAGGGTCCTGGGATTGAGCCCTGCATTGGGCTCCCTGCTAAGCTGGGAGTCTGCTTCTCCCTCTCTCTCTTTGTCTCTACCCCTGCTCATGCTATTGCTCATGCTCACTCTTTCTCAAATGAGTAAATAAAAAATCTTTTAAAAAAAGAATCTACATTTTTAAAGGGCCTACACTGCCTTTCTCTCTTTTTTAAATTTTATTTTATTTAAAGATTTTATTTATTTATTTAACAGAGAGAGAGAGACAGCGAGAGAGGGAACACAAGCAGGGGGAGTGGGAGAGGGAGAAGCAGGTTTTCCACCAAGCAGGGAGCCCGATGCGGGGCTCGATCCCAGGACCCTGGGATCATGACCCGAGCCGAAGGCAGTCGCTTAACCAGCTGAGCCACCCAGGCGCCCCTTAAATTTTATTTTATTTAAATTCAATATAGTATGCTATGAGTTTCAGAGATAGAGTTTAATTCTAACTCTCTTTTAAATCATGTTCAAAATCCTTCATCTAGGATTTTAGCCTCCTCCCAATCTAGCTACACTCAACTAATTTTTTTGTTCCCTCCCTTAAACACATCCTCTGTCTGATATGTTAGCAGTGGTTACAAACAGCAAAGGGACTAAGCTTGGAAAAAGTCTAAAGAAGAACATTTACTTTTTACTCTACATACTTCTGCATTGAGTATTTTACAGTGACGATGTATTACTTCTGGAATTTAAAATAAAACACAAAAAATAAAACAAAACACCTTCCAGCCTCAGCTTGGCTCTTCCCACTCTTCCATACCCATCCAAATTTCTCATTCCAACAAATTTCCATTGAAAATGTGTCTCTTACCCCTTACATTTTTGGTCAATTGATTTTCAACTAGGGTGCTAAGACAATCCAATGGGGACAGAATAGCCTTCTCAACAAATGGTGCTGGGACAACTAGATATCCATATGCAAAAACATAAGTTGGAATCCTACGTCATGCCACATGTAAGAAATAACTCAAAATGGATCAAAGACCTAAATGTAAAACTATAAATCCCTTCGAAAACATAGGAGCGAATCTTCTTCATGACCTTGAATAAAGCAATGGTTTTTTTTGGCTATGACATCAAAAATATAAGCAACCAAAGAAAAGATAGATTCTTCATATAAATAACTTCATAGAAGTTAAAAACTTTTGTGTACCGAAGGACACCATCAAGGAAGTAGCAAGACAAAACACGGAATGGGAGAAAATATTTCCAAGTCATATATCTGACAAGAGACTTGTCTCCAGAATATAGTAAAAAAATTAGTACAACTCTGGGGCACCTGGGTGGCTCAGTCATTAAGCGTTTGCCTTTGGCTCTGGTCATGGTCCCAGGGTCCTGGGATTGAGTCCCGCATCGGGCTCCCTGCTCAGCGGAAAGCCTGCTTCTCCCTCTCCCACTCCCCCTGCTTGTGTTCCCTCTCTCACTGTGTCTCTCTCTGTCAAATAAATAAATACAATCTTTAAAAAAAAATTCATACAACTCACTCAATAAAAAGACAAGCTAAGTTAACAAATGGGCAAAGGATTTGAATAGACATTTCTCCAAGTAAGAACACAAATGGCCAATAAGCACATGAAAATATGCTCAACATCATTAGCATTGGGGAAATGCAGTTAAAACCATAATGAAATTCCACTTCACACCCATAAAAAAGGACAAATAACAAGTGTTATTGAGGATGTGGAGAAACTGGAACCCTTACACTGCCGATGGGAATGTAAAATGGTACAGCCTCTTTGGAAAACAGTCTGGCAGTTTCTTAAAAGGTTAAAGTTACCATTTGACCCAGAAATTATACTCCTAGGTATATGTCCAAGAGAAGTGAAAAGTCCACATAAAAACTTGTATGTAAATGTTCATAGGAGCATTATTCAGAATAATGGAAACAACCCAAAGGTACCTCAATTGATGAAATAAACATAATGTGGTATATCCGCACAATGGAATATTATTCAGCCATAAAAGGAATGAGGTACTGATACACATTACAAAATGGTGGAACTGTGAAAACATATGCTAAGTGAAAGAAGCCTCTTACAAAAGCCCACATATTATACGATTCCAGTCATATGAAATATCCAGAACAGGTAAATCCATAGAGGCAGAAAGTACATTAGTGATTGCCCACACCTATGAGTTTGGGGGGACACTGGTATTGACTGCTAATGGGTATAGGGTTTCTTTTTGGAGTGATGAAAATTTATTGCGGTTGCACAACTCTGAGTATACTTAAAAAAACACTGAATTTTACACTTTAAAATGGGTGAATTGTATGATATGTGAATTGTATCCCAACAAAGCTGTTAAAAAAAATGTTCTTCCATGGAGGTTTCCCTTTCTACTATAGTCCACATTAATCATTCCACTCTCTCTCAACTCCTATAGCTCTTAATAACTGTACTGCACAATTTAACACTCAGTTAAGCTACATGATAATGTTTATTATTATTTCATGTAGATTAGTCTGTCAGCCAGACTACAATTTTCCTGAGAGGAATAAATAAGTCTTCTGTTTCTCAGATAGCTCTAAACTGACTGATGAATCACTGGGGAAAAAAATAAAAAATAAATTTAAAAAAAAAGTGTTATGGCTCTTATCGAATATTAAAAAAAAAAAAAGATAGCTCTAAACCACCTAACACACAACTGGGCACATAGTAAGTACTGAGTAGATTACCTGGTGATTGTAAAGAACAGATTGAATGTACATGTGCTTGTTTTCACACACGTGTGTTAAAGACACACAGAAGTTGGGGGGAATGAAGACAATCTTATAGTGAGGTGAGAGAACGACACTATGTGAAACTGCAGAATACAAGATTTATTTCAGGGAAAAAAACAGCATGGTTTGGACACTTTTGTTCTCCACTCCTTCAGCCTGCTGCTGCTCAATGACACCACATGGCCAACCATATCCTGGTCTCTGAGATTCTAAGGGAACCACTGAGGTCCTATCTAGATACTTGACTGGTGTCACTATTCCCTCATTGCTTCCTCCTCTTCCTCCTCCTCTGTCCAGCTCAGATCATCATCTGAATCCTCAGATTCTTCCTCATCCATCTCTAACCCAACCTCTGCCTTAGCCTTCTCAGCTAGTGCATCGGGGTGCTCCAGCTGGGCCCAGGATCCTGGGTCAGCCTTGACCAAGGAGATTTCAACCCGAGATGGCATCAAGGAGACAGAGCTCTGCTCCACGTTTATGACCTGAGGAGGAGGAAAAGATAGAGGAACACAAGAAGAAGAAAATGAGGAAATCAAAGGGATTAGGGTCAGGGTGGGGTGGTAATGAATGACAAAGAAAAATAAACAAATGTAAGGTGGGCAGAACAAGACAGGGGAGGAACAAAATGATATAGTAACAAAGAGAGAAAGAGGAAAGAAGGAGGAGAAGGAGGAGGAGAGAGAAAAAAGGAAGAGAAAGGGGGAGAAAGAATATCAAAGCAAATGAAGAGAAAACCTCCACTTTCCCACTATAATTCCTTCCCTCAAGACACCCTCTATTCATTCCAGTCTGGTCCTTTTTACCCCATCTTCCTCCCCCTCCTGTGCCCCTTATCTTCACTTACCCCCCAGAGCTTCATCTGTGCCTGGAACACACGGTTACCATCAAAGACAATGTGGATATGGAGCTGAGAAAAAAGAATCACAGGGGTAGTAACAATCCTAGAAGGTCAGAACAAGTTATTACAACAGAGAACCAGGCCAGAGGTGTGAGCCCTATATCCACAGGTCAGCCAGATAGCCCTGACCTACTAGCTCTTCCTCTCAGGGGACTATGGAGCCCACATGTTTGCTGCATACAGCAACTCTGCCTGTAAAATTGTAGTATCACCCAATTCACCAGCCTCCCAACCAGCATCAGACATTCCTCACCTCAGTTTGACTGGCCTTCACCCAGTTGAACGCAGGAAGTGGAATCTGGCCATATACAGTCACCACTACTAAGGAATCCGTCTGGTGCCAATCATGACGGCAAGATGCTGGCAGCTAAAGAGAGGATGTGAAATGTGTGTGGTAAGAATGAACTCTTCACCCAAGGGAAGTTCTCAGGTGTGTCTAGAGAAGAGACACAGACTCTCAGAAAGATTAATACTACTTCATATGGCAAAGCCTCCAGGCTGTTGAGGATAAGCAGAATCTTATTTGGTTTGTACAAAAGGGAGGAGATAGAGAGCTTGGCCATGAGGTACAAGGAGGGGAAATTATTTCTGGAATTGGGTTCTAATTAAAAGTTCAAGAAAGCTGGGGCTTACCTGCTTCCCCCAGTCATGCCTACCAACTCTGCATCCTGGCTGTGCCAGGAATGCCCCAAAATCCAGGGTCTGGATGCCACAACAGCTCCAAGACTTCATCCTGAGGTAGGAGGATAATTCAAATGAATCTCCTTTCCCCTCCCCATGAGCCCCCACTCCCATATTATGATCAACGGTGGGAGAAACCGGTCTTATAGACCCTACCCAGTCCCCTCTCTCACCCCTCATGGAATCGAGGTGCTCCTGGGTGGTAGGTACATGGAGTAGCATCACTCTCAGGGCCTTGGTAAACCTAAGATGGGTAAAGGAGAATCAGATGAATCAGGTCACTCTAAAGTATACCCCACACAGCCTCATATCTATGCCGTCATCCCAGGTATAGTATCTCTCAGCCACATGCTTGCACCCCTTATAAGCTTTCACTCACAGCATCACATCCTGGATTCTGGCAGCTGGAACCAGTCCGGATCAGACTACTGTCAAGTCCTGAGCAAAGGAAACAGAGTCAGGAACCTATCTATTCCCTCCACCTAATTGCCACTTTCACTAAATTCCAGTCTGCAAAGCCTGTCCTACTAAGGACCCACTTACCTGCTCCAGGTTCCTGGTCTAATTCCTTCTGTTCCAATGCCATTTCCAGGGCTTGGGATATATTTAGGGGAAGCAGCTTTGGAGGCAACTCTGACCTAGGGGGTACGGGTGGGGTGATTTAGTTCTGACCCATTAACCATGATCATTAGCTCCAACACTCCCACCAGTTGTAATGGTGTCAGAGAAATCTGGTGAAAGTGGGGGCAGGGTTGGAAAAGTTGGGTAGCAACTCCATTGCCAATTATCTTCTTTGTGGACATCCCAAGTCCCTGAACCCTGGGGAAATCCCTAGGGCTTTTTTGCTCATCTACTCAGTCACTCTCAATCTACATTTCTTTGCAGAACTGCATCATATCCTTGTCCTCTTCTAATTGTGGACCTAATGTGACTTTCTTCTGTTGCTCATGCTACTTCCACAGAATTAATTTATTCTCTACAGCCGTTTGGCTGCCAATACTGCATCTTTTTCTTGATGTAAAACTCATTTTAAAGCTTTTTTCCAAAAAGAAAAAAAAATCAAGTCATTCTCAACAATCTCTCTTGTATTATAACTACGTATTTATGAGGGGCCATCTACTCTATTGACTTTAAATACCTATCCCATCACCCCCATACCAACCTTAAAGCAAAGACATTATTTCTGGATACAAATTTCCCCGAAGGTATAAAATATACACGAAACCCTGGCACTTGGCCCTCCTCTTATCCCTAGTCCCCAAGCCCCAGTGACCCATTAATCACTTCTAGGAAGCTCCATGAATGTAGGAAAAACCCAGGGACTTCCTCCTCTTTACTTGGGCCTCTCCCGACGCAAAGTCTCTGCTGACTTTGGAATCGTATTCAGAGGTTTTTGCTCCTGAAGTGAACTGCTTGTGGCAGGCACCTCAGGTTGAGGAGCCTCAGGGAGCTTCTCAGCACAGTGTGGTCCCACAGTACAGCCCTAGTACAGATAAGGAAAGAAGGTTTAGGGATAGAATCCTTCTATTAGGGACAGAATCCAAGGAAGTAAATAATTTACCTTGATGTTTAAGAACTCAGAGAAATCTACAGTTCGCTTCCGGCAGCAGGACCAACCCTGATAACAAAAGACCCAGCTCAGCTTAGATTCCTGGGTGTATTTCCTTTGGGAAATGCTCTTGCTATCCCCTCTTGCCTACTCCTCACCTTAAGTGCATCATGGAAGATTGGGACCCCAGGGTGATGGCAACAGGAATCTGTGGATACCAGCAGAAGGATCAAGGAAAGGCAACTATACCAAGTATCACTTCTCTTACTTCTTCCACAGATTAATATGCTCATGGTTTTTCTTTAGAATATAAAAATAAGATTGAAGACCACCCAGACCAATTAAACTAGGGCAGACACACTAAATTTCTCTGCTCCTTTAACAGACTGCCCACAGCTGACCACTCCCCCAGCACTCACAGAGCCCCCTGGCAAAGTCAGAATTAGTTACTCACCAGGAAGGTTGGCATTGGGGTCAAAGTGCTGCCCACAGCCTTTGTTATGGCAGAGTAGAGACATGGAGAACGTTGGTAGAATTACTGAAAGGGTATTTCAAGGAGTCTGGCTGCCGAGTGGGGAACACCTCTTAGTCTGGAGGCTTTTAGCTGTCTGCAAGGGCCAGCTGTTTCTATCTTTAGTTCAGGAGGCGTACACCTCCTAACATGGGCAAGGGAACTTCAACTGGTCTTCTCAACCAATAGGAGAGAGCTCAAGAGCATTTTAGCTCTGGGGCTCAAGAAAAAAGGATCAGGCAGAGTACGGCTTGGAACTTGGGTGAGGTCAGCTAACCACTGCTGAGACAGTTTTAGATTTACCAGGCCAATTCCAAGCCTCTGACATACCAGCAGCTGCTCAGAAATGAATCCCAATTTTGAGACCCCTCCCAGCTCAATGAAGGTACCCCAGTTCCTCCAGCTCATTTTCTTCCTCTTTCAAAGCAGCAGCTTTCCTCTCCTCATTGCTTCCGTGTACCGCCAATAGCACCAATCTTTGTCAACCACAGAAGCCATAGTATGCATCCAACCTCCCCAAATTTGCCTAAATGGATAATTCATACTTTTGAACAAAAGGTAATAAAGGATTATACTTATCGAACCTATGCTTCTCTCGAGACAGACCTCCCCTCCCTCCATTCCCTTTCAAAAATAGCACAGAAAATTAAAAGGCTTAAAACGTATTTTAATAAGTTGATGCTGTATTACTGCTCCATTTCTCAGAAAAACTCCAAAGGTATCAGGGACAAATCAAACATGGTACACCAATAAAAAAAATGCACAGCATAACTACCTACGATAGGCAAGGCTAAGAGCTACTGTCCGACCTTCAGCACACAGCAACCCTGTTCCCAAGATTGTACTAGGCCTATCAAGAAAAGCTGTGAACAGCAACATCATAGACACAAAAGGGCCGTTCCTGGGTTGTCCTAACCCAAGAAAAAAGATGGGAGGCAACTCAACACAAGATTTTTTTTTAAAGATACACTAAAATGAAAATCTCTAAGAGAAAATGTCTTCCTTAGGACATGAAGGGGTAATATATGGGATATAACAGAACCGTATGTATGCTGTCTGTGACCTCTGTGGACATTTGCCTGAATTCAAACCTGCGAGTGAATGGAACAATGGGGCTAAGGTCATTGGGGGATGCTTGTTTTTGTGGTGTATGTGGCAGTGTCTCTGGGGTTTGGAGGGTATAATGAGAAACCAAATAGAACAGGATGGACAAAGAATGGAATGATCAAGATTAATGGGGGCTCTAACTGGATCCATTTTGCCATGGTCCCCCCCCCATAGGCCCTCAACAATCACATGAGACTTCAGGAATGCACCATACAAAATCAATTAGTTAAACGATATACCACACAGAACTGATTTGTTAAATATCGCCCCTCCCTTGCCCTCAGCCTCCAGCAAACTCCCTCAGAGTAGTACAGGCAAGGAAGACCTAACTATTGGGAGGAATCCCTAACACTTTTCCAGGGCAGAATTCTGGCTAGTCCAAAAAGGGTCCTTCTTTTAAGGGTTTTTGGGAAACTAGACATTGAAATTTTTATTAGTATCGGCGACGTTTGTTTGGAGCAAATTCAGCTCCAGGAGCTGCACGGTTGAATGCAGGAGGGGTTCCACCAATTGCCCCAATTCCTTCCATTGTAGCAGCTTGGCCAAAGCGTTCAGTTGTTGGTGGGGTCTTAAAGAGAAAAAGAGAGCAATGTTACAGTAGAACCTATGTCCCAAGCTTCCCACCCATTTGTAATCCCGCCCCTGGAGGCCATTTCCACCGACTATTCAAAGCTCTTGATGTGCTAGGGGAGACTAAGCCTGTTTAGAACTCTAGTGGATATCCCTGAAAAGAAGGCTATCTGAATTACAGACCCACCCAACTATTCTATCTTTATCTTCTTATCCCAATTCCTACTCATTAAATAATATTACATAGTAAAGTCCCAGACTAAGTTCCACCTAAGTCCCTTTTCCTGAACTAAGTATAGTGACAAGGACAAGCCATCACTCTTCAGCAACCTTAAGCGCACCCAGTTTTAAAATTTTGACACTAGAACTGTAACTCAGGACTGTATGAGCCATAAAGCCTTTTGGATTCCTATCTATTTTATGTGATAATACCTAACCTTCATTGCCTTCCCTCCAAAAACAAACAAACAAACAAAACCCACCAAACCCCTGTTACCTCCATTAACCCAGGGTAGCAACTAAACAGACTGGCCAGTCAAAGGCATTTACTTAACTCCTAGACAAAGTATAGTTTGAGATTGGGTTTGTTCAAGATTCAAAAATCAAGACCTTGAGGTTACATTTAATGGAAAACAGTGGCCCTAAAACCCGATTATCTGTAGCAAAATTGTGGCAGGCACAGGGACTGAAAGCAAAGTCCTTTCTCCTATCACCATTTAGAATTACTGTAAAGCTCTGCAGTTTATTACCAATCCCAAGGTTCCATCTGGCATCATAGTGGCAGGTCCTGGAGGAGCTGGGGTACCTGCTGGCACTGGAGCAGGGGGCATGGCGCCTCTGTTGTTGATGCCCATAGCACCTAAAGCAGAATAGTGTGATCAGTACAGGAGACAGAGACTGTCTCTTTCTGTGCAAGAGAAAACAATTCAACAAGACCTCTGAGCTAAGGACGTGTTACCCCCCCCAAAAAAGCGATGTTCCCAGAAATGTCAGCCCCTTAAATCTGGACTATGCCTGAGAAGCCACATAGTTCACCAGAAATGATAGAAAAAAGGAAATCAGAGCCACTAACCTCCTAAGTTCTTACCTCCCATAGCCATCTGGCCCATCCGTATCTCCTGTTCTCTCTGAAAAATAAGAAATACTCCAAACAGTCCAAGACAGCACTGCATTCTACCATTCGCAATACACTGAGGACCACATATTAAGGGAAGCAAGTAGAGTGATAACACATTCCTCCCAAGTACACTGAGGCCAAGCTGAGGAAAACCAACGTCTCCTTGCTAGGTGTGCAGTTGAATTCAAGGTTAGGACTATAAGGACAAAAGTCAGAGTCTCCTATTAGGAACAGAAGAGGTAAAAGGCAAGGGGAGAGAGCTGACTTCTTCTAGGACCTCAATCTGTGCAACAACTCCGAGGACATCAGAGAACTAGTTAAGGCTGCTATAGGACTGGATATATTTCATCGTGCAGTCACTGAGTCCAAAAAGTGTTAACACTGGCCCTAGCTCTTCATCCTAAATTGCCTGTGAGGCAAGAACTCCCCTTCAAACCTTACCTTTTCTTCCTATGAATTCTTCTTTCTAAAAGGAGTTTCACAGAATATAAAAACTGGTCATAACCCGGTATGTTTTATAGTCCTAGTGGACAACTCATGGTGGGTTTGTCGTATCATGACTGGCCTAATACATCATGGGCACATGGGAGATATACCGCATCAGGGAATGTTCCCTTGAATCCTTCCTGCTGTCGCCGCATCATTTCTTCCTGTTGCCGCCGCATCTCTTCCTCACGGCGCCTGCGTTCCTCCTCCTGCCTACAGAGTCACCAAGGTATTTAGCAGAGACAATTCCAGAACTTGAGCAGATTATCTCTTAACAGGGGAGGAGATCAAGAACCTACTGGAGACTATCATAGCTTTGCAAGAAACTCACTGTTAAATGTGTCCAGCCCTAAAACAAGCCAAACCTATCATTCAGGGCAAAAAAAGTTCTTTCGGAAAGGAGCTTCACAACACCGGCACTCAGCTGCTTTCCCTTTAGTGCAATCCTGGGTAATTCCTAGAATCATGGGCAGCTGAAACATTTCCCATCCAAAGGGAGAACTTGAGAAGCATCCAGGAAATATTTACAAATGCATGAAGTAGCATGGTAGTAGGAAATAGGAGTGAGACATTACCTCTTAGAGTTGTCAGAGAAAAAGGGTTTGGGAGTTAGTTACCTGAGCTCCAGTTGCTTTCGTTTTTGCACTTCTTGGTTGTGCAGCTCTTCCATCCTCCGAAGTTCTTCTTGACGCCTCATCAAATCTACAAAAACAGTAGACTGATTCAGAGTATTTTTCATTCTCCTCATATAGACTCAATAATTTTCCATAAAGATCCAGAAAGCAAAGGGGATATATAATCCCTGCATGGCCATCTGAGCTATCCAGATTCCAAAAATGAAGTCAAACCTATTATTTCCTTCTCCACAGAATCCAGTATTCTCTGTCACATCTCCAAGCTCATTTGCCTACCAAGATCAACAAAATATTTCAGAGAATAAAAGCAGAGATTTAGGCTTTTCTCTACCAACTGATACAAAAAATTCCTGAAAAAAAGTCATTTTGTTCTTGTTCTAGGTCTAAGACCTACAGGTCTACACTCACCCTGTCTCATTAGCATGACCTGGTGCTCATGGCGAGCGGCCTCCATCTCCATCTCCAGCTTCTCACGAGCTTCCTTGATGTTGCGGTCCACTTGGTCCTGCTGCTGCTTCTCCATCTCAATGAGTGCCTTCCAGCGCATGGCATACTCATACTCAAAGGAGCCAGGCTGTGCAAATCTGGGTGGCTGCTCTCGCTCCCTATAGACAAGGTTCCTGGGTTATTAAAACTTTGTCCAAGATTCCCCCAACTAAGCACTGCATTCCTCCTGAGGGCCAAGATCATGGCTGCCAGTGAATACCTATAGGAAAGACCTGCCTCTTTTACACATCCCTTTACAAGCTTCCTTAAGAACAGACAAGCACCTAACAGGGAATCTGTCAGAACCACATACTTGTGAAATTGCTGGTTCTTTATAACCAGCTTCTCTGGAAGTCCCTCTTCATCATCCAACTGGTCCATGGGCTCCACAGTCACAGGCCGAGGAAATCTGCAAGAAAGCAGCTCAGTGTCCAGCAAATTATACCCTGCACCAGGCTTCCTCCCTATACCTACCACTGGCACAATAAAGTAGACAAGGATCAGGACTGGATAATTAAACATATTTCTGAAGGAATTTTTACACCCAGCCCCAAGTAACCAAGTTCTTTTAATGACATCGTGTGGAATCTGGGGTTGATAGCATGGAATGAAGCTTTAAATCTCAGAATACAGCCTTAAAGATGTTCAAAGTAAGTAGATAGGATACTTAAGTGCAGTTTAAATATCCAATATCTGTAAAACCCCAGACAACGACTTGAAGTAAACAGAGAGGCTACATTCACAAAACAACTTTTCAGAGTTCTAAGACTTCAAAGGGGAGATTTAACACTGATTAAATGATAGCCTACTAGAAGACTGAAAGGTTTCTTTTTTTAATATTTTATTTATTTATTTGAGAGAGAGCGAGCGCACACAGAGGGAGAGTGAGAAGGAAAAGCAGGCCTCCCGCGGAGCAGGGAGCCCAACGCAGGGCTCGATCCCAGGACCCTGGCTAGGATCACGACCCGAGCCGAAGGCAAACAGACACCCAACCAACTGAGCCACCCAGGCGCTCCTGAAAGGTTTATTTCTTAATCCTCATATTATTTCCATTAATTTAAGATTACACTGAGAACCCTACTAGAAAGCTGAATTAGTATCCACCGTCTTTAAGTGAACACAAAAGCATGGTTCCTAGAGGCTACCTTCCCACACCTGAAGGAAGTAGCAATCTAAGGTCTATTTCTAAAAGCAGCCCTTCACTTACGTGGTTAGCAGGAAGGAGCCTTCACTGCACCTGTCCAGAGCTTTCCGAGCAGCTGGCTTCCCTGAGAATTCAACAATGCCTTTTCCTGAGGGCCTTCCTCGATCATCCACGATGACTACAGCCCTTTCCACCTGGCCAAACACCGAAAAGGCTTCCTCCAGCAGTTCATTGGAAACATACTGAGGAAGGTTTCGGACTGTAAGGGATGCACTATGGCAGGCAAAGCGCACACGCAGCTGCTTTCCACGGAGTGGCATGTTGTCCAGTTCTACTTTGGCAATCTCCGCTAGGGTTCGTGTTTCCTAGGAAGCAGAGGAAAGTTAGAATAACTCAAGTTTGACAAAGACCACAGGCACAGCCATCAAGAGTCTAAAGTAGCATAGCCCAATATAAAATGTCTGCCCGCCCCAAACCCCTGACAACGCACAAAGAAACCTTGATAGTACTGAAAGAATCGAAATTACGTATTTCAGATAACTCTTGGATAGTCTAATTGCTCTGACAGCCTTGCAATAAATCAACTGGAAATTCTAGAAGTTAATACCACTTACATGGTCATCAGTATCATATAGGTTATTCTCCCCAAGTGGTAACGGATCACTGGGACAAGGACCAGCCTAAAACCTACCCTTACAATACAGCAGCCAGAGTATTACAATTTCAGCTAGCTACATACAAGTTTAATGAGAATCATGTATGCCCGCCATTGAGACCTCTTTAGAACCACAGACCCTAATGGGAAGCCCCTCTCATATTACTCAAGAAGAACCTCGAACCCCAGAAAAAATGACTTGCCCGTGTAATCTTGAGTTAGTGGTAGATCTGGAAGGAAAACTAGTTCTGACCACCACATCTAGTGAACTTGCTAACACCTTATATTCCTTGTTTATGTAGATAATGCCTAAAAAAGCTCCTCCCTCATATACTTAAATATGCTTCCTAATCAAATCTGTCTTTATGAAAAAGATCTACACTTAAAATAGTTAAATAATAAATTTTATGTATATTTTAGCACAACTTAAAATTAAAAAAAAATAGATATGAATAAAACTGTCCCCTCATGGTTTTAAAAGGTCTTAAGTGAGACAATACATAGGCAAGAACTTAGGAAATAAAGTATATAAACTTTAATCATTACTAAGATAAAATAAAATTGAGTTGATAATTATTGAAGCTGGGCATCGAGTATTTATTTATAGGTTCATTATACTATTCTCTCTACCTCTGTATGTTTGAAATTTACTACTTAAAACAAAAGTTCCAAAGGGCATAGTTTAGTCTCAGCGTCCTAGACAAATAAACCTATGTTGTCCTTGAAACAAAACAAAAACCTGTAAGGAAAAATAAAAATAAAACCTGTTATCTTCTGTCCTGTTCTACCAACTACAACTATTAAACATTTAACAAACAGACCACCTGAGACTTATATCCACTGCCTCATTTTCCATATCCATCATTCCCCGACTTCCCCACCTTTTAGAGCATATACTGTAAAAGCCCACGGTTGCTCACCAAGCGGATAAAGCCAAAGCCCTTATCCTTATGAATGAAGACTTCGCCTGCCTTCCCATATTTCTCAAATAGTTTCCTCATCTCCTCCTCAGTGATGTCAGGAGGAAGATTGCCCACAAAGAGCCGGCTACGTTGGGTGAAGGTCTTCTCTCCTGGTTTCCTAAAATTCTTCAGGTCAATAGTCAAGCCTTCATCTGAGAGAATACACACAGTCACTCAAAAGATTGGGCAAAGAGATCTACAGTCACATTCTTAAAGAGCTACAACTGCTGCTAGATTAGGAAACCTAATTGCTGTAGAGAAAAACACCATTTCCCAATACAATCTATCCACTAACCACTTATCAGTAAATTGCCCTTAAAATGTGAGAGCGGTATGCAGACATCTGGGAGTACTTCTCAAGAGCTCTACTAGGGGCCAGGAGCCACCCGGACTGAGAGAAAGACAGACAATACAGAAGCTATTGGTCAAAGAGAAAATTAAGCAAGTCAAGGAGACTTGTGCCAGAAGAGATCAGTTTTTTAAATTTGAAACATAGGGGTGCCTAGGTGGCTCAGTAGGTAAGTGTCTGCCTTTGGCTCAGGTCATGATCCCAGGGTCCTGGGATCAAGCCCCGCATTGGGCTTCCCTGCTCGGTGAGGAGACTCCTTCTCCCTCTCCTTCTGCCCCTCCGCCTTCTCATGCGCTCTCGCTTGCTCTCTAATAAAATCTTTAAAAAAATAAAACTGAAACATAATTGCTCCATTTTCCCAATCTCTCACCAATCTTCATAATCTTAACAGTTCCCATTCTTTCATGCTTAGGTTAATGGAATGAAAGGAAATGAGTTAGGAAACAGTATTCTTTGTAGGGATCTCTGGAAATAAAAGAGGGCTGAGGTTGGTTCTAGTTTTAGAGGCACACAATAGGTGCTCAAAGTTTGCAGAATGAATGGAACATGCCTTTAAAGAATGTTTACTCTGATTAAAACGGATTGGCACAGACCACGGGCTGAAAGTGTAACACTCAGTACCAGACTTCTTTTCCCTTAAAGACTTGTTCTGTATTTTCTAACTACCAGTCATCTGACGATTACCTCTAAGAACGAAGCTCTGAGGTAAAACACACAGACATCTATTTGGCAGAATATGCCAACACAGCACAGCAACTTGTACTCATCTGCTACCCAACATGTCTGTTCCTTGTTTCAGGGAATCACCCTTTTTCTATCCTAAGATGTATTAATTAAGAGGTAAATAGGGGAAAAAAGAGCAAAAGGTGTGCCACAAAGGCTTATTCCTTTATAAGCCCGAGATTAATCTAAAAACCAAGAAACCTTTCCCAAGAGGGAAGCTATTCTGACCCCCCTACAAGCATGTACTCACTTTGGCTGCTGGCTTGTTGCCCATTTGCAGGTATTGGTGGCGGTGGTGGCTGCTGCTGTTGCTGCTGGTGGTGCTGCTGGTGGTGATGCTGATGATGCTTCCTTGGAGTATGGTTTTGCTTCTCCAAGTTAAAGGTTTTATTGCTCTGCATTTTTGCACCCTAAAAGGAAAATGTGGACTGTCAAATACATTCAGGGCTTATCAGTCACCTTCCTGATGATTTATATGTCACTAATCATCTCTGATATCCTGGCTTTTGCCAGATTCAAACGACTGGTTATTGTGAACAAGTATGGCAAAGTTGTACCACTCAAAAACCTAAAAAGAACCAGACATTAGCAGTTATGTAGCACACAGAAACTAGACAAGTACTAAACGAGAACAACTTGCACAGAAGTAGCTTGAAGAAACTTTCCTTTCACTAATTCTATACATTAATTGGAAACTACTTTCCCCAAAGAAGCTACTCCCTAAAATGTGGCCCTATCATAATATTAAAACTTAACGAGGGAAATAGATTCTACTTATCACAAGGACAAAAACTATTAAATCTTGTTATCTGGCACTTTGCAGTCCTAACCTACAGTAGATATTGTGGAATGAACAGTAGAAAAAGTACAGGCTGTGGAGTTAGACATACTTAGATTTGAAGCATGATCCTAGTACTCACTTACTAGCTATGTACTACTTAGTAAATCACTTCTGCACAAATTTAAGCTGTTATAAAGGGAATAATAAAAATACCTACCTCTCAAGATGGCTATGAGGATTCATAAATATGTGAAAACACTAGCTCAGTACTGAAATATAGTAAGCATTCAGTAAACATGGTTATTAATCACAATAAAGATAAATGACTATCAAAGCAATGAAAACATCAAATAAAAAAGATGAATATACAATCAAAATGTTAAATCTCACCTAAAAATCAACATAAGATTAAAAGAAAACAAAATGAAAATTCCTGGTACAATCCAGAGTGAATTCAAGAGTTGATGGCTTTAAAACGAAAATCTTCTTACTGCTTTCTTACTGGTAACAAGCTGAGGACCATCTTCCTCATTTAAGGACTGTTCTCCAGTAATAAAAGGGCAAAGCCAATCCTAAATCCTTTCCCCTAAACACAAGACCCTCTAGTCAGAATTTAGCTGAAGGAAAAATGCAGAGAAGGACCTTTTCATGAACATTTATTGTTAACATTATATGATTCCTCTAAAATAAAGAAAACTGATTTCTCAGACAAAGAAAATGTGATGACTTGATAACTACTGATTCTGGATGATGGGTGTATGAGAATACTTACACAAGCTTTCCTGATACATTTCTTATCATATCCCTCCAAAACTAAAACAATTATCAAATTCTATACCCAAACTGTTTCATAAAACAAGTAATAACAAAAGCTATCAAAATGTTCATATTCTGTGACTCAGGAAACTCTACTCCTAGAAATTTACCCTAAGAATATAATTTTAGGGGCGCCTGGGTAGCTCAGTAGGTTAAGCGTCTGACTCTTGATTTTGGCTCAGGTCATGATCTGAGGGTTCTGAGATCCAGCCCCATGTCAGGCTCTGCACTAGGTATGGAGCCTGTTTAGGATTTCTCTCCCTCTCCCTCTGCCCCCCCCCAAAAGAATGTAATTTTAAAATTTGAAAACTACATCCATGAAATAATCACTGTGATGACCTTTATGGTAACAAAGTAATGACTTAAAATACCCAAAATGAGAGGTATGGTTTTTAATAAATTACGGTACATCTATTCAGTGCAGTGTTACACAGCATTAAAAATTATGAAGGGGCGCCTGGGTGGCTCAGATGGTTAAGCGTCCGCCTTCGGCTCAGGTCATGACCCCAGAGTCCTGGGATCGAGTCCTGCATCGGGCTCCCTGCTCCTTGGGAGCCTGCTTCTCTCTCTCTCTCTCTCATGAATAAATAAAATCTTTTAAAAAGATTATGAAGACCATGTAAATGTGAAAAATGTTTGATTTTCAGTTTTGGGACGCCTGGGTGGCTCAGTCGTTCAGCGTCTGCCTTCAGCTCAGGTCATGATCCCAGAGTCCTGGGATCTGAGCCCTGCATCGGGCTCCCTGCTCAGTGGGGCGTCTGCTTTTCCCTCTGTCCCTCCCCACACTCGTGCTCTCTCTCAAATAAATAAAATCTTTAAAAAAAAGAAAAATGTTTGATGTTTCAAAAGGGGAAAGTTTCCAGAAACAGGAAAAGGGTGGGCTTTTTTCCCCTCAAAAATGCATGAATGTAGAATAGGAACAGAAGGCAGGCAAAAATGAAAACTGCCCTGTTTACAGATTAATGATCATTGTTTACTAATTTTATTATTTTTACTAATTCACCCAACAAATATTCACTGAATGCTTACTATTTGCTAGGCACTACTATAGGGGCTTGGGATGCATCAATGAACAAAGCAAAGATTCTTGCCTTCAGTTGTGCTTACCTTCTAGCAAGACAAAAAGACACGTAATTAAATTACATAGTACTTAATGAGAGGTAAATGCTCTTAGAAAATAAGAGAAATTGGGGCAAAGTGTATAGGGAGTTAAAGGGGTAAGACTGCAATTTTGAAAAAGATTTTATTTATTTATGTGAGAGAGATATCACGAAGAGGGGGGAGGGGTAGAGGAAGCAGCAGACTTTCCGCTGAGCAGGGAGCCTGATGCAGACTGGATGCAGGACTAGATCCAGGACCCTGGGATCATGACCTGAGCTGAAGGCAGAAGCTTAACCAACTGAGCCACCCAGGCGCCTGGTAAGACTGCAATTTTAAAACAGAGCTGAGGTAAGCCTCACTGGAAAGTTGACACTTAAGCCAAGACTTGAATCTTATTTGTATCATTTCATCAATTTTATGTTCCTCATTAACAAGGTACCTATTACAAAATGTTATCTTTAATATAGAAAACTTAGGAACAAAAATATTAAATAAAAATCCACCACCAGAAGTCAGTTAACATTTACCCTTCTGGTCACTGATTTATTTACATGTACTCTAAATGAAATACTATAAAAACTATTTTGCAACTTGCCTTTTCTACTTTATTACACGATGAGAGCTCTTATGTCACTCAATCTTCTACATTTTTCTTCTTCTACATTAATTTTTAATGGATGCAGTATTCAGCTGTCAACCAAGCACCTACTGTGTTGGACACTCGGGTTCTTCCTATTTTTTCACTATTATTTATAAACAATGTTCATAGCTAAGCCTTGGGCACATCCATGAGTAAATATTCCTCCCACAATATCCATTTTCACTTATTTACCTTCCAAAACATACATTATTACGTCAATATAATGCTGCTATACTGCACCATTGTATGTTCAGGTTTTCTTCACTTCTATGTCAACATACTTATAATTTTTAACAGCTACACAAAGTCCATGTGGATATATACTAACTTACTAAACTACCACCTACTATGAGACATTTAGGTTGTTTTCACCTTTTTCCTATTAGAATGATGCAGTAAATATCTTCTTGCTTATAGCTCTTGTTAACTATTTCCTTATAATAAATTCTTAAAATTAGAATAATTGCATCTATCTTTATTACTCTTACCCATGGTGCAGCATTTTTACCTCTAAAAAAAAAAGGGAAATCATGTTTCTAAAAATAAGACATAAAAACAGGAAATTAAAACATACAAAATTTATGAAGTCTACCCCAGCAACCGGTGGGGATGGGGTTAGGTTGGCATTAGAATCAGATCTTTAACTATCTGAGTCCCAGCTATCAAACACCTCCCTTCCCTGACTCCAAATTGGCCTATAGCTGAAACTTGAGTTATCTTCACAGCCATTTCTCCAACTAGGTCTTCTTACCTTCTTACCCCTGGCTAGAATCCAAGGAACCTTTTTTTCTCCAGCCTTTAATTTGGGAGTCAGTGGCCCCAGCCTCAGTATCTTGCATCCCATTCAGGAATCCACAATTTATATTTACACATTAATAAAAATCCTCAGAGTTCCACTCAAGACTGAAATATTAAAAATTCTGTATATACATCTTAACCAAACTTCACCACTCCTTTTCAAAAAGGCCATTTTACAACTTCTTAACAGAAATGATCTACTTCCTTGAAGAAAAAGTGCTAGAATGTTCTAAACCATGTAAGATCACTTCAAGGGAGGTTATTTTTGGTTTTAGAAAGTGTAGCCTGGTAGTTAAGATGATAATATCAGATATTTACCGATCATTATATGCCAGGCATTGTGCTAAGTCTGCATTATCTCACTTAGTGCCCAAAACTATTATTCTCCTGGATAAGAAAACTGATGCCCATCTAAGGTTACCCAAATATGATGGAGCAAGGAGTGGAACTCGCATCTATTTAATTCTAAAGCTCATTCTTCATCACTAAGCTACAAGCTTAGTAATCAAACTCAGCTTGATTTCAAAGTTTAGAGTCCAACAAACTGACTGTCACCTAACTTCTGAGCCTCAGTTTCCTCACCTGTAAGGAGGGGGTAACAACGGCAACTTCACAGGGCTGGTTATTTTAAGGACTAAATGAGACTGCGTACACAGCACATGTTCCTGCTGGCAACCACTATCCATATTTCTGCATTCAGTTGGTGCTGTAGTTAGACAAATATCATTAATTACATTCTTCCTCCTCTCTTTCGGATTCTAGCAAAAATCATTTTTTACAATCAAATCGCCTACCTTTGTGTTTTTGAATGTCTCCACAATGCTAATCTTTACAATCCTTCCTTCCAGTTTACTCTTTCCCAAGAAGGCATTCAACGGTGAAGACTAAATAATATTGTATAAAACACTTAAAACAGTGCCCACAAAGTAGCAAGTACTCAGTAATACTGTCCCTATCACTTATTTCTGATGATGACCACCAACATAATATGGAAGTACGTGCAGGAATCTCTTGTGAGCAATAAATTCACTGCCCCTTAACCACTGGGCCTCTAAGAACTAAGCACAAAGATCAGCATCAAGGATTTGTTTATCTGTCCCAAAGACTAACCCTGATGAAGGATTTTTCTTGAGAGAAAGTATGTACTGCTGGTTTAGAAAGACTGGGGCTACTGGACACAGTACGATTGCATAAATGTGGTTTAGGTACAAAGACCAAACACTGCATCACACATATCTGAAATCAGTTTTCAGGAAAAGGATCAACTTTTTAAGTGGAAGCTGGTAAAAATCTACCGACCTAGATGGCTGCATGGATATGCACCTGCCTGGAAGCTGTAGAATGCACTGATATGGTAAGGTCCTTTTTCAGGCGTTTCTTTCATTCAATAGTAAGTTGGACAAAGACACTGCATAAATCTAGCCAGTACCCCCCACGAGAGTTGCCAGATTTATCAAATGAAAATACACAACGTAGAGTTAAATTTGAATTTCAGACTTTAAAAAATGATCTTTTAGTATTTAAGTCCCATGCAACGTATACTAAAAATACTTTGCTGTCTATGTGAAATCCAAATTTAACGGGGCGTCCGGTATTTTATCTGGCAACCCTACCCCGTACACCTACCTACCTCAACTTCTGTTGAAGATAGCAAAGTACCTCCAAGTCGTCTCTAACCTCAACTTCTCCGTTAAGAACACAAAGAAAGGTTTCAGTTGAAAATGATAGCTTCCCCGAGTGGAAGATACCCAACAGGAAATCCATAAAATTAATTTTCATTTTTAAAAAGTGATGCTATAAATGGGTCGAGTAGCTAGGCAACAAGACTTAAAAAAAAAAAAAAGAAAAAAAGAAAAAAAGACAGGAACCAGACTAGGGAAGCCGCGGGGTCTGGACTAGCAGATGAACTTCCCAGCTTAGAGTTTTGACAAAGAAACATCGCTCGGGGGGGGGCCCCCATTTCTCATTCTGAATTAATGGCCTCGCGAGGCCGAGAGGAGGAGCGCCGACAAAGCGCCTCCTCCTCCAGCCGCGACTTCAGGGCTCTCGGATAATAGACCCCACACCCTCAGGCCCAGGGCGGCTAAAGGACCGGGGAACTTACTGACAGGGATCAGAATCGAAGATGAGTCGCACAAAGAAACGGGGCGGGAAAGGCAACTGGAGCCAGGTTTAAAGCAGAAAACAAGGCGAGCTGAGAGCGATGGGCCCCTGCGGGTGGGCTGAGGAGGCCGTGTGGCGGCGGGGACAAGGCCTCAAGGGGCCTTGGAAAGAACGGCCAACCTCCCTCCAAACCTAGCCTCGCCCTAGCCTCTTGTCGCAAAAAATCCTACTCCCCTCTCAAACAAGAACTAAGTCGTCCCAAAACTCACCCTCTACCGACTGTTCTCTCCTCAGAGTAACGGCGACGCTACACGGCCTCTACCGTCCCGAGAAAAGAGCGCGCGACCGCCGGAAACGAGACGACGGAGCTCGGTGCCTCCCAAGGGGTACAAACTGGTGTTCTTGATTGGTTATCTGACTTGCCAATAAAGGTTTATCTTCGGAGGCGGAATCCTTTTTCCGCCATTCCTTCGATCCTATTGGCTACCGAACGCGAAAGAGCTGAGTTCGTGTGAACGACAGATGGGGACAAAGAGCGAGGCTTTCTACTTAATGCGCATGCGCAAGTTGCCATCCGCTCGAGACGGAAAAGGAAGGGGGAGGGGGATAAAGAGGGAGGGAGGGGGATGGAGGGTCGGAAGGAGAGGCATCAGCGGGCTAACGGAAAGACTGAAAAACCAAGTGATGGGAAAGGCAAAGGAGACGGCAAAAAAGGAGAGAGAGGAAAGTGGAAAGAGAAGGGGAGAAAACGTGCGCGTAGGCTGCTCTGAGAACTCCTGCACTGCGCCTGTGCAAGAGGCAAGAGTAACAATGTCATTGTATTCCGTGTGGTAGATGTAGCCTTTTCCTTACGAAAAAATGCCCCGCCATGTTTCTTTTTTCACACTTCCTCATTAGGGCTTGCCCTCTGACACTCCATAGTTACATTTCTAGTTGCTTCTGCTGCCAGGTCTACTCATGAAGCCCAACTGAAACAGTCATCACTATGGCTGTGGTTGTGGTTATAGTTACAGAAAGGGGTGGGGGAAAGGACGGGGATTGATAACTCCGTTTCTGTGATTAAACACAATTGTAACCACCTATTTCTATGGTAACCAGGGAACCCAGCAGTCCAAACACCACTATTGTTCCTGTGATTCACAAAGAGATTCAACAGGTGTCATTATTGCCATGGATACATTGTAGGCCTCCAGCTCAGACTGATTCTATATTCTGTAGGATGCCAATCAGGCAGGCGCCTTTATTTTTCTGTAATGCCAGACTAGCCGTGTGGTTAATCAAGAGCTACAGGGCTCAACTGATAGGTGTTTGTAGTTCGTTCCCACTAATTAATTTAGACCCAGGGTTTCAGGGTGTCCCAACTGGTGCCTCATTATGTGGGGACACAGTGATCTAGACCTGCACTGTCCAGTAGGAACTTCTGCAAGGATAGAAATGTTACTTGCTGTGTTCAGTACAGTAACTACTGGCTATACATATGTGGCCATTGAGGGCTTGAAATATGATTAATGCAACTGAGGGACTGAATTAATTCTATTTAATTTTAATTAGCTAAAATTTAAATACTCATATATGGCTAGTGGCTACCATATTGGACATTTCTAGACCAATTGTTCCCAAACTTTTTGAGAATGAGTAACACCTCTATTATGACAACAGAAATATTACCTCTATTCTGAAAAACGTTTTTTCCTCTGCTCATGGAAAAAAAAAATTAAACAATACCCAAGAGTATAAAGAGAAAAGTCTCTCCCTCTGGTTACAATTATGACCACTTTGTTGTATTTCTATTTTCTATGTTTGTACTTACCCAGTCAAAAAGAAATGTTTATACTTTTTTATACACATAGGATTAAGCTAAGCTATACATACTTTTCTGAGCCATGACTTTCTCACTTTAAAAAATACTTTAGCTCTCGTTCCATATAAATGCCTAAAGATCTATGAGGATTTTTTAATATAAAATATTTTATAGACACACACATGATGATTTTTAGTGTCTCTTGAGTGGAAAAAATACAAATTATAGAAAAGCTACTATGGATTCGGTAACATTTTTTTAAAGATTTTATTTATTTGACACAGAGAGCACACAAGGTGGGGACCGAAGGCAGAGGGAGAGGGAGAAGCAGGCTCCCTGCTGAGCAAGAGACGGGGGGACTGGATGTGCCCCTGGACACAGTAACATTTTAATGAATGTATACTTTGTTAAAAATCACAACAGCTTTTTATGTTGGAAAATATTTGGTAACAAAATAAAAGGAAGATTGTTGTACTTGCACATATCTCAAGGCCATCACAACATAAACAGAGAAATGGTGATATAAACAAATAATTGCAATACTGTAGGCAAATGAAATAATAGCACTAGAGGCACCTGGGTGGAGCTCTCTGCTCAGCGGGAAGCCTGCTTCTCCCTCTCCCTCTGCCTATGGCCTGCTTGTGCTCTCTCTGTCAAATAAACAAATAAAATCTTTAAAAAAAATAGCAAAACCATATTAGAGGTAAAGTAGTAACTCAAAGGTAGCAAGGTTCTACATGAGTGGATCGGGATGGCTTCACAAGAAAGAACACTTTTGAATTGGGTCTTAACCAAGAGGTTGAAGTCAGACCAACTTACAACGGATCAGAGGCAGAATGACCTGTGTTTTATTTTTATTTATTTATTTTTTAAATATTTTATTTATTTATTTGACAGAGAGAAACAGCGAGAGAGGGAACACAAGCAGGGGGGAGCGAGAGAGGGAGAAGGAGGCTTCCCGCAAAGCAGGGAGCCCGATGCGGGGCTCGATCCCAGGACCCCGAGACCACGACCCGACCCAAAGGCAGACGCTTAATGACTGAGCCACCCAGGCGCCCCAGAATGACCTATGTTTTAGGTAATTCGGCCTGGCTGAAGAAAAATGGGGAGGCTAAGGGATGGGAAATTAGGCTAGAGAGATAGGCATAGGCCAAATAATTGAGGGCCTGTGCTGTGCTTAGAAGTTCGTACTTTACTCTGTAAGTAAAGCGGGGAAACATTGAAGATATTTTAAAAATAATTTATGGGTTTTTTTTTAAGATTTTATTTATTTGAGAGAGAGAGCGTGAGCAGGGTGAAGGGCAGAGAGAGAAGCAGACTCTCTGCTGAGCAGGGAGCCCAATGTGGGACTCGATCCCAGGACCCCGAGATCATGACCTGAGCTGAAGGCAGATGCTTAACCAACTGAGCCACCCAGGTGCCCCAATAATTCATGGGTTTTTTTTTTAAGATTTTTATTTATTTATGTCAGAGAGAGAGAGCACGAGCAGGGGAAGCAGCAGGCTCCCCGCTGAGCAAGGAGCCAGACATGGGACTGGATCCCAGGACCGTGGGATCATGACCTGAGCTGAAGGCAGATGCTTAACTGATTGAGCCACCCAGGTGTCCCTATGTTGTTTTTTTTTTCTCTGATTATAAAAGTAATATATGCTTATTGAGGGCAAAACTCAAAGACAAGAGTATAAAAAAATCATCACAATCGCATTATGGAGAAAGCACTGTTAACATTTTAGTATATTTTCTTCTGGACTATCACAGATAGACAGGCATGCGGTGCGTGAACGCCTCTGTGTGTGTATTTATGTATGTATGTATGTATGTATGTATTTTTTTATAGAGAGCGAGAGAGACAAAGAGACTGAGAGACGAAAAGAATAAATTTTTTCTATGTATGATAGGTTTGAACTTCACGAAGATCACTGTAGTACTGTCCTGAAGCTGTTGTAAAAAAATTATCACAGAGTCGGTGGCTTAAAATAATAGAAATGTATTCTCTCACAGTTCTGGAAGCCAGAGTCTGAAATCATTATCACTGGGATGAAATCAAAGTGTGGGCAGGACCATGATTCTTCAGGATCTCTTAAGAGGCTCTAGGGGAGACTGAGTCTTGTCTCTTCCAGTTCTTGGTGGCTGCCAGCATTCCTTGGCTTGTTGGCATATCACTCCAATTTCTGTATACGAATTTTTATAGCAGTATTATTCATAATAGCTAAAAGGTACATCAACTGATAAATAGATAAGCAAAATATGACATATCCACATACAGTGGAATATTTTTCAGCCATAAAAGGAATACATTCTGATACATGCTACAACATGGATGGACCTTGAAAACATTATGCTAAGAGAAAAAGCCAGTCACAAAAGACCACATATTATATGATTCCATTTATATGAAATGTCCAGAATAGGTGAATCTATGGAGACAGAAAGTAGAATGGTGCTTACATAAGGCTACAGGGAGTGGGGGGATGGGAGAATATAGCTTAAGAATACAGACTTTCTTGGGTGCCCGGGTGGCTCAGGTGGTTGGCTGTTTGCCTTCGGCTCAGGTCATGATTCCAGGATCCTGGGACGGAGTCCCATGTCCGGCTCCCTGCTCAGCTGGGAGTCTGCTTCTCCCTCTGCCCCTCCCTCCCTGTTTGTGCTCACTCTCCCTTTCTCTCTCTCTATCTCTCTCTATCAAAAATAAATAAAATCTTAATAAAATAAAAGAATACAGACTTTCTTTTTTTTTTAATGATGAAAATGGGTGGGAATGCAAACCAGTGCAACCACTGTGGAAAATAGTATGGGGGTTCCTCAAAAAATTAAAAATAGAACTACCCTATGACCTAGTAATCACACTGCTGGCTATTTACCCCAAAGACACAAAGGTAGTGAACTGAAGGAGTACGTGCACCCCAATGTTTATAGCAGCAATGTCCACAATAGCCAAAGAACCCGGATGTCCATCGACAGATGAATGGATAAAGATGATGTGGTGTACACACACACACACACACACACACACAGAGAGAGAGAGAGAGAGAGAGAGAGAGAGAGAGAGAGAGAGAGGAATATTATGCAGCCATCAAAAAAAGAAATCTTGGGACACCTGGGTGGCTCAGTCGGTTAGGCATCTGCCTTCGGCTCAGGTCATGATCCTGGGGTCCTGGCATCGAGTCCTGCATCAGGTTCCCTGCTCTTTGGGGAGTCTGTTCTCCCTCTCTCTCTACCCCCTCCCCCCTGCTTGTGCTCTCTCTCTCTGACAAATAAATAAATAAAATCTTTAAAAAAATGAAACCTTGCCGTTTGCAATGACATGGATAGAACTAGAGGGTATTATGCTCATAAGTGAAATAAGTCAATCAGAGAAAGATAATTATCATATGATCTCACTGATATGTGGAATTTAAGAAAGAAAACAGAGGATCATAGGGGAAGAGAGAAAAACGTGAAACAAGATGAAACCAGAGAGGGAGACAAACCATAAGAGACTCTTGAATCTTAGGAAACAAAGTGAAGGTTGCTGGAGGGGAGAGGGATGGGGGAATGGGGTAACTGGGTGATGGACATTGGGGAGGGTATGTGTTGTAATGAACACTGAGTATTATATAAGACTGATGAATCACAGACCTGTACCCCTGAAAAAAATAATACAGTATATGTTAATTAATTGAATTGAAATAAATTGAATTTAAATTAAAAAAGAATATAAAACACTCATTCAAAAGGATCCACGCACCCCTATGATTATAACAGCATTATTTACAATAGCCAAATTATGGAAGCAACCTAAGTGTCCATTGATAGATAAATGAATAAAGAAGATATGGTATATCACACACACACACACACACACACACACACACACACACACACACACACCACACACTGGAATATTTTTCAGCCATAAAAAGAATGAAATCTTGCCATTTGCAACGACACGGATGGATCTAGAGAGTATAATGCTGAGCAAAATAAGTCAGCCAGAGAAAGATAAATACCGTATGATTTCACTCATAGGTGGAATTTAAGAAACAAAACAAATGAACAAAAGCAAAAAAAAAAAAGAGAGAGAGAGACAAACCAAAAAACAGACTCTTAGTTATAAGGAACAAACTGATGGGGGAGGCGGGGCAGGGACAGGTGAAGGGGACTAACAGTACACCTACTGGGGCACCTGGGTGGCTTCAGTCAGTTAAGCGTCTAACTCTTGATTTCAGCTCAGGTCATGATCTCAAGGTTGTGAGATGGAGCTCTGTGTCAGGCTCCCTGCTGGGCAAGGAGCCTTCTTGAGATTCTCCCTCTTGGGGCATTTGGGTGGCTCAGTTGGTTGAGTGTCCATCTCGATTTCGGCTTGGGTCATGGTCTTGGGGTCCTGGGATCAAGCCCTGTATCACGCTCTACACTCAGCATGGAGTCTGCCTGGGGTTCTTTCCGTTTCCCTCTGCCCCTCCCCCCTCTCAAAATAAATAAATAAAATCTTTGAAAAATATATTTTCTCTCTCCCTCTGCCCCTCCCCCACTCACTCTCTCTTTCTCTATGAAAAGAGTACACTTATCATGATGAGCACTGAGGAATGTATAGAATTGTTGAATCACTATATTGTACACCTGAAACGAATACAACACTGCATGTTGATTACACTGGAATTAAAATAAAAAAATAAAATGATGACAATGTTGTAAAATCATGGTAATTGTTGCACAGATCCATGAATATACTAAAATCCATTGAATTATACACTTGAAATGGGCAAATTGTATAATATATGAATTCTACCTCAATAAAGCTCTTATTAAAAAAAAGTGTAAGTGGAACTCAAAGAAGTATTATTAACCTGAGTTGATTTCCCGAGAGATACTGCCATAGCAGAAAGTCTGTAGGGACCTTGGGACCCACATAGATCCTAGGGTGTGTCTCATAAAGTCAGTTGATCTCACGTGGAGCAAATTGGGATATGTTTCCTCCAAACTTGGGAGAGATGTTTGGACAGGATAGAGGGAATGTTAAAGAGGAGAGTATAGTCAGAAGCACACTAGTAGGTCAGACTGCCACAATTAGACTTGCTGATACGGAGGAATAGGTGCCTTTTCACTACATTTCACTAATCCCTCTCTTTCTTAAATTTTAATTCCAGTCGGTTAACACAGTGTTCTATTAGTTTCAGGTGTACAGCATGGTGATTCAACGATTCCATACGTCACCCGGTGCTCATCACCCCAAGTGACTCCTTAATCCCCATCACCTATTTCACCCAAGCCCCACCCACATCCCCTCTGGTAAACATCAGTTTGTTGTCTTTAACCAAAAGTCTGTTTCTTGGTTTCTCTCTCTCTCTCTCTCTCTCTCTGTTTTTCCCTTTGCTCATTTGTTTTGTTTCTTAAATTCCACATAAGAGGGAGATGATATGGTGTTTGTCTTTCTCTGATTGGCTTATTTCACTTAGCAGTATACTCTCTGGCTCCATCCATGTCGTGACAAATGACAAGATTTCAGTCTTTTGTATGGCTGAGTAATATTCCATTGTATGTATATATGCCACATCTTCTTTACCCATTCATCAATAGATGGACACTTGGGCTGCTTCGGTATCTTGGCTACTATAAATAATGCTGCTATCAACATAGGGTGCACGTGTCCCTTTGAATTAGTGTTTTTGTATTCTTTGGGTAAATACCCAGTAGTGTGATTACTAGATCAGAGGGTAGTTCTATTTTTAATTTTCATAGGGTAGTTCTATTTTTTTAAACAAGTTCTACGCCCAACATGGGGCTTGAACTCACGACCCCAAGATCAAGAGTCGCGTGCTAGGGTAGTTCCATTTTTAACTTCTTAAGGAACGTCTATACTGCTTTTGCACAATGGCTGCACCAGTTTGCATTCCCACCAACACTGCACGGAGGGTTCCTTTTTCTCCACGTCCTCGCCAACACCTGTTGTTTCTTGTGTTGTTGATTTTAGCCATCCTGCATTTCTCAATTAAATAAAGCATGGTACATCCAAATGATGAAATAATACACAGTCATTACAATAATGTTGTAGAACATGTTGTACAAGAGAATTCCAACTTTGTAAAAATTTTGTAGTTTTGATTCGCATTTCCCTGAACATCTTTTCACATGTCTGTTGGCCATCTACATGTCTTCTTTGGAAAAATGCCTCTTCATATCTTCTGCCCATTTTGAAATTGAATGATGATTTTTGGGTGTTGAGTTTTAGAAGTTCTTTATATATTTTGGATACAAGCCCTTTATCAGATATGCCATTTGCAAATATCTTCTCCCATTCTGTAGGTTGCCTTTTAGTTTTGTTGATCGTTTCCTTTGCTGTGCAGAAGCTTTTTGTTTTGATGTAGTTCCAATAGTTTATTTTTGCTTTTGTTTCCCTTGCCTCAGGAGACATATCTAGAAAAAAGTTGCCTCAGCCTGTGTCAAAGAGGTTACTGCCCATGCTCTCTTCGGGATTTTGATGGTTTCAGGTCTCACATTTAGGTCTTCCATCCATTTTGAATTTATTTTTGTGTATGCTGGAAGAAAGTGGTCCAGTTTCCCCAACACCATTTGTTGAAGAGACTGTCCTTTTCTCATTGGATATTCTTTCCCGCTTTATTGAAGATTAATTGACCATATAGTCGTAGGTTTATACGAATCCTTTTTAAAGAGAAAGATGAAGATTCCTTATTTTTGCCTTCCTTTTTCTCCTCTCTTGTTTCACTTTTATCTTTGCCCATGTTAAGCCTTACGTCATAGAAGTATTGCTACAATTTGAGTTCGTTGGGGCTTTTCTTCCCCCTGTCTGTCCTTCATTCACGCATTCATCAATTCATCCAATAAACATTTATTGAGTATCTATCTAAGGACTATGCTAGATGCTGGAGATAGAGACGAGTAAAAACTGGTCTCTATGGTTGAGGAGCTCACAGTCTAACATTTCCCCAATGTCTCCCTAAATACCTATTTCCTTTTCTTCACTCCAGGGTACTTCAGAATGGTATAAAACATTAAATAAGAATCCATGTGTTTCCACAGTTGGTTCTAAGGAGTGAACCTCACTCTAATCAAATGATTGCCAAATAGTACCTCCATTTCTTTGACCAAGTTATATGTAGGCTTGCCTGTGGTGCAAAAATAAAAGTTTGACATCCAGCAGTAATTAAATAAATAAAGCATGGTACTTCCAAATGATGAAATAATACACAGTTATTACAATTATGTTGTAGAACACGTTGTACAAGAGCATTCCAATTTTGTAAAAAAAAATGTATGCAAAAAAGAACTAGAAGGATATACATCAAAAAGAGCAGTGGTCAGCTCCGTTTAATAGGTAGGATATAAGTAATTAATGCCTTTTTCTTCAGACTTTTTATGTTTTACAAAATTTTTACAGTAAGCATTTATTATATTTTTGTAATCAGAAAACATATATATATTATATATATATAATTAAAATGAAAGAGCTCTCATGAGGGCAGGGATTGAGTTTTTACCTGTCTTATAGTGCTTACAGCACTTGAGTGCTTTATAAATGATGAATAACAAGTAACAGAATTGAGTAGTATGTGATAACCAGCAAGGCTAAAATGAGGGTGTTGAATTGCAGGCCACACTCTTAACCAACCCCCCCCACCCTAGTCTATATTACAGCCTTTCATCTGTGGCCTATTCAAACCTATCAACTGTGGGCACGCTTGGCTTAGTCAAAGACCCCCCAAAATGTATTTATTTTAAGGACATGAAGGTTTCAGGGTGCAAAGTCCCAGACCATGCATGAAGTCAGATACATTTCTTTTCCAATGATACTAATAACCTATGAAGCAGTATCTATTCAACACCTGCTCTATGTCAGACACATGTCCATCTCAATAGCAACCCTATGAGGCATTATCTCCAGTATTTCTTTCCAGTCTTTTTCTATGTATACATGTACAGTTGACCATTGAACAACACGGGGATAGGGGCACAGTTGAAAATCCAAGTTTGACTCCCCCCCAAACTTAACTACTACTGTTAACCAGGAAGCCTTACCAATAACATAAGTCATTGATTAACACGTATTTTGTATGTTATATGTATTGTATACTCTACGCTTACAATAAGGCAAGCTAAAGAAAAGAAAATGTTATTAGGAGAATCGTAAGGAAAAGAAAATACACTTATAGTACTGTACTGTATTGAAAAAAATCTATGTATAAGTGGACCCACACAGTTCAAACCTGCGTTGTTCAAAGGTCAAATGTATATAGAATTTCTCTACAAAGTTAGCATCATATTTTAACTCCTTTTTAGAAAATGTAACTGGGGGGCATCTGGCTGGCCCAGTCAGTAGCGCATGGGTCTTTTGATCTCAGGGTTGTAAGTTCAAGCCCCACATTGGGTATAGAGATTTCTTAAAAACAAAAATAAAAAAGTAACATATCAGGAACATTTTTGTGTGTCATTAATTCTTTTAATAGACTAAAGTATATTTTTAGAACAGTTTTAGGTTTACAGCACAAGTGAGCTGAAAGTACAGCGTTCCCACATACCCTCTGCATACCCTCCTGGCACCACCTCCCTTGATCAACATCCCTTACCAGAATGCTACATTTGTTACAATCGATGACACCTTGTTATCACTCAAAGCCCATAGTTTACATAAGAGTTTACTTTTGGTGCTGTACCATTCTATGAGTTTTGATAATGGGTGACATGCATCCACTGCCCTGAAAATGGTCTGTGCTATACCGTCATTGGTTCTTTTTTTTAATGTAACCACATTTTAATGAGTTTAAACATCCACTGAATGAATATAGACAAAACTGATTTAACCAATCCCCTATTATTGGACATTTAGATGGCTTTCTTATCTCTGTGTTAAAGATGAGAGAACTAAGACCCAGTGACTAGACAAGTGACTTTGTCCAAAGTCAACTGGCTAAAAAGTGAGCAGAGTTGAGGTTAGAATTCTGGTCTGTCTATGCCACCACACTGCCTCTGAATTAGTAATACACCATTAATCCCTCCTTAGACTGTCTCCCTTCAACTTGAAACCAGGCATTCTCCACAACCAGACCAGCCAAGGATCCAAGCATGTGTTGAGAAGAGCAGGCACTACAAAAGAACGAGGTGGACTGAGACGGAACAAATTGAAAATGCAAAGGGAGGTACAGGGAAGGGACATGGAAATAAGCAGAAGGTGGGGGATAGGGACACAGAATACCGGTTAAGATCTAAAGGAAGCTGGGTTTCGGAAACCTGAAGGGGAAAAATAGGAGAGAGCAAAGATAATCTCAAGGCCATGTGGGGAGCCAGGAAGAATTAAGGTTTCTGGGAAAGTGAATGAGACAAGGGAGGATAAAACTCCCTAGGACTACAAGGCTAGGAGAGGCTTAGTGTGGGAAGGAAGGCCCAGAGCAAAGAGGCAAGCTAGAGCAGGCACTGGACACCAAACCTACACGTTCCTAAATCTGTGGCAGGACTCCCCTCCGGCCTGAGCCTCCTCCAGTATCTCGGATACTAAAAGCTCTCCAGCCCTTAGGGGTTGGAGGAGGAAAGTAGGGGGCGGGGACTGCAAAGTGCTCTAACTATAATGGGGACTGAGAAAGGATCCTGGCACACATATTTTTTTTAAAACCAGTAGGCCTAACGCTGGTGCCCCCTCCCCCTCCCCCACTTCTCAAGCTTCAACCTCAGCCACACCCACATGCTAAGGACCGTCCGGGAGCGGGGTTGGGGTGGGGGTGGGGGGTTGGGAGGGGGCGTGTGTGCGCGCGCGTGCGTGCTCGTGCATCCGAGAGGCAGAGACAGAGACAGAGACTGAGACAAAAAGAGACCGGCAGAGAGAAAGAGAGAGAGAGAGAATGCGCGCCAGAGAGAGAGAGAGAGAGAGGGAGGGAGAAGGAAGAAAGAGACAAGGACAGAAAAAGGGAGGGAGGGAGGGAGGGAGGGAAGGAGTGAGAGACACAGGGAGAGAAAGGAGGAAACAGAGCTATCGGCCTCGGTGAGGAAAACTACTGAAGAAAGAACGCAGGGAGCTCCTGCAGGAAGACTCAGGGAGAAGATCCCAGAACTTACCCTAAGACCGTTGAGGGAGTGGGGGAGTGTCTTTGCAGGGCCTGGTTTTGGGGTCATCAGGCAGTAACGGTTACTGCATAGGCGTTGTCACTGAGCCAAAGCCATTGAACCCGCCTTGGGTGGCTGGAGACCAAGCTTAAGACACCCCACAACTATGACATTCAGAATGGTGAGGGGAGCCTAGGGCTGCAGACAAGGGAAGGAGGGGCACGTGAGGGCTGGGTCCCTGCCTCCCCCACCCCCTCCGCTGTCACTCATTACCCCAACAGTCGCCCAGGGGGCGGGCCCCGGAGAGGTGGGGTTGGGGGGAGGGTAATCTTGGCAGGCGCCTGCTGCATGGCGTAGGTAGGGACTGTTGAGGGGGGGCGGACGCTGGGGGGTTGAACACGAGTGGGAAGCGAAGAGAGACACGGGGAGGGGGAGGGGACCGGGAACCATTTGAATGAGAGGAGGGGATCACGGGTAGAGTGGGCTCCAGGAGGTAGGGCGGGCACGGGTGTGACGGGGGGGGGTGGGTGGGAAGGGGGAGAAGACTCTTGGGCCAGGTAAGAGAAGCAGGTGCGTAGATCTATTTTTTGTGGGTTTGGTGTACTCGGCCATTCCGTGGAGAGGGGGTGCCGCCTTTCCCGAGGGCGGGCTTCAAAGCTCCAGAGGCTATCTTTTCCTCCTCAACTAACGGGGCCCCGGGCGGGGGCTCAAGCTCCATCCCCAACGACTACGCTCCACTCCGCAATTTCCAGGCGGCCACTGGGCTGGGAGTCTCGCGCCGGGGGCCGGCGCTGTCTCGCGAGCCCCCTCCACGAGCCAGCCAATGGGGTTGGTTGCTGGCGCCGCCCGCCCGCCTGGTGCAGAGCGCTGGGCGCTGTGAGCGGCGCTGCCATTTAAAGGGGCCGCGACCCCTGTCCCGGCTGCTAGGGAGGGAGGTGGAGAAGGAGCGCGGGGCCGTCGCTGTCTGCAGTTCTAGGCTTGTAGCCGTTACACTAACCCTGCCGCAGGTAGGGGTCGGGCCTGATCAAGCCGAACCGAACCTGCAGGCGGGATCTCGCAGTAGCCAGGAAGGGGGGGGGTCTAAGGAGAGATCGTAGCTCCAAAATGTCTTCCTGTAAATGCCTGAGGTGGGGGGTGGGCAACAGGAGGAGGACGACTAGGGGAGCAATAGGAAGGGGGGACGGGGCTGAGGAAGTGGGCGACCCTGAAAGGTAACTGGGGGGAGGGGTTAGGAAGGGTAGTTTGTGGGGGCGAAGGAAGGGCTGAGGGAGGACCTTGCAACGCGGGGAGGGGGGGGTGGGGCCAGACAGGGTGGGTAAAGACTGGGGAGCTGGGGGGCTCCAGGAGAGAGGGGAGGGGATAGGAACTGAGACCGCGGGGGTGGGAAAGGCTCTTGGTGGCAACGGCCCTAGGAGACTCTGAGGGGGCGTTCAGCCCGAGTTGGGGGGGGTGAAAGGTAAGGGGGGAGGGGAACTGGGAGTTGCAGTGGGGTGGCGGGGGCAGGCGGGAGGGTGGAACGACGGACTGCCTGGCGAGTGTGGGCACAGGGCCAGGGCGGGGAACGCCTCTCCCCACAGGGGGCGCTGTACGGGGGGGGGGGGGAAGTGGTCATTCGGACCAAAGCCGGTGGAAATGCTTGTCGGTTGTGGTGGGGGCTGTTCAGGAGAAATCCAAGTGGATGATGGGGTGTGTCCCAGAACCTATATAAGAAGGAATTCTGGCGAAGACCACCTCTTCTGCCCCCTCTTCTACCCCTAATCTACAGCCCATATCCAGTCATCCTCATGGACCCCAGTGATTTCCCCAGTCCGTTTGACCCATTGACCCTGCCAGAGAAGCCCCTGGCTGGAGACCTTCCAGTAGACATGGAATTTGGAGAGGACCTACTGGAATCCCAGACTGCCCCAACTCGAGGATGGGCACCCCCTGGCCCTTCTCCATCCTCAGGAGCCCTGGACCTGCTTGATACCCCTGCTGGCCTGGAAAAAGACCCTGGAGTCCTGGATGGAGCCACTGAGCTGCTGGGGCTGGGGGGGCTGCTCTATAAAGCCCCCTCCCCCCCAGAGGTGGACCATGGTCCTGAGGGGACCCTTGCATGGGATGCAGGAGATCAGACCCTAGAGCCTGGACCAGGGGGCCAGACCCCTGAGGTGGTACCACCTGAGCCAGGGGCTGGGGCAAATCCCTCTTCACCGGAGGGGCTACTAGAGCCGTTGGCTCCAGATTCGCCGATAACACTGCAGTCCCCCCATATTGAAGAGGAGGAGACCACCAACATAGCTACAGGGAGAAGGGGCTCCCCTGGGCAGGAGGAGGAGCTTCCCCAAGGGCAGCCACAGAGCCCAAATGGTCCCCCCAGCCCTTCAGTGGGAGAGACTCTGGGGGATGGAATCAACAGTTCTCAGACCAAACCTGGGGGCCCTAGCCCTCCTGCACACCCTTCCTTGCCAGGTAGGTTGCCTAATCAGCTGGAGAGTCCAGGATGGCGAGAGGGTAGGGGTAAGGAGGGGTGGTTGTGTGTTTGGGGAAGACGTAGGGGAGGAGGAGGGGGTTGGTGGAGAGATGAGAGTAGGGAGGTATAGAGAAGGAGTTGGGAGTTTGGAAGGGAGGAGTTGGGGGGTGTGGCGAAGATGAAGGAAAGTAGGGGTAGGGAGGCAGCTCAGTGGCTGTGGGAGAGGAATAGGGGTGAGGTTTCAGGGGGTGGGTTGGGAAGAGTGGATTTGTTGGGGGAGGTTCCCTTTTTCTTACCCCAGTGGGCTGTTGGTGCCCGGGTCCTTCCTTCAGAATTTGGAGAGGATGCCGGGCTTCTTGGTGCTAAGATGTTTCCAGCTATTTTGTTCCAGAAGAGAGTGGGGTCTCTGGGTTTGATGAATGATAACTGGGTCCTGGAGCCGCCAACAGCATAGTGATTTCGGGGGAATGGTAGAAATGCAGGGCCTGGAATTGTGTCTCTGATAGGGGAGGGACAACCTGGGCCTGAGAGGCTCTCCTTTCTCCCCTGTTCTGCCTCTCCCAGCTTGTGCCCAGGGTCTTGGGGCTTATATAACCACCTGAGTCCAGGGGAACCTATCCACATGTTAATGCTTCCTTTTCCCCTTGCTACCTTTGGGTGGTTGCGTTTGGTTTGGTTAGTGAACTCTTAAGTCCTCTGATGAAAGACGTGTGTTACCTGCATTTCCTTAACTCCCAACGATTGGGACAGAAGCTGGTGGGAAGGCTAGGGTTTTGTTTGTTTGTTTGTTTGTTTGTTTTTAATGGAGAATAGCTGGCCCCCTTAGTGCAGAGCTCGAGGTAACCCTACCAGGGGCCCCAAGAAGCCACAGGCACTTGAGTTTTCCCTTTCAGTTTTGAGTAAGTCCTTCCCCAGGAATGGAGGCGGAGGTTGGGCCAGGGAGGGGGCGGTGAGGGCAAGCGCAAGATTTAGGCTGTTTTATGCTTCCTTTGCAGGAGATGGCCTGACTGGGAAGGCGAGTGAGAAGCCGCCTGAGAGGGTGAGGGGGGAGGGGATTGGAAGGAGTCTGGTTCCCCCTATAGCTCTGGGAAGGACGGACCCTTCATTTTCCCTCCCAGATGTTGTTCTGTGGAGGGTGTGTGTGAGGAGAGTTAGGAGGAGGGAGGGAGCTCTTGTGTCTCCTGCTTCTTAAGGAGAAAGTCCAGCCCCCTTTTTTTCCCTCCTCCTAAGGGCTGGGCCAAGGGTCCCTACTCTCCCTTCCCCCTCCTGTCTCTGTACTCCCCCCCCACACACCCTGCACTAGTGCGGCAGGCCCTTTAGCCTGCCCCTGGTGTCAGCTTTCCTCCCTTCCCTGTTTCCAAGGTACAGAAGAGAAGCGAGCGCGTTAGAAGAGTAGAGCCTCCCAAACCTGAGGTTGTGGATTCCACTGAGAGCAGTGAGTAGGACTTGAGGAAGTGTGACCGAGTGGGATGTGGCGGGCCACGGATCAACCGGCTCCCGCAGAGCTGCGCCCCGCAGAGTGTGAAGTGCCTATCTCTGCTGTGGGTTGGCATGGGAACCAGGGGCAGTGGGGGAAATGGAAAACAACAGCAGTGAGAAAGGAGTTTCCTGTTTCAGCTGTGCCATCCCTGTCCTGAGTCTTCTCACTTGGAGCCCTCCCTAGGAGATTATGGAGTGACTAAGGGGGAGTGACACCAGGGGCTTAAGATACCAGTGTACTGGGGGTGGGGGTGGAAAGGCAGGAACCAGGGGGAAGGGTTCCCCCCTCCCCCCCGGGGGGGGGGAATCCAGTATCTGCTGAGCTCCCTGTGCCGTCAGAGGATGGCTGGAGACTAGGTCCGGTCCAGTAGCCTCTGCTCACTGCCCCTCTCCCCACGTCCTCAGTTCCAGTGTCAGATGAGGATTCTGATGCCATGGTAGATGACCCCAATGATGAGGACTTTGTGCCATTCCGGCCCCGGCGGTCCCCTCGCATGTCCCTCCGCTCGAGCGTGGCCCAAAGGGCCGGGCGCTCTGCAGTCGGCGCCAAGATGACCTGTGCGCATTGCCGGACGCCACTGCAGAAGGGGCAGACTGCCTACCAGCGCAAGGGGCTGCCCCAGCTCTTCTGCTCTTCGTCCTGTCTCACCACTTTCTCTAAGAAGCCTTCGGGCAAAAAGACCTGTACCTTCTGCAAGAAGTACGTGAAGGTTCCCCAGGTGCGGGGAGGGCAGGGAGCAGGCCCGGGAATAATGGCTGAGACAGGGACTGTGTTGGCAAGAACGTAGCCGAGCGGGCCTGGCAGTGAGGCAGGTGAGGGAGGGGGCCCGTGTTCATTGGTCCCCGAGGAGAGGGGGTGGGAGCTGGCGAAAGGAGAGGGTAGTGCCGGGTGAATATCCAAACCCGTCCCCCCCCACCCCCCTCCAGGGAGATCTGGAACACCAAGGACTCGGTTGTGGCCCAGACTGGTTCAGGAGGCTCCTTCCATGAGTTCTGCACGTCCGTCTGTCTCTCCCTGTACGAGGCCCAGCAGCAGCGCCCAATCCCCCAGTCCGGGGATCCCGCCGATGCCACTCGCTGCAGCATATGCCAGAAGACCGGAGAGGTGAGGAAGCTCGATGGGGGCCAGATTTGCAGAGCCTGGCCAGCCCGGAGCTGCCCCTGCGCTCCTGGGGCTGCAGGGGCCAGGCCCTGTGGAAGAGGGGAGTGGGGAAGGAGAGGCAGCCATCGTGAGGGAGCGTATTCAAGGATAGAGCTTCTCCAGGATGTATGCAGCCGGCCTTCCTTGCCTCCCGGGACCTCACCATCAAGTCGGCAGCCCGATGTGCAGGTTGGGGGGTCCCCGGGCCCACTGTCCGCTGTGAAGGTCTAGGGTGAGGCGGGGCGGGCTGTCCTTGCTCCGGGGTGGGTGGTGGTGCCCAGGCCCTGGCTCAGGGTGTGCGTGTGTGTCACGGCAGGTCCTGCACGAGGTCAGCAACGGCAGCGTGGTGCACCGGCTCTGCAGTGATTCGTGCTTCTCCAAATTCCGGGCCAACAAGGGACTGAAAACCAACTGTTGTGACCAGTGCGGGGCTTACATCTACACCAAGACCGGGAGCCCCGGCCCTGAGCTCCTCTTCCACGAGGGCCAACAAAAGCGGTTCTGCAACACAACCTGCTTGGGGGCGTACAAGAAGGTGGGGCCGAGGGAGTAGTGCATTAGAGGGCTGTGGAAGGGGGTTGCGGTTCCTGGGTGACGAATAAAGGTGCCTGACGGGGTCGAGGGTTGGGAGGAATAAAGCGAATAAAGGGGGTTTCAATTGTATCTGTTATGTTTTATTTTTGAAGCTGGCTGGCGGATACACAGGTCTTTGTTATATCATCATCTATACTTTTTTTGTATGCCTGAAACCTTTCATGTTTTAAAAAATTTAACAAATAAAAATGAAGGGACAAATCCAGCCTCAGCCTCTCCTTCCCCATCCTCACAGAAAAACACACGTGTGTACCCCTGTGTCTGGTGCAAGACCCTGTGTAAGAACTTTGAGATGCTATCACATGTGGATCGTAATGGCAAGACCAGCTTGTTCTGTTCCCTGTGCTGTACCACCTCTTACAAAGTGAAGCAGGCAGGGCTCACTGGTAGGTGCAAAGCCCTCTTCTCTGAGACCCCTGCTGGCCTTCCTTCTACCTCCCGTACTCCCCTCTTCTAAAGTAATCCCTGCCGCCCGACCTCAGCCCCGGCTACATCTTTCCATCTTCCCATGGGTTTCCTGTTCCGTCTCTGCACTGCCTTACACCTTCTCTGTGCTCTCTCTCTCTCTCTCTCTCTCTCTCTCTCTCTCTCTCTTTCTTTCTCTCTCTTTCTCTCTCTGTCTCTCTCGGTCTCTCTCGGTCTCTCTCGGTCTCTCTCGGTCTCTTTCTCTCTCTCTCCCTTTCTCTCTGTGCCCCAGGCCCTCCCCGACCCTGCAGCTTCTGCCGCCGCAGCCTCTCTGACCCCTGTTACTACAACAAGGTTGATCGCACAGTCTACCAATTCTGCAGCCCCAGCTGCTGGACCAAGTTCCAGGTACTCCAAACCCTGGACCAGGGATTAAAGAAGGGTGTGGTGACAGAGAGAGGGTACGAGAGTTGGGGTAGGTAGGCCCCGGGCCCCCGAGCCAAGAACGAGCCCGACTCCCCCCAGCCCCCCACCACTGCCGCCGCCACGCACCTCCCTTACTTGTCTTCCTTCCCTTCAGCGCACAAGCCCTGAGGGGGGCATTCACCTGAGCTGTCACTACTGCCACAGCCTCTTCAGTGGCAAGCCTGAGGTCTTGGACTGGCAGGTAAGACCCCCGCGCCCCACCGCCGCCCTGCCACAGGACCCCGGCCGGCCGGATGGCCGCCTCAAGGGCTCCGGCCACGGCCGGATGTCACAGCTCTGTCCTCCCCCACCCTGTGCCCTCATCTCAGGACCAGGTGTTCCAGTTCTGCTGCCGGGACTGCTGTGAGGACTTCAAGCGGCTTCGCGGGGTGGTGTCCCAGTGTGAGCACTGCCGGCAAGAGAAGCTCCTGCATGAGAAACTTCGATTCAGCGGGGTGGAGAAGAGCTTCTGCAGCGAAGGTGAGGAGGCGGCGACGGGGCAGGAGGCCCTGTACCTCGCAGCCCCCGAGGGGCTGGCAGGGAAGGGAGGAGGGCTCGCAGTGGGGCCTGCGGGCCGAGGGCCTCCGGCTCCTCCCTTCCGTGCATCCGTGCATCCCAAGGCTTCAGGCCCCAGAGGCTGTTGGGGCTTTTACTCGGACCCCCTTGGAAAGGTCGGCTCTTGCCGCCCCCCGTGGCCATGTCTGTGTTCCTGGACTCTTCCCTCTTGCCCTCTCCCCAGGCTGTGTGCTGCTCTACAAACAGGACTTCACCAAGAAGCTGGGGTTGTGCTGTATCACTTGTACGTACTGCTCCCAGACCTGCCAGCGTGGGGTCACCGAGCAGCTGGACGGCAGCACCTGGGACTTCTGCAGCGAGGACTGCAAGAGCAAGTACCTGCTGTGGTACTGCAAGGTGAGGGGTGCAGCGCATCCGGGAGGGGGAGGGGAGGCAGCACAGAGGGCTTCTCCCGGGGGCGGGGGGCCGGGGGGCAAAGGGCCCAGCACGTTTGTAGGGAGGCGGGGCTGACCATCCTGTCGACACCCTCAGGCTGCCCGGTGCCACGCCTGTAAGCGCCAGGGGAAGCTGCTGGAGACCATCCACTGGCGCGGGCAGATCCGTCATTTCTGCAACCAGCAGTGTCTATTGCGCTTTTATAGCCAGCAGAACCAACCCAACCTGGATACCCAGAGTGGGCCTGAGAGCCTCCTGAACAGTGAGTCCCGGGCTGGGGGTGGGGGTGGGGGTGGCTACTCCGGTAGAACCGGCCCAGACTCTTCTCTCCCTGGGCCCAGCCCCTCTCTTCTCCCGCTCTGGCTTTCACCTCATCCTTGGCCAGAGCCCCTGGTGCCGTGTTCCCTTGCAGCCTCTGGACCGTGTGGGTACTAGGGGGAGCCTTGTTTAAAGGTTCTGAGAGTTTGAGTCTCCTGCGTCTGTATCGAGGACGTGTTTTTAGGGAATAGGCACCAACCCAGGTGGGATGGGGCCTGTGGGGGCTGTGGTTAGCGTTCTTTTCTTTTTTTTTAATTTATTAGTTTATTTATTTGATTGAGAGAGAACGCACACGAGCAGAGGTGAGGGACAAAGGGAGAGGGAGAAGCAGACGCCCCACTGAGCTGGGAGCCCGATGTGGGACTCGATCCCAGGCCCCTGGGAGACCACGACCCGAGCTAAAGCAGATGCTTAACTGACTGAGCCACCCAGGTGCCCCTGTGTTTAGTTTTCTGAGAGACGGAAGTGTCAGCATAAGCCCTACCTTTAGTGAGACTGAAGACTATTGTTTCTAGAATGTTATCTTAGCCCCTCCACTGCTTCAGGGGGTCCCAGGCTTCTGAGGGCCATCTGCACGGAAGGTCTCAAAATGTGGGTTCCCCAAGAATTTCTGATCTTCTTGGCAGCCAGGAGCCAAGAATCTTCTTGGCCCCTGTCACTGGGGCCTAGAGAAGACTAGATCTGGGGTGGCGAGGAGGGGAGAGTCTAGGTATCCCATTTGCATTTAGCGCACCTCTTAACGGAGCTCTCCTGGGACGGGGACGAGGAAAATGGAAGAGCAGGTTCCTCAGATGAGAGCATTCACTTGTTTTGATCTCTAGGTCAGTCTCCTGAGTCAAAGCCCCAGACACCGTCTCAAACCAAAGTGGAGAACAGCAATACAGTGAAGACCCCAGAGGAAAATGGGAATCTGGGCAAGGTCAGGGCTGAAGCTGAGGGGGTGGATGGCCTCAGAAGGGGGTCTGGTAAGTTGGCGGCCTTAACGTTCCTTCGTCTCTGCAGATCCCTGCAAAGACCCGATCGGCTCCCACCGCTTCCACCCCGCCTCCACCCCCACCGCCCCCAGCAACACCCCGCAAAAACAAAGCTGCCATGTGTAAACCACTGATGCAGAATCGGGGGGTCTCCTGTAAGGTGGAGATGAAGTCCAAAGGGAGCCAAACAGGTGAGCCAGGGTACCTAGACATCCCAGCCCTGTGCTTGGGAGCTGGACCAGGGGTTTTTTTAGGCGGCAGAGGTATCATGCATCTGGTGGTCCTGGAACCATAGAGTTGTCTCTCAGCCTTTGGTGCAAGGGCAGGTTTGTGACACTGAGCATGCGTTAGAGCCTTCGGTGGTGACGAGCGAGTGGCCCCGGGCTGGATGTGACCGATCTAGCGGGGGCTCTGAGAAGACCCCTTTCTCGTTGGCAGAAGAGTGGAAGCCACAGGTGATCGTGCTGCCCATCCCAGTGCCCATCTTTGTGCCAGTGCCTATGCATCTGTACTGCCAGAAAGTTCCGGTGCCTTTCTCCATGCCCATCCCGGTGAGTTTCCCAGCCCTTCCTGCCGCAGTCTCCTCTACCCTCTCAGGACTGAGACACCCCCCCTGCCCCCCCCACCTCCCTCTCACCAGCCGTCCCTCTTCCTCGCTGCTGCGCTTCTTGGTGTCTAGCTGGGATTTGTGCCTCCAGGTGCCTGTGCCCATGTTCCTGCCCACCACCTTGGAGAGCACAGACAAGATTGTGGAGACCATTGAGGAGCTGAAGGTGAAGATCCCTTCCAACCCCTTGGAAGCCGACATCCTGGCTATGGCAGAAATGATTGCAGAGGCTGAGGAGTTAGACAAGGCCTCATCTGACCTTTGTGGTATGCCATGGACAGCGGTGTTGAGGGACACAGGGTGCGACCTGTCTGTCTCGGCCTCAGGGGGCGGAGCGTGGTGACCTTGGTGCCTCAGCAGGACTGGGGAGTAGCTGGGGTCGGCCCCTGAGGGCCCGTGAGGGCGCTAGGCAGGAGCTGCAGTGACCAAGCCCCCTTCTCTGCCTCCCAGATCTTGTGAGCAACCAGAGTGCAGAGGGGCTTCTGGAAGACTGTGACCTGTTCGGGCCAGCAAGAGATGACGTCCTGGCCATGGCCGTCAAGATGGCCAATGTCCTGGATGAGCCCGGGCAAGATTTGGAGGCCGACTTCCCCAAGAGTGAGTAGGATGTGAAGCGTGTCCAGGGAGTACAGGAGCCATTGAGGAGCTGAAGGTGCCATCAGGGGAGGAGTGACCCTCATGACCTAAGCATGACCCTAACCAGTGCTCCTTGTGACCCCATGACAGAAGGCTCACGCAGGGACCAGTGCCAGAGATACTGGGACAGGCACGCTATTTTACAGTTGTGTCTTGCTTGTTTTTCTAATCGTGGCAAAACACATGACCTGAGATTTACCATCTTACCCACGTTTAAGTACGCAGTTCCGTGGTGTTACGAACATTCGCATCGTTGTGAGTTTTGGTGTCTGTGTGCCTCTGAGTGTGTTCCTGGTATAGCTTTGCTGGTTCCTGTTGCGTACGGTGAAGCTGTGTGGGAGGCTCATCTCCGGGCAAGTGGGCAAGTAGGAGGCGAAGGGTGGGAGCACTACCAGGTTGAGATCTTAAAACCTTGATTTCTTCTTCCTTTCCACTCTTAACAGATCCTTTGGACATTAACCCCAGTGTAGACTTCCTCTTTGATTGCGGCCTGGTAGGACCCGAGGACGTGTCTGCTGAACAAGACCTTCCCCGCACCATGAGGAAGGTGAGGGCTGGGGTGCTGAATCCACAGCAGAGGGAGGGGGCCCAGAGAACTCGGGGAAGGCTCTCGTAGCCAAGCCAGCAGCCTTAGCGTGACGTCCCTTGCCCTCTTTTCTCTACCATTGTGAGTGCCGAGAAACAGCCAGATTTTTCTCTCCCCGGTTCATGAGCTCGTCAGGGCTGTTTCTGGGGCTCTGTGCTCTGGAAGCTTGCCGTGTTCTGATGTCAGTCCCCTCGTTCCGCGGTGGTCAACACTATCCCAACTAGCTTCCATGGTGCCCCTGGCCTTGCCCCAGCCACGCCTCTCCTTTCTCTCCCCCTCCAGGGTCAAAAGCGGCTGGTGCTTTCCGAGAGCTGTTCCCGGGACTCCATGAGCAGCCAGCCTAGCTGTACTGGGCTTAACTATTCATACGGTGTCAATGCTTGGAAGTGCTGGGTGCAGTCAAAATACGCCAATGGAGAAACGAGCAAGGGGGATGAGCTGCGTTTTGGCCGTAAGTGGGGGGGGGCGGGGAGGAGGGTACCCTATAGGGAGGAGAGTGGGGAGAGGGAGAGGAGGAGGAAGGGGGCCGGGGCTGTGATCCGGCCGAGGACATGAGGGTGTCTAGGACTGATAAGGCTGTGGTCACCGAAGGGTATCCTGTGAAGATGGGGAGGGGCTGCCTAGGTTTCATGGCTGAGGGCTTTTTTTTTTTTTTTTTTTTTGCTGCAATGGGTGGGTTTGTGTTGGAGCTGGATGCGACTGAGGGATGGAGGGATTAACGATGGACTGAAATGAAATTCTCCATGTGGAGCGTTCTTAATCCCATCCACCTCTACTGCATATCCCTGCAGCCAAACCGATGCGCATCAAAGAGGATATCCTGGCCTGCTCAGCCGCCGAACTCAACTATGGCCTGGCCCAGTTTGTGAGAGAAATCACTCGACCCAACGGGGAACGATACGAACCCGACAGTATCTACTATCTGTGTCTTGGCATCCAACAGGTACCCCTTGCACGCTGCCTCACTTGCCATCACCCTCGACAGAGCAGGCAGCGCCCCACCAGAAATGGTCCTGTCCCACTCCCTGTTCCTCACTCTGTCTCCTACCCTGAGCAGGTCTCCTTGGTGATCCTCAGACCCGTTCTAGGAAGGGAAGGATGGGTGGAGCTGGGTTCCTTGAGCGGTGGGGGGATGGTAAGTTCCCACTGGGAGAGGTGGGCTGTACATTCTGTGACGAGACCTCAAGAGTGGTGGGCATCCCTGGGGAAGAGCACCCTGGGTCACATAACCCAGCAGCCATTTCCCACTGCCTTCTCCTTACCAAGGTCGCCATGCCTGGGGCCTTCGGCATCGTGTCTTTCCTCTAGAACCTAGAGTTTAGCTTTTTAATGTGCGTTTGGTTTTCTTTCCTCAGTACCTGCTGGAAAATAACCGAATGGTGAACATCTTCACGGACCTTTACTATCTGACTTTTGTTCAAGAACTCAACAAGTCTCTGAGTACCTGGCAGCCCACGCTCCTCCCCAACAGTAAGGGACAGGGACTTAGCAAGCTTTCTGTCCTTTCCTCTAGTCTTTAAATATGCCGTTCCAAGAGTCCTGGGCTCTTTGGTCTGCCACTCTTCACAAAGGCTCAGAGGGCAGGAGTTATGGACCTGGGGGCCTCAGGGTTCAGAGCTAGAGGAGCCAGGGCCCCCTGTCCTTGAACCTGACTTAGGTCTGACAAGCTGTCTCTGGGTCTGAGAAAGGTGGCGTGGGTTTAGTTGGTAAAAGTGGAAAGAAAAGAAGACATCGTGGGGCTCCCTGAGGTTTACATCTGCCTGCTTGTAACTTGAGGGTGGCGAGAGATGCTCCAAATGCAGGTGGAAACCATAAAAAAAATCCAGTTCAGGGCGCCTGGGTGGCTCAGTCAGTTAGGTGTCTGACTCTTTTTTTTTAAGATTTTATTTACTTATTAAAGGAGGGGGAGGGAGGGAGGGAGGGGAAGAGAATGGGGGGAGGGGCAGAGGGGAGAGAGAGAGAGAGAGAACCAGATTCCCCGCTGAGCAGGGAGCCCACTGCGGGGCTCGATCCCAGGACCCTGGGATCATGACCCGATGCCTAACCGGCTGAGCCACCCAGGCGCACCCCTACCCCCTAGTGAATGACTCTTGACCTCAGCTCAGGTCTTATCTCAGGGTCGTGAGTTCAAGCCCCTCATTGGGCTCCACGCTGGGCGTGCAGTCTACTTAAAAAAAAAAAAAAAACACTCAGTTCCACCATCTACTCTAGCAGAATATGAGGGTTTGATCTGCAGTGGCCACTTCCCTGAACGGGACGGCGTGGGAAATGCTTGTGAGCGGGATATCTGGGGTCAGAGGCGGTCGGGTGTGGGCGGGCGATCACCTCTGACTGGCCTCTCTCCCTTGACCGTTGCAGATACGGTGTTCTCCCGGGTGGAGGAAGAGCACCTCTGGGAGTGTAAGCAGCTGGGGGTCTACTCGCCCTTTGTCCTCCTCAACACCCTCATGTTCTTCAACACTAAGTTTTTTGGGCTACAGACAGCCGAGGAGCACATGCAGCTCTCCTTCACCAACGTGGTGCGGCAGTCCCGCAAGTGTACCACCCCTCGGGGCACCACCAAGGTGGTGAGCATCCGCTACTATGCCCCAGTCCGCCAGAGAAAAGGGCGAGGTACGAGGCTGCCCCCCCTCCTTTATCTTTCCCCCTCTCTGCTCACCCCTTCGGCACCCCGCCATCACCGCCGGCTTGGCCCCCTCTCCTCTGCTTCCCTGCCCTTCCATTCCCGTGTTGGCAGAGCAGGTGCCAACAGCCAGCCCCGCGATCTGCTGGGCAGTGGCTTTTGCATCCATAGGAGGTCACTCGGCTGCCTGTGTCTGACTTTGCTCATTTCAAGGCAATTTCCTTTTCTTAGGTGGGGGCGGACAGGTAGGAAGCCGTTGGGTGTGTTTGGCTGTGCAGGAGAGTTGATGGCGTGGCTGAGAGGCTTTCCCTGGCTCTTTGCTATTGGGTGTGACGGAAGACACACCTTGGTTTCCACTCTGGCCCTGGAGTCCCGTCCCATCTGAGTGCAGTTCCCAAGGTCGCTGCTCTGGACCCGAGCCTCCCCCTGGACTCCTGTCCCCAGGGCCAGGACCATGGCTGTTTCTCTGTCCCAGAAGGCCAGCCCAGCCTTGCAGAGTCAGGCCTGTTTTGTGAGCATGTGTGCATCATTTCTGAGATTATTTCTTCAGGAAATCAATTTGGGGGAGATTATAAAGAGAGGCTTTAGCGGTGAGAACCAGGGAGGCCTGCAGAGTGACCCCCCCACCACAACAGGACGTTTGCTTGGTGTGGGGAGACTGACCGACTCTTCTTCTGCCTTTATTTCTCTACGAGACTGTATTTGGCATCCCGAGGCCTTCTGTGCCCTGGACCGTGCGCTCTTGGAGGTGGTTCATCCCCACTGTGCTTTTTAATGACTCTGGGTCATTTGCCTCCTCCGCAGACACGGGGCCTGGGAAACGGAAGAGAGAAGACGAAGCCCCCATCTTAGAGCAGCGTGAGAACCGCATGAATCCCCTCCGCTGCCCAGTCAAGTTCTATGAATTCTATCTCTCCAAATGGTGAGTTGGAGGGTTTGCAGGAATGACATGAGCATGGAGACCCCAGGGGTCTACTTCGCCCTGGTACTGATCTCTGTCCTTCCCCCACCTCCCCACCCCCCCGCCCCACTCCCTACCATCGCAGTCCCGAAAGCCTCCGGACTCGCAACGATGTCTTCTACCTGCAACCTGAGCGGTCCTGCATCGCGGAGTCCCCTCTCTGGTATTCTGTCATCCCCATGGACCGTAGCGTGTTGGAGAGTATGCTCAATCGCATTCTGGCCGTGCGTGAGATTTACGAGGAGCTGGGTCGTCCTGGGGAGGAAGACCTGGACTGAGCCCGTGTGCTGTCCGTGTCCATCTCTCACACCAATACCTGGCCTGGGGCCGCGTCCCGCAGGGCGCCTGGCCCGGGAACCAATGCTACTCATTCTGAAGGGCCCCGACTGCCCTCCTTCATCCCCTGCCTTCCCTAGGAACCCCTGGCTTTTTACCTTCTTCCATTACCACTTGACGACCCCAGGGTCCCAGTCCTCTCTCCGCAGGGGCTGGGCTCCCAGTGATGGGCAAAACCCAGCGAGGCCACTTTCTTTATGCTTCAGAGTAAACCCCTTCCCTTGGGGCCAGACTCTGGATGGAGTGTTCATAGCTCTGGTGATCCTGTTGGCTTTGGGTTTCCCGACCCATCCCGCATAGGTAAAGCTCCCTGTTCCTAGGTTCGGCCAAGGGAAAAAACCCAGCTGCCTTCTCTGCCCTGCACCCACTCCCTTCTCTACCCTTCCCCGGTATCATGCTAAAGGGTCTTATACGAAAGATCTGAAAGTAATGAGGGGACCATCTACCTACAACACGGAACTTAGATGCTCCTCCCCTCCCATGAAATAACTGGTGGTTGGAACCCCCTCGCCACTCACTGTATTTCCCCTCCCCGTCCCTGCAAGCACCGACCCCTGGTGCTGCACGTTTAAAAACTCCCAAACGCTTTCTTTCCCTCAAAGGCAGAGAATGACTCTAAGTATGGGGAGCTGACTCCTGTCCCCTTGGTTTACGTGTTTGTTTCTCTCTGCCATCTTAGGTTGGCGTGAGCCATGGTGTCAACATGCTTAGCCCCCTTCTGTAACTGCCTCCCTTTAGTTCAATGGACAGAGTTTCCCAAGGCAAAAAAACTACCTTCTGACTTGGACTGGGGCTGGGTTCCCCACTCTTGTTCTTCCCCCATCATAAGAGCTAGGCCAAGCCTGTGGGGGCCCTGGGTCGTGCAGGATGGGCTCTGTGGTCAAAGGATAGGTGAGGAGCTGTGGGCAGGGGTCCCGCCCCCGCTGCCGACATCTCTCTTCCCCATCTTGCTTTTGTAGTTCCAGAAAACTATTAGTGTCCAGCAAAGGGGGTTACCCAGTTCTTTCCCTGTTGGCTTTGCTGTTCCCCAGCCTCCTTTTTGTGTTTTTATAACTGTCACCAGTTTAGCCACTGTTTAAATTGTATATATTGTTCTGAGGCGCCTGGCCTGTCCCTTCAGTGAGCCATGCCCACCCTTGTGTTGTAGTGAGAAGCTGTTGTCACGACTAACCTTCTGTCTCTGGAATTGTTTGTTTCAAATAAAGAATTAAAATTGTCTTTTGCCTTCTCTGGGGGAAGGAGAGCGGTGTCTGGAGCGGTGAGGGTTATAGAGGACTGATGCCGGGCTCTCAAGGGGTAAAGCTCTCAAGGGGTAAAGAAGTGGGCTGTCCCGCCCGGGCTAAAGATCATCTTTACCCGCCTCACTGAAGGAATCCACTAGGAAGACGGTCCTCTTTGTACCAGGTTTCCAAATACTTAAGGGGGGGAAAATCAATTCAAACAGCTATCTGTTAAGGACCTACTATGTTAAGGACGTCAGATTACATGCCTCAGAGAAGAGAAAGATTAATTAGACCCGGCTCCTATTCCCAGCAGGCTCCCAGGCTACAAGGGGAGACAGACCGGTGCACAGTCCTAAGACAGGCAGAATGAAATAAATATATCCAGTACTATGGGAGAGCAGAGGAATGAGGAACTCATTTCCAGTTTATGAGGAAGTGTGTGCGGTGAGTTCACCGAGGGCGATGGCATTTGACCTGGGCCTCAGTAACTGGGAGGGGTTGAGGGCCCCCTGGGCCCAATCAAAGCCACAGGGAAGGGCAGTGCGAGGCTGAGGCTTTCCAGCCAGGGAATGACAGGATCCAATCTGTTCCTTTAGGGAGGAGACCGCCCCCCCCAACAGTATAAAGGATGGGGGGCGGGGGCAGGTAAGAACTGGGGCTGATAGATTCCGTGGGCCTTGATGGGGGCCATGGGGATAAAGAAGGAAGAGGGAGGACGGATTCAGATATTTTGAGGTCAACATCTGTAGGATCTGGGCAAGAGGGAGGAAGTGAGCGTGAATCCCAGGTTTCTAGCCTTGCCGATTGGAGAGTGGTGGTTCTTGGGTTTTTGTTTGTGTTTTTGTTTGTGTTTTGCCTGAGAGTAGGAGTAGGACGGGATTGGTAACAAGTTGAGGTTTCGGTCATGTTGGGCTCGAGAGGCTCCTGAAAGACCTCTGTGCTGGTTGTGCAACAGGGTGGAAAGAACACCCAAACTTGACTTTCTACTCACAGGTCTGCCACTCAAATCTTTTAGAGTCTCACCCTAAAAATGCATTCATATTCTGGGCGCCTGGGTGGCTCAGTTGGTTAAGCGACCACCTTCGGCTCAGGTCATGATCCTGGAGTCCCGGGATCGAGTCCCGCATCGGGCTCCCTGCTCGGCGGGGAGTCTGCTTCGCCCTCTGATCATCCTCCCTCTCATGTGCTCTCTCTCTCTCTCATTCTCTGTCTCTCAAATAAGTAAATAAGATCTTTTAAAAAAATGCATTCATATTCTGCCCTGACTTCCTCACAGACCCATTGCGAAAACCACATGGGAAAATGGGCACGCAAGAGCAGTATCAGGGTGCCTGGGTGGCTTAGTCCATTAAGCATCCCACCTGATTTCGGCTCAGATCATGATCTCGGGGGCATAGGATTGAGCCCCGCATTGGGCTCCACGCTGGGCATGGAGTCTGCTTCTGGTTCTCTCTCCCTCTCCCTCTGCCCATTCCCCACCCTCCCCCCAAAAAGAAAAAGAGCAGTATGGATGCTAGATACTACCATACACACTAGACAGTCGGAAATGTGGGTCTGAGGCTTAGAAGAGAGATGAGGTGTTACTTTTTATTTTGGGGGCTTTATCGAGGTACACTTGACATATAACAGTATAGGGTTTTTTTTTTTTGAAGAATTTTATTTATTTATTTGACAGAGAGAGAGGCAGCGAGAGAGGGAACACAAGCAGGGGGAGTGGGAGAGGGAGAAGCAGGCTCCCCGCCGAGCAGGGAGCCCCATGCCGGGCTCGATCCCAGGACCTGAGCCGAAGGCAGACGCTTAACAACTGAGCCACCCAGGCACTCCGTAACAGTATCGGTTTAAAGGTTATGGCTATGCTGACTTGATAAACTTACATACCGCAAAAGGATCACCACTGCAGTGTTAGCTAACACCTCCAGCCCAGCGCAAATTATCATCTCTTTTTTGAGGGCGAGAACATTTCAGATCTACTCTCTTAGCAACTTTCAAGCGTATAATACAATGTTGCTAACTAGAGTCACCGTGCTGTACACTAGATCCCCAGAACTTATTCATCCTATAATTGGAGATGTTAGAGGCTTTGACCATGCCTCCTCGTTTCCCCCACCGCCAGCCCCTGGAAACCACCATTTTACTCTCTGTTTCTATGAGTTCAGCTTTTTTAGATTCCACATCTAACTGCGATCGTACAGTATTTGTCTTTCTCTCTGACCTCTTTTACTTAGCGTCATGTATGAGATGTCAATTTAGAAGTCATCTGCAAAGAGCTAGCTAGCTGAAGCTCCGGGATTGGACAAGATCACTAAGGGAGAAACTGAATGAAGAGAGAAGAGGACAAAACGAAAAAATGGTACCTCGGAGAGTATCTCCAATTACCCTGTGAAAAGAACAGAGAGGGAAAGACCAGAGAAATAGAAGGAGCCCCAGTCTGCCAGATGCCAGAGGTAGAACTACCTGACGCAAAGCTGTCCTCATTCCCAGGCCAGTGTGAGGTCTACTAAATTTCCCTTCTCCCATCTTCACCGGGGCCTAAAGCCATCTGGCTCTCTTCCTTCCTTTCCCTCCTGGAACAGAGAAGAGTCTGATGTCATTAGTTCAACTAGATTTCTACTCTGTGCCTAGCCTTGTTCCAGTTGTTAGGGTTACAAAGCTGAGTAAAAAGGCGGGGTCTGCTCTTGAGAAGTCCTTAGCCTGATAGGGAGGGAGGACCAGGGCTGGGACTAGGGTGAGGCAATGAACGTATCTAGGGGGCAAAATACAAGGGGGCCCTCACTGTCAGGGTCACGTAGGTACAGGATAGGCATTTGCAAAACCCTGAGAGTAAGCACCTCCTTAAACTTTGCACTCTAGCTGCCTCAGTTGGCTTAGCCTAGTGGTGACCCTGGAGAAGTTTCCCGTGTCAAGAAAATAACCAGGGTTACAATGTAAGTGTTGCTCCTTCTCTCCCTGGGTTTCCACGAAGAGTGAGCTTACTTTGTCAGGTAGAGTGGAGGTGTAGGGACCAGCGTGCACAAAAGGTGTGGAGGTATTGGGGCGCCTGGGTGGCATAGTCCGTTAAGTGTCAGATTCTTGGTTTCGGCTCAGGTCATGATCTCAGGGCTCATGAGATCGAGCCCCACATCGGGCTCCACTCTCAGCTCAGAGTCTGCTCCAGACTTTCTCTCTCTCTCCCTCTGCTCCACCCCCCCTGCACTTGTGGACGGGTGTGCGCTTGCTCTTTCTCAAAATAAATAAATAAATCTTTAAAAAAAAAAAGGCACGAGGTATACGAGAACACACAGTGTCTTTAGGGACGGGTGGTTGGGCCGCAGAAAAGATAGAGGGCACAGTAAAAAGGATGAGAAGTCGGGGCAGGTGTTGCTGGGAAAATGGGGATCAGGGTGTAAAAGGCATTGAATGCCGTGTCACGCCTTGCTAGGGTGACCAAACATCTTACTTTGCCTGGGACTTTCCCAGTTTTTTTCCTAATTTTTTTTTAGAAGTAATCTCTAAGCCCGACGTGGGGCTCGAACTCAGGACCCTGAGATCCAGACTCACAGGCTCTACCGATAGCCAGCCAGGCGCTCCCAGGACTTTCCCAGTTTTAGCAATGAAAAGCCAGCATCCTGGAAAACCCCTCTGTCCTGGCAAAGCAGACCAGTCGTATTGTATCCTCAAAGTAGTGGAAAGCCGTTAACGGATTTTCACACAGAATCGGCAAGATTCATGCTTTAAGGGGACCCTCGCATGTCTGGATGAGGTGGAGGAGGACTGGGTCTGAGGAAGCCTGGGGGGCCCAGTTACAGAAATGGCTAAGAGCAGCAGAGGGAGAGGGAGTAGGAGGGTCCACCGAGCAGGGAGCCCAATGTGGGGCTCGATCCCAGGACCCTGGGATCATGACCTGAGCCGAAGGCAGCCGCTTAACCCACTGAGCCCCCAGGCGCCCCAGTAAATGTTAGCTTTTATCGTCCAAATGATCAGTTAGGAGATCATTGCAAGGCCTGAAGGAAGGCGGGAGTGCAATGGGAATGCTGAGGGGGAGAGGGGCTTGAGAAAGATTTGGGACACGGAATTTCCAAGACCTCGTTTGTTGGCTGATTGTATTTTCACGTGAATGATTTTTAGCTGGCATGAATTCTCCAGGGAATCCGCATTATCAGACTAACTGTAGAATGAAAGGCTTTGTCTCTTGAAGGGAAGCTGGAGGGGAGATGATAAAGGCCAGGAGGACACTGCTGGAAAACAAAGTGTGCCTTTGAGATCCTTAAGGTTAGGGCAGAGAAACGGTGGCAGTTTCAAAAGTTGATCTTGATTTAATGGTTGAGAGGGTAGGGTTTTTTTGTTTTTGTTTTGTTTTGTTTTGTTTTAAGCAGTCCCTACATCCAACGTGGGGTTCGAAGTCACAACCTCGAGATCGAGAGTCGCATGTTCTACCGACTGAGCCAGCCAGGCGCCCCCTTTTTAAATTTTTATTCTATTTTTAAAAAGATTTTTATTTATTCATTTATTTGAGAGAGATCACAGAGGCAGAGGGAGAAGCAGACTTGCCGCTGAGCAGGGAGCCCGATGCGGGGCTCAATCCCAGGATCCCAGGACCATGACCTGAGCCGAAGGCAGACGCTTAACCGACTGAGCCACACAGGCAACCTGATTTGCTTGCTTGCTTTCTTTTCCTTCTTTCCTTCCTTCCCTCCCTCCCTCTATTCTTTTCTTCTTTCTTTCTTTCTTTCTTTCTTTCTTTCTTTCTTTCTTTCTTTCTTTCTTTCTTTTTCTTTCTTTCTTTCTTTCTTTCTTTCTTTCTTTCTTTCTTTCTTTCTTTCTTTTTTTCTTTCTTTCTTTCTTTTTCATTCTTCCTTCCTTCCTTCCTTCCTCCCACATATATGTAAATATGGTCATGCGTAGTGTGACATGTGTATGAAAACATACAGATTTCCTTACTGAAGCACACGCACACTGCCATTGACAACTAGCCAGTCAAGAAAGCATGTTATTGCTTTCTTTGGGTAAATACCCAGTAGTGGAATTACTGGATCATATGGTAATTCTGGTTTTATTTTGTTTTTTTGTTTTTTGAGGAACCTCCCTAGTGTTTTCCACAGTGGCTGCACTAATTTCTATTCCCACCAACAGTGCATGAAGGTTCCCTTTTCTCCACATCCTCACCCAAGATGCATTATTTCTTGTGTTTTAAATTTTGCCCATTCTGACAGGTGTAAGGCAATATCTCATCATGGTTTTGATTTGCATGTCCCTGAGGATTAGTGATGTTGAGTATCTTTTCATGTGTCTGTTGGCCATCTGTATGTTTTCTTTGGAAAGATGTCCGTTTGGGTCCCCTACCCATTTTTACTCAGATTATTTGGGGTTTTCCTGATGTTGACTTTTATAAGTTCTATACATATTTTGATTATTAAGCCCTTATTGGATATATTATTTCAAAAAGATATATGCACTCCTTTGTTTACTGAAGCATTATTTACAATAGCCAAGATATGGAAGCAAACCAAGTGTCCATCAAAAGATGAATGGATAAAGAAGATGTGACACACACACACACACACACACACACACACACACACACACAGGAATATTATTCAGCCATAAAAAAGACTGAGATCTTGCATTTGCAACAACACAGACCAAGCTAGAAGGTATAATGTTAAGCGATATAAGTCAGTCAGAGAAAGACAAATATTTCATGTGCACATAGAATTTAAGAAAGGAAACAAATGAACAAATACCAAAGAGACAAACCGAAAAATAGACTCTTAAATATAGAGAACAAATTGATGGTTGCCAGAGGGAAGGTGCGTGGGGGGGTGCAGGTAGAGAAACAGATAAAGGGGGTTAAGAGTACATTTATCTTTTCAAAAAAAGATTTTATTTATTTATTTATTCATTTATTTATTTGAGAGAGAGAGAGCATGTGCACAGGGAGGGGGAGGAGAAGAGGGATAAGCAGACTCCCCACTGAGCAGGGACCCCCCTATGCGGGACTCGATCCCAGGACCCTGGGATCATGACCTGAGCCAAAGGCAGATGCTTAACCAACTGAGCCACCCAGGTATCCCAAGAGTACATTTATCTTGATGAACATTGAGAAATGTATAGAATTGCTGAATCACTATATTGTACACCTGAGAGTGTTATAACACAGTATGTTAATTATACTTCAATAAATACAGGCACACACACACACACACACATGAACAAAATCCCAGGGGGGGAAATAATAAAGATGAATGTAAAAGTAAAAAAAAAATGAAGCTTGTTACTTTGGTGAGACAGAGGTTAGCTCAATATCTGAGAGATTCAGTGAATACAGTTGACCCTTGAACAATATGAGTTTGAACTGCATACATGGGTCCACCTCTATGTGGATTTTTTTCAATAAATACAGCACAGTACTGTACTGTATTTTCTCTCCCTTATGATTTTCTTAACAACATTCTCTTTTCTCTAGCTTACTTTATTATAAGAATGAAGTATATAGGGGTGCCTGGGTGGCTCAGTCGTTGAGCATCTGCCTTCGGCTCAGGTCATGATCCCGGGGTCCTAGGATCGAGCCCCTCATCGGGCTCCCTCCTCGGCAGGAAGCCTGCTTCTCCCTCTCCCACTCCCCCTGCTTGTGTTCCCTCTCTCGCTGTCTCTCTCTCTGTCAAATAAATAAATAAAATCTTTTTTTTAAAGAATTCTGTATATAATATATATAACATACAAAATGTGTTAATCCACTATGTTATGGGTAAGACCTCCAGTTTCTGGTAGGCTATTAGTAGTTAAGTTTGGGGGGAGTCAAAGGTTATACATGGATGTTCGACTGTGCAGGGGCTCAGTGCCCCTACTCCCGTGTCGTTCAAGAGTCAACTGTAGTTGAAGGATGGCACAGGTAGTGAGATGAAATAATAATGTGGCATACTTGTATAGAACTTACTATGGGGCGCCTGGGTGGCTTAGTCAGTTAGGCGCCTGACTCTTGGTTTCAGCTCAGGTCATGATCTCAGGGTCATGGGATCGAGCCCTGTGTAGTGCTCTGGGCTGAGTGTGGAGTCAGCTTATCCCTCTTGCTCTGTTCCTCCTCCATTCACGCTCTCCTCTGTCTCTCTCTCTCTCTCTCAAATAGATAGTCTTTTTTTTTTTTAAAGAACTTACTATCGACTAGGCACTGTTCTAAGTGTTTTACATATAATTATTATATCTAATCCCCACTATAGCCCTTTGATACAGGTACTATTACTATAACTATTTTACCGGTGAGGAAGCCAAACTAGGGAACTTGGCTAAAGTCACACAGGTAAGAAGTGGAGCATGCTCTTAATCATTATGCTACACTGACTTTCCAGAGGGGTTCCAGTTGAGATGGCGAGCCATCCTGGGGCACCTGGCTGGCTCAGTCGGAGGAGCATGCTACTCTTGATCTCAGGGTCGTGAGTTCAAACCCCATGTCGGGTGCCGAGATTACTTAAAATAAACTTAAAAAAAAAAAAAAGAAGTGGAGAACCATCCTGTGTAAATTACCCTTTCTCCGGGAGGTCCACTGTTAGATCATTCTGCTTTTTCTTCCATAGGTCATCATCGTCCTTAATACATCTATTTGTGCCAAGGGCTGCCCTGACCTGGATCTCCTCAAGATCTTCACAGTCTGTCTGTATGAGTACCAAACTGCCAGTCAGTCTAAGTTAAGGTTCCTACATGGGATAGCACAGAGTCGAAGCCCCTGTGCACACTTCTAGGTGTGGTATATGAGACTCCCTCATGGACTGGCCCCAAACTACGTTGCCAGTCTCACATCCTACTATGACCTCCCACCCCATCCCATGCATTCTCTGCTCTAGTCACACTGAACACACCCTACTCTTTCCAGACTCTGAACCTTTGCACGTGCCTGTCTCCACTTCCCTACTGCCCTTGATCCAACGGGCTAAGCACCTACTACGTGTTAAGGTTACGCAAGTGATTGCCATACAATTCGAGAAGTACTCTAATCGATATACGCTACAATGTGCCGCAGGAATTCAGAATGAGGGGAGGACTCATTCTCTCTGAGGGACTTGGTGGGGGACACAGCGAGGGGAGAAGAGAGGTGAAGCCTTCACACGGGAGATGACATCTGAGCTGAGTCTGGAATGATTAGGAGTCTGCCAGTCAAGGAAAGAGAAGGAAACCTCCAAATTGTCTTTGGCTCCTTCATCTCCCCACGCTCAGACATTAAGTCCTACATAGATTTTATATCCAAAGTATGTCTCACATTTGTCTCCTCTTATTCCTTCTGCCACTGTCCTAGTCGCACGGGCCCACTTGGGCCATTGCAAGAGCTCCGTAACTGGTCATTCTGCCTCTTATCTTTCCCATCCCCAGTTGGCTCTCCATGTGGCTGCTGGAGTCAGCTCCCAAGCCACAAATCTGAAGGCAGCACTCCTCTTCTCAAAACCCTTAGTGGTTTCCACCACTGGTAGGACAGTCTTAACCTCTTAGGGTGACACCCAAGGCCCCTCACAAGCTGGTCTTACTTTCTCTTTCCCGTCTCCCCTCTGGCCATTCGATTCCTCCAATCCGCCACAGTAGATTATCTGTCTCACTCAAGATGGCATTCTACTCTTTCAGATACCCTGTCTGTGTCCTATGCCCACCTTATTCCCCCTCCCTAGAATGCCACAATCCTTTCTCCCGCCTGACCGGTTCAGCCTGGCCTCATCCAGGAATCAAACAGGGTCCAGCTTGGTGGGCCTTTCCGGCCCCTTGTCTATCATAGGTCATGTCTGGCATTTACATGTTGTGGAATCAGGAAATGGAGCAAGCATTCCCCACTAGCCACCACTGTGTGCACCCAGGCTATCTGACTGGGCACCTGAATCAGTTCATGGTTGCCATGCCAGTTCTCTGTGGATACTGCAGCCTGCTTTGAAATCCCAACCCGGTTGTTGGGGGGCCTTGACTATTCGAGGGAGCCATTCCCCTCATCCAGGAGCTGCCTCGTCTCCTTGCCCCCAGCTCCCAGTATCTCTGCACACAGATGCCTCCTAAAAGACCACAAATGTCCCTAAAAGCACCAGTACCAGGAGAAAGAGTGCGTAAGAAGCTCCTGTTACTCGGCCTTTTCTGCCCCCAGATCAGATCCCTTGAATATGCAACATCTCGTGGACCTTGGTGTTTGGGCTGCTGTCCACTCCCTGGGGGAGCTGACCCTGTTATCGGACCACGAGCCCCAGCCTAGCTGAACCAGCCTCACTCCTTTCTGACTCACTGCAAGTTCTAGCATGCCCTCGGGCTGTGGTCTCTGTGCTTCTGCTAGTATCTGACCTTACTTTGCAGTTTCTAACCAGCTTTTGAACACATCTGATTGGATTCTCACAAAAGTTCTGGGAAAGGAGAGGTAGAGAGGGCGTTATGCTCCGTATATTGCAGACGAAGAAACTGAGACTCAGGGTAGGTATCATGTGTCCCGGGGGACAGAGCTCATAAATGGCAACCCCGGTCTCCGTATTGCAAAGCTTTCCTCGCTGCCACCACCACTGCGGTCACTCCGTAGTTGGACTGTGTGGCAGGTGCTACGCCCACTCGCCTCCCATTTCTCCCCTACATACACTCTTGTGACAAGCCTCAGATCAAAAAATCAGTCCTGGGTTAGCCCTCCCTGCAACACTGTGTACTCCAGCTCCCCTCAGGGTCCTTTGGCCTGCTCCCATCTGGTTCACAGGACGCAAGGGTCAGTGTCGTCCCTTTGGCTGTATAGCCGGCTCGTGGCTTATTGTCCCACCACTGCCCCCTGGGGAGGAAAGCCTTGATCTGGAGTTGGAGCCTCTTTCCAAGGGAGATTCTCGTGGTAGAACCGTTTGGAGAGAAACTCGGTATCTGGGGCAATGATGGATTTCGCAGTTCTCCACGTGGGGAGGGCAGGAGGTTCTTGTGTGGAACCGGGAGGACATTTTTAAAGAGAAAATCTTTTTCTTGATAGCCTTCTGGACAGAGAAGAGATGCTCTGTGTTCCTTGTGCTCTGTTGGTGGTGGTGGTGGGGAGGATTTTGATAAGAAAAGGGATCTCTCCTATCGTGGGAGACCTGGGGGTGGGGACCTCTCTTCTCCCAGTATATGGTGTCGCTTTCTAAAGAGAAAGGACTTTTTTTTTTTTTTTTTTTTTCAGAAAAGTAATCTCTCTCCTTTAGGAAAGGGGGAAGCTGTCAATCAGGGATTGCCGAGGGTGGGGGAAAGCCTTGCTATCTCCTTTCTTTTCTAAAGGAGAAACCTCCTCGAATGAAGAAACCGTCCCTGCTTTCTGTCTGAAGGGGAAAGACTGTTTCTAGAGGAGAACAATTCTGATTAGAGAAAATGCCTGATTTGCTCTTCTTTTCTGATGCATTTGTCACACAGAGTCACCGGACTCTGACAGGGAGTGGGAAATCATTTTTTTCTGTTAAGAGGTAGGGGAGGGGCGCCTGGGTGGCTCAGTCATTAAGCTTCTGCCTTCGGCTCAGGTCATGATTCCAGGGTCCTGGGATCGAGCCCTGCATCGGGCTCCCTGCTCAGCGGGAAGCCTGCTTCTCCCTCTCCTGTTCCCCCTGCTTGTGTTCCCTCTCTTGCTGTGTCTCTCTCTGTCAAATAAATAAAATCTTTAAAAAATATATTAAAGAGGTAGGGGAACTGAGGTGAGAAACTTGCGAGGGCTTGGCGGGGGGGCTTTCACTCCGAAGGCTCCCTGGTGAGGGCAGCAACTCTGAGTTGGGGAAACCCCTGTGAGTCTGGGAAAGCCTCTTAGGAATCCCAGAAATGCAGAGTGCTAAAGGGAGCTCAGCCATGTGCTAGGCCCGCCTTTGTTTGCTCACAGGGAAACTGAGGCTTGGGGAAGGGAATGTCTTACTCCTAAGGGACAGAACAAGGACTTGAACCCAGCTTGGTCAAATCCCAGGTTGGGGCTTTTCCCATCACATCTGCCAGACGGCGGGGAGGCTACCTGGTGCTTCGGAGTAAGGAGATGGGGTGAGGAGACACACCCCCCCCCCCCCGCCCCAGCCCCGGCTATGAAAGTTCTGACCTGTGTTTGGAGACATCTCTGGGATGGGAAGCATTGATTCCTGAGGGAAGGCAACTGGGGACGAGGGTCGAATTAGGGACTATGTCCAATCCAGGTAGAGGGGTCAGAGTCCAGCAGGTGGCTTGCGGGGGCATCAGTTTGTAGTGAGGTTCGAAGGAGGAAGGGGGCTATTTCTCCCAGGAGCTTGGAGGAGGGGCCCTCGCCCAGGACCCCTGTGCTACCCTCTCCGACTTGCGAAATCTTTCTATCATTTCCTGTCTCTCCAGATGGAGTTGTCATTGTAATGTTTTTCAAATCAGAGGAAGGGGCCCAAGGAAACTTCTTGAGGTAATGTAAATGTTTTATAATATATTGCGGCCGTGTTTACGAAACTGCACGCAATCACGAGAACTCCATAAACTATACTTAGAATGGATGAAAAAAAATAAAAGGAGAGGAAGGGGGTCAGGGCATCTGATCCCCATAAAGCTGTGATTAAAACATTGTTAAGGCCCCCCCAACCAAAAGCCAAAAGGCAAAACTAAACCAACACCGCCCCCCCAAAAAGAAAAAAAAATGAGGCAAGGATGGCTCAGGGTCTCACTATTTCTGTTGCCCATTGCTTTCTAGATCAACAAAAAACCAAGGCCAGCTCATTCAGGGGGAGGTCAGAGGTTGCAGGAGAAAGAACTTGACAAACACACAAGCCACCTCCTCGTTTACTGCAAAATCCTGTGTAATGTGTAACATTGCAGGCACAGAGAGGCCTTGGGAATGAGGCAAAGATGGCACTGACCCACCCCCACTCCAGCTTATCCGCCTGCCCCTCCCCCCCCAATTCCTCCCCCCCGGGACGTGTCCCTCCTTTTCCTTGTGGCCCGCAAAGCGCTGTCCCTCCTTTTCTTGCCTTGCCTACCCTCCCTTTTTCCCCCCACGTGTCCACAGCACCCTCCTTCCGTTCCACTTGCCCATGTCCCTCCCCACTGACATGACTCCAGATAGGGTCTGTGCCAACACGGGGTTAAGATTAGTTTCATAATTCGAGATGCTGTCAGAGCATCCTATCTCTTGTCCCCAGTGGCCCCAGGGAGAGGGAAGGGGAAAGGGGGTACAGACAAGAAGAGCTGCCCGCACGCCCCCCCCACAACCTTGAGCACTGGTGTGGGTGACCTCCGGCTCCCCACCCCCTTCGGGCCCCTCAGACAGAAGGCCCTGCGAGGGAGGGAAACCAGGGAGGGAAGGGAGATTCTGATGGAGCAGTCCCTAGCAGACAGAGGCCTGCACCCGGGCAAGGGAGAAGGAGGGGCAAGCTCCTGGGCAGGGTGGTGGGGGGTCCGGGTGTGTGTGTGTGTGTGTGTGTGTGTGTGTGTGTGTGTGTGTGTGTGTGGCAGGATGGGAGGTTGCCTGGTGTGTGGCATCAGCAGGCCGAGCAGCGGTCGCTCTTCTCAGCCAGCCCTGCCCCAGTGCCGGGGCTGCGGCGCAGTATGTCTTTCAGGGAGCCGTCCTGCTCGCTCAGCAGCTTGTTGATCTCATTCTGCTTGTATTCAGGTGAGAGGCGGTGGCCGAAGCCCGAGCCCTTGCGGGAGGGCGGATTGGAGCGGCGCTGGGCTCGGCGGGCACAGGCCCGGATGATGAGGTACACCACCTCGGCCACGTTGAGGATGATGCAGATGCCAGAGGCGGCCAGCATGAAGACCGTGAAGACGGTTTTCTCGGTGGGGCGGGACACGAAGCAGTCCACCGTGTTGGGGCAGGGGTAGGCCTCACACTTGACGAGCCGCACCATGGCATAGCCGGGGTAGAGCAGATAAAAGACGTACATGAAGGCAGCCTCGAACAGCAGCCGGAAGACCACGCTGATGACATAGGTCCACCACAGTGTCCCTGAGATGTGGACCTTGTGCCTCTTCACCTCCTCCAGGTGCAGGGGGTCCGCGTGACCCTCGAGGCGCAACATCTTCTTTTCTATGTGCTGCTGGTGAGCCACGTGCATGGCCACGAGGAGAGCCGGGGTGGACACCAAGATGAGCTGCAGAGACCACAGGCGCACGTGGGAAATGGGGAAGAAGTGGTCGTAGCAGACGCTGTTGCAGCCAGGCTGAAGGGTGTTGCAGATGAAGGAAGACTTCTCGTCACCCCACACGCTCTCCGCGGCCACCACCAGCACCATGATCCTGAAGATGAAGATGACCGAGAGCCATACGCGACCAATGGCCGTGGAATGCCGGTTCACGCCACTGAGCAAGGTGTACAAACCTGTCCAGTTCATCCTGCCTCATTCACACCTGCAAAACACGAGCCACAAAGCAGGCTGGCAGAAAGCTGGACACCGTAACACGGCCTGACACACCCCCCCCACCCCCGTCACCCCTTCCGAGAGCCAGTGACAGGAAGGGAAGAAGGATGGTCATCGCTTTCCTCATCACCCCATGTCCCTTGCCAGCCTCTCTTCCTCCTCTTCCTCCTCACTTGACTTGACCTCCCTGAGCCCTATCTCCCTTCGCTTTTGTCCAACGGTCTTTCCTCTCCAGAGCCCCTTTCTTTAGCAGGCCCATTTTGTTCTGCTATCAGCCATCATCTTTAACTCCCCATCCCCCAGCTCCTTAGCTCTGGACCTGGGGCGAGCCCAACAAAGCCCATTACCTTGGGGAGCGCCTATCCCTGAGGCCACCCAGACAGGTCCCCTATGGTCTCATGTCTGTGCAGGGGGAGTGGTCCCTGGGTCCGCGCCTGCGTTCCAATTCATCGCCGCCCGGTGCTGGGGAGTCATATGCTGCTTTATACCCAGTGTCTGCACAATGGGACCTTTGTGGGGCTCTGAACAACGCCCTTTAGAATTCAGATCAAACGCCCTGACTTCCGCCCACCCTACACACAGAGCACTTGTGTCCCAGCGCCGGACACCCAGCCTGCACCCACCTGTTCTGTGCCCGCCCGGTCCATCGCCGCACCCGCCCCACAGCCCCACCAGAAGAATGGCCATGGCGGGGGGTGGGGGGAAATGGGACAAAGACAGGTGCATGTAAAAGGGGACCCGAGGGGACCAGGAGGCTCCGGGCAGAGGCTGTCGCCCGTGACTCTCCTAGAAACTTAGGGTCAGCAGGATTTTTCCTAGGTTGAGAGCCCCTGCACGATACGTACATACGTACGGGTGAGCTCGCTCGTACGTCCCATTAGCTTTTTCCCCACACATTCTTTCTTCGGACCCACTCAGCAGGCCTCCAAGGACTTTATCCCAGTCTGTCCAGATGAGGAGGCCGCAGCTCAGATAAGTCAAGCAACTTACTCAAGGTCACACAGCTAAGAAGTGTTACGGTAGGATGAAACGCACAAGCATCTGAGGCCGAGGCTTAGGCTCTTTCCCCGGTAGGCCCTTCGTGCTTTTCGCAGCGAGTGTCGGCAAAAGCAAAAGCCAGCCATTAAGAACGACAACAAAAGCAAGGGCTAATGCACCCCAGGAGAGCACGAGGAACATGGCAGCTGCAGACCCCTGAGTACTTTCCAACTCTGGTGTCACGGAGCAAACCCTGACCACCCCTCCTTGAGCTTCAGGTGACAGGTGGGCATGCGGTGAGTGCAAACCAGAGTGAGAAGGCAAAAGTTAACAAGCAAACAGAAGGCTGGAAGATGGCACAGGGAAGAGTCATACGCCTTTGGGTTTGAATCCGGGTTCTTCGCCTAACACGACCGCGGGCTAGCTCCTGACCTCCTCTGAGCCTGCTCGCTCATCTATCAGTGGGTTGTTAATACCCAGGGTTACTGTGAGCTTCAGTGAAGCCACCTGCAAAGAGGTCTTGGCCCGGCTCCACTTTCATAGCTGGTGATCAAGGGAGGTAAGCACCTTATCGGGAAGAGAAAACATGTTGCTTCAGGGGACTGGGTGGTCTGCCAAACCCAATGTCCCTCTTTTCGCTGCCCAATGCTGCCGTTGACATATAGTGTCTGTGCAGAGATAGAACAGGCTGTTTCATCCTGCCCCCGACATCAAATGGACATTGTGACCTCCTGGGTTCCCGAGCCTGCCAGTGGCTCTAGGGTAGAAACTCCCCTCTGCGCTTTGCGCAGGGGAAGAAGGCCGCCCCCCCCACCTCCCATCACTTCTGCCAGTAAGTTGAAAGTAGATCATGCTGGAAGCAGGGACCTGGGTGTGAGGAGAGCACACAGGCCTGGACCCGTGGGGAATGTAGGGCATTTCCTGCCCCCCATGCAGGGGCAGTGGTGGTGGCAGAAGCCCTGAATCGAGGTCGGGGTGCTCTTCTCTCTTGTAGGGGGAGGGGAAGATATTAGCCATGGAAAAGCTGGGGAATGGGATGAAAAACCCCAGGGGACAAAGGGATGGTCCACGGGACACAGAGTACTTCTCTGAATAAGGTTTTCTTTTTTTCATTTAACGTAAAAAAAAAAAAAAAAAGGCCCTAGGGAGTTCATGCTGGGGCCTAAACCAGCATGGGGAAGCAGGAGCATAGGTGCCCTTTCTCCTCAGCCCCGGGTTCTGAAGGCAGGGCTGCCGCAGGAGGCCCGATGGTTACACCGTAAAGAAATGCCTCATCTGGTGACACACGTTAGATTCACAAACAGGTGGTCAAGGAACATTATTAAGAGTAACCATTTACTGAGCACCTGTGAGGCCAGGCTTTGTATGTGCACGACCTCATGTAAACCTCAGAACAGCCCCATGAGGTAGGTGCTGCTTTTCATCCTCATGGCACACAAGAGGAAACTGAGGTAACACAAGGTGAAGGGACTTGTCCAAGGGTCACATGGGTCAGTGCAGTTAGTGTGTGATGGAAGTGGGATTGGAGTCGGGCCAAGCTGACTCCGGAGCCCATACTTTTGCCCAGAAGCTCTACCACCTTGGCTAGAATTATAATTTTTCTTTCTATGAGTGTTTTATTTATTTATTTATTTATTTATTTATTTATTTATTTATTTATTTATTGAGAGAGAGAGCGAGCGAGTGTGTGGGTCAGCAGGTGGGGAGAGGGGTAGACAGAGGGAGAGGGAGAGAGAGAGAATGTCAAGCACTTTCCACCCCCAGCACAGAGCCCAAGGCGGGGCTCGACTGAGCCACCCAGGTGCCTGTCTGTGAGTGTTTTTAGAAATAAGGAGATTCAGGGGCGCCTGGGTGGCTCAGTCGGTGAAGCGTCTGACTCTTGGTTTCGGCTCAGGTCATGATCTCAGGGTCCTGGGATCGAGCCCCGCATCGGGCTCCCTGCTCAGCGGGGAGGCTGCTTTTCCCTCTCCCTCTGCCACTCCCCCTGCTTGTGCTCTCTATCAAATAAATAAATAAAATCTTAAAAAAAAATAGGAACAAGGGGATTCAAAACTGGTCTGGCTTGTATTCTTCTCTAACCCCTTCTCCCATTTCCTACGGACTGGTAACTCTCCCTCTCCTTCCTTCCCAGGGCTTTCCGCTGCCTTCTGATCTGCTCTGATTTCCCCTGCTTTACCTTTCTCGGGCTGCTTCCTCAAACTCCAAAGCACACTTCAGCTGTTCTCTGTGCTCCTCACGGGTGCTCCTCAGTCAGCCTGGCCACTCCTGAATTTCTAGGCTCTTGCAGCTCTTCACCTCTCATTTTGCACCCTCTGGGACTTAGCCAGTAAAAGTTCCCTTTGGGGCCCCTAAGCACCCTCGTGTGGGCACTGGGATCTCGAATTTTGCTCTCCCCTTTAGATGGAGAGCTTATCCCTATGTCAACATCAGTACCTCAAGGGTTTCATTCTAAAAACATCCAGGGGAGGGACCTGATTTTGAAATCTAAACCGTTTTTGTGACTTTGGGTTAAAGTCCAAGTATTGATATGCTCTGTGTTGCTCCAGACCTGTTTCTGCTCTCGGGTTTAATTAGACAAGACTCCCCTGGCTCTGTCAGGCCCTGGCCCTGTCCTTAGATTCCGATTTGCCCAGACACCCAAGCACAGTTCAAGATTAGGAGGTCGCACTTAGTCCATGTAACAGTCCTGTAATATTATCCCCATTTTTCAGACAAGGAAGTTGAGGCTCAGAGAGGTTAAATAACTTGCCTCAATGGCAACTCTGCAAAATGGTAGAGTCAAGTTTCCCATTATTTTTCTTCTCACCTCAAAGCCTTTGTACCTCGTGCCGCCTTGTACATTGTCTTTTGCTCTGCATTCTCACCGAGATCTGGCCTCTCTTACTCTGTATTCTCACCGAGACCTGGCCCACAACTCAAAACTTTGACTCCTTCCCATGTGTGCTCGCGTGCGTGGGTACGTGCAAACACACACACACACGCAGATGTGCGCACATACCCGTTCATCAGGTCTCTCTCTCTGTTCCCACCTCTTCCCCGTCCCTCCTTCCAACTACAGGAAATCCTGGTGTTTTTTTGGTTCGGGAAGAGGGCCCTGGCTGGACAGGATGAGGTTCTGTTCAGCCTCTGACTCCACAGTTCCTCCCCCCACTTCACAAGCAGTCTCTGGCCAGGAAAGGACAAGGGGCTTTCTTTGGGATTTCTCCTGGAATTTCAGCCTGCCTTCGTCAGTTTGGCATGGCCAAGGCCAAACTTCTCTAGCCCTCTCCCTCTGCCCCCTGCTTCTCTTCCCTGCCTCTGTCCCGGGGCCCCAGGACACCTCAGGCACTTTGCTCGTCTCCTCTTGGCCCTGCCATATATACTGTGGCCAGCCTGGGGTCAGGGTCACTCTAGCTCATTCCAGATCTCTCCTTCCCTCACTCGGTCATGGTCTTTTCGTAGGAACTGTTAATGTCCGCTCCCTTACTCACTCTGTGGACTACACCCTCTTACTCCTCCGCCAACTATCTGACTTCCTGTTGCTCTTTCCTTGGGCTTATTATAACATAACAGCCACCATTTATGGAATGCCTATGGTGTTCCAGGAGCTGGATGTTCATTAACTCCCATCCTCACAACAAGCCTGTGAGCTGTGGCTTATTGTCTCCAATTCACAGATGGGGCCATGGAGGCTCAAAGAAACTGAGGAACTTACCACACAGCTGGTCGGCAAGTGCTAGAGCTTAACTTAGGACTCTTGTTGACCCTTCGCCAAAGTGTGGGTCCCTTGCCCATTGCTCTGCTGCATCCTCATCTGCAAGTCTTTCCATTCGAAACCCTCTTGTCTAGAGCCTCCTCTCCCCACCTCGTTTTCTAAGTCCGTGCACTCAGCCGTGCCATCCCCAACAGCTGGAACAACTTCCAAACAGCTGGGGGGCCACCCCTCCTTTAAATCTCCAGATCATCAGTTACTGGCCAGCTCAGCTTGAGTCTGCCTCCCTCCCTCAAGAAAACAGAAAGCCACGCTCCCAAATCCCAGCCCTGTTGGCTGTCCCTCTGCACCTGCTGAGTGCCCTGTGTTCATCCGTCTGCAACCCCAGGTTGGTTGCATGCCTGCTTTACCTTCTAATCAAGGAAGGAGCACAGCACCTGGCAGTGCCCAACGGTCCCACCAAACCCTCACCCTCTTAGGCAGGAAACGTCTTAAAGAGAAGAACTTGGCCACCCTGGGCCTGGAGGGGGTGGGGGTGAGGGCTCAAATCTTCCTGAGAATTCAGCCCTGTGAGGATGAAGAGAATCCATGGCTGGGGGGAGAAAAGGGGGGGGGCGGAGAGGAGAAGCCACTCGGAGCCCAGAAAGAGGGTAAGAGTTGAAGCCTCCAGAGAGAGGCTAAGCAAGCCTGGCACCTGGCAGGAGGGGCCTCATTCTACCCAGAGGGAAGCACAGAAGGGACCTAAGTGGCTTAATGCTGAGGCCAGGAGAAGGCAAAGCCCAGGCCTCTCCCCAGCCCCCATTTCTGCCCCCCACCCCGTGCCACACCAGCTCCCCCTCCCCAGCCCCCCTCCCCCAGTCCCCAGCTTCCTCACCTGGCGGCTGCTGCCCTTTCCCAGGGAATGTCTGCAGGCGTGTCTGTGCCAGGCCACTAGGTACTGTCAGCCCAGTCCAGGGGAGGGACAAAGAGCCCAGGGCCAGAGCCAGATATGGCCCACAGCCCAAGAGGAACCAGACAAACATTAACCAGCCCTGCCTCCTCCCACACACAATCATTAAGTAAGTTTGATCCCCTGAGCTCCCAATGGGTTTGGTGAGAGATCACATAGCCTGGAGTTGCTGCCCCGTCCCAGATGGAGAGGGGCATCACTGTCACCCATGTGCCCATGTTTAGCCTGGACCTGGGTTTGTTAACAGCCCTCAGGCCTCCCCCATCCCCTGGCCATCGGTAGATCCAGTGTGTGGCCCTAGTTGCAGAGAGGGCTCCTGCCCTGGGGGCCATCCCTCCCATCCCTCCCATCCCTTCCAGGTCCGAGCCTCTAAAACGATAGGACTATGGGGAGAAAAAAAAAGACAAGGGCAGTGCCTACTGGCACCTTGACATCAAGGCGAGGGGGATGGGAGTGCTTCCCCCAGATGGCAGGACCACGATGCTCTGTGGCCTATGCTTAGTGTCTGCGTCCCGAGTGGCTGGGGACTGACCAACGCATTTCCAATCCCATGCCAGAACCCATTGCCTTCTACCCTCCAGGCCAAGGCAGTTGAACCGCAAAGCATATGATGTGCAGCAACAGATCTTAGCAATCATTAAGGTAAACAGCAGAGAGTCAACCATTAACTGAGGGGTCAGTCCAGTTTGAAGGAGGGTTTACCTGAAGACCCTGCTAATTCTGCGGCCTGAGTGGCTGTGAAGAAATAAGTGAAGTCAGCAGAACCCGGTCCCCTGGCTTCTGCCCTTCACAGGAGCCCGAGCTCACTGCCGGAAAGAGTGCCAGAGCCTCGGCTTCCCTTGGCCAGCCCCGGGTACACGGATACATTGGCCAGTAAGTCTCACTGGACACCTACTGGGCACCCAGGCCGAGACAGGTAAGGAAGGAGTAGGTGGCAAAAGAGAGGAAAGCTTCCCAGCTGTTTTTAAGGAAGGTATCAACTTCCTGAGGACACAAGACCAAGACTCAAGAAGTCACCGTGAAAACTCTCTGGGTACGTTCGGTTATGTGGTTCTTGACGTTCACTGCTGAGGAGGTTTGAGGAGGGGGATGAGGAGCGTCAACTGACGTCATCAGGGGAAGGCTTTCTAGAGGAGGTGAAGCTTGAGTGGAGCGAGAAAGGACGGGTGGGAGTTTGAAAGGGGAAGGGCAGGACCAGCATTGCAGGGAGGAGGAAGAGTGTGAGTAAAGTCACAGCGGTAGGAATAGGCAGGGTGTGGCTGGGGACAGAGAGGAGGCAGGGCAGTGGTGGGTGGCCCTGGAAGATGCCATCAGTCAGCTGAGGGGATCGGAGTAGGAAGGGCAGTTAAAGCCAGGTAGGGAATTCCTTTAAGGAGCGTCTGGTAAACTTGCTATAAGGCAAAACTGAGCTCGACACCTTGGGGGGGTGAGGCTGGCTGCCATCCACCTGCACCTGGCGATTCCTGCTGCGTATACAGTGGTGCCGAGTGGATAAAGTGTAGGGCTTCCTTTGCAAGTATTACTTTGTTTGATCCTCAAAGTAACCCTGTGCGCTAGGCATTGTTAATATTCCCACGTGCCAGGGAACTGAGGCACACAGATGTTAGGTGACATAACTAACTGTCATCCAGCTAGCAACAAGGCTGGATTTGAAGCCAGGCAGTCTGGCTCCGGAACGTGGTCGGTTAACCACTACATCGCAGCTCGAGGAGTTCTACGGGTCCCACTGCGAATCAGAGTAAGGACTGGTTCCTGATTCTAGAAGGTTCTCAGCCAGCAGGAGAGAGGGGTACCTACAACAATGGAGTGTGTTCTGAAGGCCATATGCAGATATGAGGTGCCAGAAGGCGTTCTGAGGTAGGACAAGAGGGTACGTTTAGTGGAAGAGGCAGAGTTGAACTTGGGTCATGAAGGAGATGGAGAGTCCAAGCATTCCTGCTGACAGCAAGCAGTGAGATGTGTTTAGGGAATGGTGGGCAGACCTGTTTGACCAGAAGAGAGAGCTCCTTTAGCAGAACTCCTTGGAAGGGAAACCGTGGGTCAATATCAGTGTGTACTCACTGTTCCTTGGAGTTCTGGCAGAATTTCTCTAAGGTGAGTCTAGTTCTGTGTGTAGTTCTAGGCTGCAGGGAGTCTATTTGAATAGTTTGGAGCTGTATTTTTTTTTTTTTTAATGGTTACTAGAATCTAAAATCGAGGAGCGAGAAAGGAGGGCATAACAGGCGGTGGTGGGGGGGAGACGGGAGGAAAACTGTACTACAGTGAGCAATGTAAATCCATTTGCTCCTGGGAAGCAGCTAAACTCAGCTTCTGCCTTGAATCCTGAGCACGCTTTCTTCCTACAATGGGTGTTTGGGGAGAATATTTTAAAATTTTACATCCGCCTGCTTATTTCCTCAGATTCACTCGGGGAGAGCTTCTTTAGGTCTCGAAACAGACCCAAGAGGCCCCAAACGTAAGCCTGCTGTCTCCGGCGTGGCTCAAACGTCAGCCCAAATGAGGGCTTTCCCTATTCCTGTTCCACCCAGGACCAGGACGGACGAAGGAGGGAACTGATCCCCCTTATCTAGGAGCACATCTCACCAGCCACATCGCTGGAGTTCAGAGCTTCAGACCTCGGCATGGCGATCCAGAGACTTCTTCAGATGGCATGCAGCAACACTGCCTCTCATGTGGGGTCCATCATCCAGCCCGTCCCTGGGCCTCATTACCAAACAAAATGCGGCATATTGTATGGCTTTGATCAGTGAAACAGCATTGCTGTACAGCTCAGAAATCAAAGGCGCCAGCCTCCAATATAAATGTTGCTTAAGACACACAGGCAAGGGGCGCCTGGGTGGCTCAGTTGGTTAAAGCGACTGCCTTCGGCTCAGGTCATGATCCTGAAGTCCAGGGATAGAGTCCCGCATCGGGCTTCCTGCTCAGCGGGGAGTCTGCTTCTCCCTCTGACCCTCTTCCCTCTCGTGCTTTCTCTCTCTCATTCTCTCTCTCAAATAAATAAATAAAATGTTAAAAAAAAAAAAGACACACAGGCAAAAACTCTTCCCACATGGGTCCAGAGGATGAAGGAAACGGCTAAACCTGAAAATTTGCAGACCATTTCGAAAGTCCCCACCCCATGGCTCAGGCTGGGAAAGGTTTATGCAAACTGTTTCCAGGAAGGGCTACTAGGGAAAGATGGAAGTGGTCCTGTATTCATAATTGGTGTTGGTTTTCACAAATCCTTTTCAGAAAGACACATAATTATGTGAGTGAGTCTGTGCCCTGCAGGGATTCGTATTCTAAAAGAGGTCAACCTGGGGCGCCTGGGTGGCTCAGTCAGTTGGTTAAGCATCTGCCTTCGGCTCAGGTCCTGATTTTGGGGTCCTGGGATTGAGTCCCACATTGGGCTCCCTGCTCAGTGGGGAGTCTGCTTCTCCCTCTACCCCTCCCCCTGCCTGTGCGCATGCTCTCGCTCTCAAATAAATAAATAAAAACTTTTTTAAAATTTAAAAAAGAGGTCAACTTGAGGGAGTTATCCATATCTTTTTGAGGGGGTTTCTGAAGAACTAAACCCAGACATCACATCAATTCACTTGACAGGCATATACTTTTTGCTCTAAGGACGGTTTGGAGTGGGGGGGAACAAAAGCAAAATTGTTTCAATCCCCCCCCCCCCCGCAAAAGACCTAATTGTATGAAATATCCTACAACCAGCTCCACATAGGATGGCACACTCGTTCTACCAACAGTAAAGCCTGAAGGTGAGGTGGTGCTTCTTGGAGCTCATAGAATTCCTGGAAATAGAGCCTGAACCAACACTATCTATATGCACTCCCTGCAATTTGGAATTCATTTTGCCTCTGTTTTTGTATTTTATGAAGACCCTAATTCCTGGGGTTTGAGGAATGGTACTATGGCTCACTGATGTCTGATCAGTGCATCAACAGAAGGTATGCTTGCAAAAGATTCCAGAATGTTCCATGTCCTTTCACCAGACCAGGCAGCCAAGTGAAGAAAATGAAATGGAAACTTGCAACTTTGCTTCTTTCAGCCACTACAGCTTGATGTCCATTTCCTGATCTTTCTGCTCTCAGCGGGGGTGGGGGGGTGGGGGGGTAGGGGGGGTGGAGTGTGCACTGTAGGACCCAGGGAGTTCTGCAGGGGTAGAAAGTTCTCAGTTGATGGGCACCTGGGTGGCTCAGTTGGTTGGGCGGCTGCCTTCAGCTCAGGTCATGATCCTGGAGTCCCGGGATCGGGTCCCGCATCGGGCTCCCTGCTCAGCAGAGAGTCTGCTTCTCCCTCTGACCCAACCCCCTCTCATGCTCTCTCTCTCTCTCTCTCTCTCTCTCTCTCTCTCATTCTCTCTCTCAAATAAATAAATAAATAATAAAAAAATTAGGAAAAAAAAAAAAAACAAAGAAAGAAAGTTCCCAGTTGAATCCAGTCCTGGATTTTGACCCAAGGAGACTAGAGGTAGCGTGGTAGGGGTGAAGAATCAGAGAGAAGCCCGGGTCAGAGCCAGAAAAATAGGGCCAAGTGTCAAGTTTGGAGAAGTGAAAAAGACCCAGAAGAATTAGCTCCTTCTGCTAATTATCCAAGTTTGGGCAGTCAGCCTAATGAGCTGATGCCCTGCCCAGTAAGTGGTTAGTGGCTTAGTCCTTTCCTTCCAATTTTCTTTCCTTATATACACACGCCCATCACTGAAATCATATTGTATATACAAGAGATCTTGTTTTCTCATAGGAACCATTCCCAGGTCTTCTGAACAGGAATCTACTGGGCTCTCACCCACACCCTCAAACCGATGATCCAATAAAACATGTAAACCAAGCCCCAAATAGAAGCCCTGGTGTTCACCATTTCTGTATACTCTTTGGACACCTCTATCCTTCACTCCTTGGACCTCAGCCAAGTTTGCCAACCATAACACCATGAATGCCTCATCCAGAATCCCCCGGTCTTGGTCATCACAACCACCATCCCTGCTAATTCCCCGAACCACCCAGCACTACCAAGTCAATACCTAGGGAAGTGCCAGGCTGCCGATGACACCCTAAAGGCCCAGGCTTCTGCTGCTCGTAGGAGGGGTGGTGGGCTGGCCAGGTAGGAAAACCTAGGCGGTTTTGTTCCTACTTTACCTGCCCCCACTGACCCTGCTACAAATTAGAGGACTGATTCCTAGGCCCATTCAGATCTCTGAAATCCCTTGCCTTCCGCCTTAAGCGCCCCACTTCCCTGTGCACGGACATCCAGCCATCAGGTGGGGGATAGAGAGCCATACTATGTGTTATAAGGATTCTTGGACAGCTCTCCACCCACCCATGTGGATTCTAGCACCCGGTTCAGGGAGAAAACTGTGGGCCCCAGGGTCACCCATAAGAGCTTGAGTCCAATGGTGACTCCTGTACATAATGCTTTGTGCCTTCCATGGAGCCAACTCAGCTCCAGCCTCAGCCAACTCAGTGTGTGTGTGTGTTGGGGGGGGGGGTGTCTCAAGGGGAAGATAGGATCTAGTCCTGTGCACCTGCAACAAAGCTCTGAACACCATATAAAACAGTAAGCTCTAGGGCACCTGGGTGGCTCAGATGGTTAAGCGTCTGCCTTCGGCTCAGGTCATGGTCCCAGGGTCCTGGGATCGAGTCCTGCATCGGGCTCCCTGCTCAGCGGGGAGCCTGCTTCTCCCTCTGCCTCCCTCCCTCTCTCTCTGTCTCTTATGAATAAATAAATAAATAAAATCTTTAAAAAAAAAACCAGTAAGCTCTAATACAGCTTCATCTGGAACAGTCTCCATTCTAACCAACCTACTTTCCTTTATCTGTTCCTTGCACCTGAACAGAACAATCCTGCTCCCAAGCCTCCCAAGCAAAGATTTTGTCTCACTTCTATTTCCATCTCCACCTTGCCTTTTGTTCAGAGCTTATGGTTCTCCTCCAAGGCTTTGCTGCCCTGGGCCTCCTCAAGTGAAACCCTCTTCTAGTTGGATGCCCCTAGGACTCTCCTCCCTCGGCTTCAGAAGCAGACCCATCCAGATTAAGGATTCTATAATCTGTGGGAGCATCCACTTCAGATGTAAAGCAAGAGTTTCAGATTCTCTGCCCAGGTCTCCATTTTGGCTGTTTTTGTCCTACAGAAGACAAGGATGATTGAGCTACTTCATTGTCTCCTAGGAAATTGGTGCTCAGTGGCATTGGATTTGCCAGCATGAGGGTGCTTTTCAGAATGTCAAGCAGTTATTGATTTCGGAATCGGAGCTCGTGCTTTACAATAAACACAAACTGCTCTTTCTCACTGCTGACGTCTCACCTCACAGATCTGGGGGTGGGTTGAGCCCTAGAATGCACTGAGGTTTGGCATTATTCCTAGAGAAAGAACCGAGCTCCGCACCTTGATAAAGAAGCCCTGACTGTTATCACATGAGTCATGAGAACTTCCCATGATGATTTCATACTCACCCCAAGCTTTTTCTTGGGGGGATGGGGGAGTGGGGAGCTCTTTTCCAAAAATTGACCCGCATTCTAAATTACATAGCCACATATGTCACCCTGGAGTGTTCTGCTCAGTTGGAGTGACGAAGTTTGCCTCTGAGCCACGAAGAGCGATTTCTGACGTTGATTCCCTGAGCTGACTGCTGCTTCCACTTCCACACTCTGCTATAACCCGCCCCCCCCCCCCGGAAATCTGAATGTCAGAAGACCTTCTCAACCTACCTCTCTTCAAGACGCTCAAAGCCACCAAACAGCGTGGGATTCTCCAACTAGACGGTATCGTCAACTGCGCTCTTGCCCTATCTCTTTTCCTTCTTAACTGAGTTTTTTGAAAGACGCTTCTGTACTTGCTGTCTCCACTTCACCTCCCATTCACGGTTCGGTTCCACTCCCGTCTGGCTTCTGCCCTCACTCCCTACTCCACTGAAACAGTCTTCACTATGGTCGCTTCGTTGCTAAATCCAGCGGACAGCCCTCAGAACAAGTCTTGCTGCCTCTGACGTGTTTGATTCAGTTGACCACTCCCACCTTGACATTTTCTTCTCCTTTGAGTTTTTTCCCTTTTTATATTAATTTTATGTTTGTCGATTACACATGGAACACATGTTCTTTATGGAAAAACTGGAAAATCCAAAAAAAAATCACGTGGATGAAAATTACAATAGTCCATAACACCACCACTCAGAGATAACAAATTTCACCAACAGGTGTGAAACCTTACAGTCCTTTTTCTTTTTTTTTAAGATTTTGTTTATTTATTTGAGAGAGAGAGAGAGTGAGTGAGAGAAAGCACAAGCCAGGGAAGAGGGCAGAGAGAGAGGGAGAGGGAGGAGCAGACTCCCCGCTGAGCAGGGAGCCTGATTCGGGGCTCGATCCCAGGACCCTGGGATCACGACCTGAGCTGAAGGCAGACACTTAACCAAAGAGCCACCCAGGCGCCCATTACAGTCATTTTTCAATGAAAATATATACATATATTCTTTTTGATTCAAGCCCAATGCAGGGCTTGAACCCATGACTGTGAGGTCAAGACCTGAGCTGAGATCAAGAGTCAGACGTTTAACCTACTGAGCCACCCAGGCGCCTCCTAACATCTCTTGTAGCAACTTTCAAATATGTAATTGCCTACAGTTACTATGCTGTACATTACATCTCCATGACTTACTTATTTTAATCCCCTCCACCCATTTCATCCACCCTCCATCTCTTACCTCTGGCAACCACCAGTCTGTTTTCTGCAACAAATATTATCTTATATACTCTCTCACTTGCCATTATAACATGACCATTTAAAAATGTAATTAAAGGCAGCTCTTTCTGCCCATGGGTCCTGTCCCCATGCTTTAATAAAAACACCTTAAAAAACAAAAATGTCATTAAAGGGATCCCTGGCTGGCTCAGTCAATGGTGCATGCAACTCGATCTCGGGGTTGTGAGTTCGAGCCCCATGTTGGGTGTAGAGATAACTTAAAAAATTCTTTTAAAAAATAAAAATGTCATTAAATATTTCTCTAAAACCTAATTTATGACCATGTAATGCCCTTTGACTTTTGTTACTCTTTTCTCTATTGATCTCTCTCTTACTTCATGACTGCTTCATGCTTTGCTCTTATTCCACCCCTTAAATTTTTTTTTAAAAGATTGTATTTATTTATTTGAGAGAGAATGAGCCAGGGGAGGTACAGAGGGAAAAGGAGAAGCAGACTCCCCACTGAGCAAGGAGCCTGACGTGGGGCTCAATCCCAGGACTCCAGGATCATGACCTGAACTGAAGGCAGACGTTTAACCGACTGAACCACCCAGGCGACCCCTATTTTTTTTATTAAGGAAACCCAACATGGGGCTTGAACTCACAACCCCAAGATCAAAAGCCACATGCTCTACCAACTGAGCCAGCCAGGTGTGCCTTACTCCCCTCCTTAAATGTTGATAGTCCTCAGGGTTCCATTCTCTGTTCTCATCACTCTTGAAACTCTCCCTGGGCAGTCTCGTCCACTCCCGTGGCTTCAGTTACTAACAGTTGCAAATCTGTATCTTCAAGCCACACCTCATTTCTGGTCTCCAAATACATATATACTGAATGTCAATCTCATCTCTCCTGCTTTCGAACCTGCTGTTCCCCTAGTGTTCCCTTATCCCACTGTGCAATATTGTACCCACCCACTGCCCAAGCCAAGAATCTGGGGAGTGGGCGTGAGCTTCCCCTTCCTGTTTGCTCTCCTACGCTCCATATTCAATAAATAACTAAACCCTGTAGGTTTTACCTCCTCATATCTTTTGACTTCTCTTCCTTTTTATTTCACTTCCACTGCCCTGGTACAGACTCTGATAATTTTACCATCGGATTGGTAAACCAGTTTCCTGTCTCCCTACCACCATTCATGGCCTCTTCCAATCCATTCTCCAAACATTCTTCAGAGTGGTCTTTCTGAAATGAATATATAATCATGTCACTCCCCTGCTTAAAACCCTCCATTGGCTCCTCACTGCCTTGGAAATATAGTCTGCCCACAACACGTTTTCCCTGTTTCTTTCTCTTTTTTTAAAGATTTTATTTATGTATTAGAGAGAGAGAGCACAGCAGGGGAAGCAGCAGGGAGAGGGAGAAGCAGGCTCCCCATTGAGCAAGGAGCCCGACTTGGGACTCGATCCCGGAACCCCGGGATCAGGACCTGAGCCCAAGGCAGACGCTTTAACTGACTGAGCCACCCAGGTGCCCACCTTTTCCCTGCTTCTTTACAAACTCTTGTTCGTTCTCTGAAACTCAGCTCAGATAGTCTACTCTTCACATACAAAGGCTGAGGAGTGGTAAGAGGTAGCCAGTGGCCTTTTGTGTTACATTCAGGAGTTTAGGTTTTATTCCCTCCACTTTCTCTATCTCTCTCTTTCTCCTCTGCACTGTATTTCTCTGTGAGGGCCCTTATGAGAGTCCACCATATTGTTTGTTTCCCTGTCTGTCTCCTCCATTAGAATAATACTTTTTTAAGGGCATCTCTGTATCAGAACCTATGTTCCTGGCACACAGTAGGTGTCTGATAAATGACAACTGAATGAATGAATGAATGGAGGTGGCCAACAAGGGAGTGAACTTGAGGACTGTCTTTAAGTTGTCATCACGAGAATGCAGTCATCTTTCATCTTGGCCATACCCCAGGCATCAGTTCCAGAATTGGAATGAGCTGCACAACAGCCTTAGCTAAAAGCTATGTCCAGAATGGCCTGGAATAGATCCTGCCACTGAGAAACCATAAAGGCATGTCACACATGCCAAGCTACTTGGCCTACATCACCCATCACAGTTACCCGCTCTTCCAAGGGAAATGATCCAAGGACCTCAGTCAAGATTTCCTTTCCAGGGAAACATTAATTTCTGGATCATGGTAGACTCCTTTTATAAATGGCTCCAAAGAGCTCCTGCTTTCACCTCTTCAGCACCGGTCTCTGCTTTTCACTTATTGGTAACCCACTCACTGGCTTGGGGTGATGGGCCTGCCTAAACTTCAGCTTACTTTAAAGAATGTGGGAATAAGAACATTACCTGTCAGGTTGAAAGTTACCGAAGCTGTTTCGAAGCACGTTGTTGGAGACCAACAAGCTTTCCCAGATTTTCTTCTCTCAACGTGTCACTCCATGTGCAGCAACAGGAATTGGTCTTGCTGAATTATTCATGAGGGGGCATCTCAAGACTTGACTCCACAGTTTTTGTTTCATTTCATGAAATATTTGTTAAGTACCTGTTGTATACCAGGAACTTTATTAGGGGCCATGGAGGATGCAAAGATGAATGACAGGAGTCTCACTAGTAGTTTAAATAATCAGCTTTGTGACGCCTGGGTGGCTCAGTCAGTTAAGTGTCTGCCTTCAGCTGAGGGTCATGATCCCGGAGTCCTGGGATCAAGCCCCACATCAGGCTCCTCGCTCGGCAGGGATCCTGCTTCTCCCTCTGCCTGCTGCTCCCCCTGCTTGTGTGCTCTCTCTCGGTCTCTCTCTGACAAATAAATAAATAAAATCTCTTTAAAAAAATAAATAAATAACCAGCTCTAATATAAAGTAAGTGACATAAGTGTTAAACAGAGGTACAAGCAATATGTTGTGGGAGCACAGGTGAAAAAAGGAAGAGGGAGAGGAAAACTCAGGTTTTCTACACGCTGATCTATGATGGTAATTCATGTCACATATATTATCATAGAGATTAATTCTGACTAGCGAAATCTGAAAAGTGTTCATGCCCTAGGACATTTGAGTTGGCCCTTAAGTAAGAATTCGACAGGAGAAAAATCAAAGCGAGGACACTCAAAGTTCAGAGAACAGTATGTAAAAAGGCAACAGGGCATGAAGTTACGTGAGCTGCTCAAGGAACACAGAGTATTGGGCACGGCTGGGCCATGGGGTATAAAAGGTAGTGTGGGTAATGAAGCATGACAAGGTGGGCTGACACCAGATTTTGGAAGAGTTATGATGCCTCGCTTGGACATTTGGATTTTATTTAGTAGGCAATGAGGAACCACTAAAAGCTTTGGCTCACCGAGGGGAATGACAAGATGGAAATGATGCCAATTAACTTGGCAGGATGAATGGGGGATGGGGTAGGTAGAGGTGACTGTGTCAATAATCCAGGCACAAGGTAATAAATATCTTATTTAAGGAGGTGGCAGTGGTGACAGATCCAATAGGTAGCAAGAGGCAATATTGGTGTAGTACAAAGTGTACCAGCCTGGGGCTTCAACCGCCCTGGATTCCAATCCTGACTCTTTTGCAGACTATGGGGATTTACTTTTCAGGGATTCACATTTTTTTCTGAAAAAGGTGAAGTTTGAACAAATGTGTATCTTTTTTTAAAAAAGATTTTATTTATTGGGGCACCTGGGTGGCTCAGTTGGTTACCCATCTGCCTTCGGCTCAGGCCACGATCCCAGGGTCCTGGGATCGAGCCCCGCATCGGGCTCCCTGCTCAGCGGGGAGTCTGCTTCTCCCTCTCCCTCTGCCACTCCCCCTGCTTGTGCTCTCTCGCTCTTTCTGCCAAATCAAATAAAATCAAAAGATTTTATTTATTTGTTTATTTATTTTTATTTGCAAGAGAGAGCAGGGGGAGGGGCAAAGGGAGAGCGAGAAACAGAACCCCAAGCAGACTCCATGCTGAGCACAGAGCCCAACTTGGGGCTAGATCTCATGACCCTGGGATCATGACCTGAGCTAAAATCTAGAGTCAGATGCCGAAACAACAGAGCTGCCCAGGCATCTCGAGAAATATCTATCATTAAGGTCTCTTCTGGTTCTAATGGCCTCTCGCTCAGACCAAGTCACTTACCCAAGATCACAGAGCCAGGATTTGGTCCCAGGCAGTTTTGTCCCTTAATGGCAGTGTGCTTAACCACTGCACTACATGGACATTTATACAGGACTAACCCATCAGATTTGGTAAGGGATTAGCTAATGGAGGTGCCATTAATAGGATGGTTGAGTCAAAGAAGGAAGCTAGCTTTGTGGGGAACGATTATGTTTCAGATATGCTGAGTGTGAGGTGTTAAAGGAACATCCAGCTAGCTGTTGGAAGGGAGGGAGAGCAGCTCTGGAGAGAGGCAAGGTAGGAGATTTCAGTTTGGCAACCAAAGACCTGAAGGCAATCCTGAAAGCTACGGAAACAGATGAGTTTATAGAAAGAGGAAGTGAGTATAGGAGAGCAGAAAGCAAAGAACTGTGGGAAGTGAGAAAGGGGGGGGAAGACAAGGAAGGAACAGTTGAGTGTGAACCTCGAATAAGCTACTTCCATTTTCTGGCTCTTTAGTCTCCTCCTTTGTAAAATGAAGGAGTTGGAGCCAGTAAGCTCCAGGGCTTTCGGCTGAGACATCCTATGCATAATCAGAGAAGGTAGAAAAGAACAGAATGCCATGGAAACTGAACAAGAGAGTTTCTAAAAGAAGGCTTTAAGAGGTCACTTGCATCCAGTGCTGCAGATGTGTCAGGGACTGAGGACTTAGGTGAAACCGCTGTGTTTGGCAATTTGCAGAGCCTCTCCATGGTAAGGACCTCCCTCTCGTGCCTCTAATTTTCTGGACCCTTTCTTATACCACTTCTAAATGTGAACATTCTGCAAAAATCCTTTCTTTGCCCTTCACAGAGGCTCAGTTACTCTCTGAGATTGTTACCTCTACAAGGTGAATCAGAAACCTCTGCTTTAATTTTCCTTTTACACTTTGATTCACATTTCCAACTGCCTATTGGATATTCCACCAGTTACTGAAATTTAGCTTGCTGTAAAAATAATAATACTAAAAATGATAACTAACGTTTATTGAGTACTTACTCTGCTTAGTCCTTCCTATATGGTAGGTATTTTCTTAGCCACATTTTGCGGTTGAAGAAGCTGAGGCTCAGAGATGTTAAATAATGTGTCTAAGGTCACACAACTGGGATGTTGCAGAGCCAGGATTCTTCCTGATTCCAGAGCTCAAGAGCTTAATAATTTCACTATGATCAGTCTAAAATCAAGTCATCATCTTTATTTCCTAAATTAGCTCAACTGCCTTATTACTTCCCTATTTCTGCCTCATTCTCCTCCAACATCTTGCCTCTCTCTTAGAACGGGTTCTCATCCCCTGATGCTCAGACAGTTATGGAACTTTCTCAGCTGGTCTCCCCACTTGCAGTTTTCCCCTTCCGATTCTGTATATGTGACTAGCTTTAAGAAATTCGGAAGAGTTCCCCTTATCTACATTGAAGTCCAAACTTGTTAGTATGGCCAAAAGATCCCCCTCACAGTCCAGCCCTGCACTCTATCTGCACTGAACCTGTAGGCATCAACAAACATGACAGAAACATTTATACCTGCAGGCCTTCGCTTATGTGTCCCTCTACCTGGAATGTCCTCCCCACCCTTCACCAGAACTTCCACTAGTCTTTCAAATCCCGGCTCTGATGTCATTTCCTCTGTCAAGATTTCTCAGATTCCCAAAACTTTCTTTTCTTTTTTTTAAGATTTTATTTATTTATTTGCTAGAGAGAGAAAGAGAGAGAGAGAGAGAGCACAAGGAAGGGGAGTGGCAGGCAGAGGGAGAAGCAGGCTCCCCTGCCGAGCAAGGAGCCTGATGTGGGACTCGATCCCAGGACCCCGGGATCATGACCTGAGCCGAAGGCAGACGCTTAACCGCCTGAGCCCCCCAGGCATCCCTCCCAATGCTTTCTTCTTCTTCTCTTTTTTTTCTTTTAAGATTTTATTTATTTATTTGACAGAGAGACACAGTGAGAGAAGGAACACAAGCAGGGGGAGTGGGAGAGGGAGAAGCAGGCTCTCCGCGGAGCAGGGAGCCCGATGCAGGGCTTGATCCCAGGACCCCGGGATCATGACCTGAGCCGAAGGCAGAGGCTTAACGACTGAGCCACCCAGGCGCCCCCCAATGCTTTCTTCTGACAGACATTGTGCTCCTTCCTCTGTGCTCTCAGACAGTGACCATTTGTGGATATAACAGTTTCCATTATTAACACATTAAACTGAGGTGAATGAATTCACCTAAAGATTTATAGAGAGAGAGAAAAAAATTTAAGCAGTCCAGATCCCACCTCTGCTCCCCCCCAACAATTCCCCATTAATAAACATGTATCTCCTGGGCGCCTGGCTGGCTCAGTCCATAGAGCATCTGATAATTGATCTCAGGACTATGAGTTCAAGCCCCATGTTGGGTGTACAGAGTACTTAAAAAAAATTTTTTTTTTTTTAATGTGCCCTGGGGATGCCTGGGTGGCTCAGTCAGTTAAGCGGCTGCCTTCAGCTCAGGTCGTGATCCCGGGGTCCTGGGATGGAGCCCCGCCTCGGGCTCCCTGCTCCGCGGGGAGCCTGCTTCTCCCTCTCCTACTCCCCCTGCTTGTGTTTCCTCTCTCGCTGTGTCTCTCTCTGTCAAATAAATAAATAATAAAATCTTTTTAAAAAATGTGCCCTGTAGTGAGGTACATAGGAAATGTGGATCTAATGTTTTCTCCTAATTGATCTCCAGCCCCATGGAACTCTCATGACACCAACTGGGACTCGAATTTATGGATTTTTTAACAACATCGGTCCTAACTGCATTTCCATGACTCATCAGGGACTCAACTTATGAGATAGCTATCTGTCATGACCTGATTATGTAGACTTCCTTTAGAGAAAGTATGTTGGTCTCCAGCATGACATTTTCCTCAGGTTTTTTATTCGGGGGGGGGCGTGGGGTGAGGTAAACTATTGTTTCTTGGGAGGAAGCAAAAGCACAAAAGGCAGGAACAGTTGATTGAAAGGCAATTTAAAGAAAAATGTTGATTAAATAACAGTACAAGTGGTCACATGGATCTGGCAAAAATTGTGAAGGTCATTCTTGGACGATTAAGTTTGGGAAATACTGCCACTCATGTGAGAACTGGGCTGAAGTGTGTCCTTGGAGAGTCCAGCAAGACACTCTTGCACTGGCTGGCAGAGATTACACTACAGTCTAACGGGTTTGTGGAGGCTGGATTCCTGGTCCTGACTTGCTGGTCTCTAGTAGAGGGCTGAGGGAGCCTCTTCCGAGAGGGCAGGTATGTGGGCAGGCCCATCAGGAGAGGCTGGGTCGGGGCAAGAACTGAGACAAGGGCAGAGCAACCCCGACCTTGATAGCTCGAGACCTGTGGTTCCAGTGGCCTTCTAAACAACTCATGGATGTTCCTCAGGCACCTCTATTGGTATGCGAGAGTCAGCTTGTACGGGGAGTGGATTGTTAATTTTTTTTTAAAGACTTAATTTTTTAGAAAAATTTTAGGTTCACAGTCAAATTGAGAGGGAGGTAGAGAGATTTCCCATGTACCTCTGCCCTACTTCATTATCAATATCCCCCACCAGAGTGGTATATTTGTTATAATTGATGACCATACATTGACACATCATAATCATCCAAAATCCATAGTTTTGGTTTTTTTTTAGATTTCATTTATTTATTTGACACAGAGAGAGACAGTGAGAGAGGGAACACAAGCAGGAGGAGTGAGAGAGGGAGGAGAAGCAGGCTTCCCGCCGAGCAGGGAGCCTGATGCGGGGCTTGAATCCAGGGCCCTGAGATCATGACCTGAGCTGAAGGCAGACGCTTAACCCACTGAGCCACCCAGGCACCCCCCAAAATCCATAGTTTACCTTAGGATTCATTCTTGGCGTTGTACATTCTATGGGTTTAAACAAATGTATAATGACATATATCCGCCATTATAGTATTATACTGAGTATTTTCACTGTCCTCCAAATCCTCTGTATTTGGCAACTCCTGGCAACCACTGATCTTTTTACTCTCTCCATAGTTTTGCCTTTTCCAGAATGTTATATAGTCAGAATCATACAGTAGGTAGCCTTTTCAGATTGGCTTCTCTCACTGTGTAATAAGCATTTAAGTTTCCTCCATGTCTCTTCTAGTCTTGATAGCTCATTTATTTTTATTTTTTAAAGACTTTATTTATTTGAGAGAGAGACAGGGAGAGAGAGAGCACACAAGCAGGGGGAGCGGCAGAGGGAGAGGGAGGAGCAGGCTTTCCATGAGTGGGGAGCCCGAAGCAGGGCTCAATCCCAGGATTCTGGGATCATGAACTGAGCTGAAGGCAGATGCTTAACCAGCTGAGCCACCCAGGCGCCCCTGATTTCTTTTTAGCAATGAATACTATTCTATTATTTGGATGTACCACAGCTTATCCATTCACCTACTGAAGGACATCTTGGTTACTTCCAAGTTTTGGCAATTATGAATAAGCTGCTGTAAACATACTTGTGCAGGTTTTTTAGTAGACATAAGTTCTCAACTCCTTTGGGTTGAAAGGAGTGCGATTTCTGGATCATATGGCAAGAACGTGTTTTATAAACAATCACCAGACTGTCTTCCAAAGTGTCTTCCATTTTGCGTGTCTGCCAGCAATGAACGACAGTTCCTGTTGCTCCATATTCTCCCCACTATTTGGTGTTGTCAGTGCTCTGGATTTGGGGCATTCTAGTAAGTGTGTGGTGGTATCTCTTTGTTGTTTTAATTCGCATTTCCCTGATGGCACATGATGTGGAGTGTCTTTTCATGTTCTTATTTGCCATTTGTATATCTTCTTTGATGAGGTATCTGTTAAGGTCTTTGGCCCATTTTTTTTAAAGATTTTATTTATTTATTTATTTGAGAGACAGAATGAGATATATATAGAGAGAGCATGAGGGTCAGAAGGAGAAGCAGACTCCCCACTGAGCAGGGAGCCCGATGCGGGGCTCGATCCCGGGACTCCAGGATCATGACTTGAACCGAAGGCAGTCGCTTAACCAGCTGAGCCACCCAGGCACCAGGTCTTTGGCCCATTTTTAAATCAGGTTGTTTGTTTTCTAATTATTGAGTTTTAAGTGTTCTTTGTATACTTTGGATAATAGTTCCTGATCAGATGTGTCTTTTGCAAATATTTTCTCCCAGTCGGTGGTTTGTGTTCTCATTTTCTTGGCACTGTCTTTCACTGACAAGTTTTTAATTTTAGTATTTAGCTTATCAACTTTTTCTTTCATGGATCGTGCCTTTGCTGTTGTATCTAAAAAGTCATTGCCTTACCCAAGGTCATCTAAGTTTTCTCCCATGTTATCTCCTAGGAGTTTGAGAGTTTGGTGTTTACATTTAGTTCTATGATCCATCATGAGTTAATTTTTGTGAAAGGTGTAAGGTCTCTTTCTAGATTCTTTTTTTGTTTTGTTTTGCATATAGATGTTCACTTGTTCCAGCACCATTTGTTGAAAACACTATCTTTGCTCCATTGCATTGCCTTTGTTCCTGTGTCAAAGGTCAGCTGACTATATTTATGTGGGTCTATTTGGGGGCTTCCTATTCTGTTCCATTGATCTCTTTGTCTGTTGCTTTGCCAATGCCACAAGTCTTGATTACTCTAGCTTTATAGTAAGTCTTGACATTGGGTGGTGTCAGTCCTCCAAATTTGTTCTTCTTCAGTATTGTGTTAGCTATTCTGGTCTTTTGCCTCTCCATTTAAACTCTATAAAGTCAGTCTGCTGATATCTACAAAATAACTTGTAGGGATTTTGAGTGGGGTTGCTTTGAATCTCTAGGTCAAGTGGGGAAGAACTGACACCTTGACAATATTGAGTCATCCAGTCCGTGAACATGGAGTATCTCTTTATCTATCTAATTCTTCTGTGGTTTTGTTATCCTCATATATATCTTGCACATAATTAGGTAGATTCATACCCAAGTATTTCATTTTGGGGGAGTGCTAATGTAAATTAGTATTGTATTTTTAATTTCAAATTTCACTTGTTCATTATTGGAATTTAGGAAAGTGATTGACTTTTGTATATTAACCTTGTATTCTGCAACCTTAGCTATAATTACTTATTATTTCCAGGAGTCTTTTGGTCAATTCTTTCAGATTTTATAGACAATCATGTCATTTGCAAACAAAGACAGTTTTATTTATTCCTCCTCAATCTGTATAACTTTTTTCCCCTTTCTTGTCTCATTTGCATTAGCTAGATCTTCCCCTAGAATGTTGAAAGGAGTGGTGTGAAGGGGACATCTTTGCCTTATTCCTGATCTTAATGGGAAAGCTTTGAGTTTGTCACCATTAAGTATGACATTAGCTGTAGTTGGTGGGTTTTTTTGTTTTTGTTTTTGTTTTTTTTAGAGGTTATTAGTCAAGTAGAGGAAATCCCCCTCGATTCCTAGTTTACTGAGAGTTTTTTCATGAATGGGTGTTGGATTTTATCAAATGCTTTTTCTCCATCCATTGATATGATCATATGATTTTTCTTTGTTAGCCTATTGATGTGATTGATTACATTAATTGATTTTTGAATGTTGTACCAGCCTTGCATATCTGGAATAAACCCCACTTGGTCATAGCATATAATTCTTTTTATACATTGTTGGAGTTGACTTGCTAATATTTTGTTGAGGATTTTTGGATCTATGTTCATGAGAAATATTGGTCTGTAGTTTTCTTATAATGTCTTTGTCTGGTTTGAGTATTAGGGTAATGCTGGCCTCATAGAATGAGTTAGAAAGTATTCCTTTTGCTTTTATCCTCTGAAAGAGATTATAGAGAATTGATATAATTTCTTCCTTAAATTTTTGGTAGAGTTCACCAGTGAGTCCCTCTAGGGCCAGTGCTTTCTGTTTTGGAAAGATTATTGATTCAACTTCATTAATAGATATAGGCCTATTCAGATTTTCTATTTCTTCTTTCAGCTACTTGAGTGTTTCAAAGAATTGATCCATTTCATCTAAGTTATCAACTTTGTGAGCATAGAGTTGTCTGTGGTATTCCATTATTATCCTCTTAATGTTCATGGATCTATAGTGATTACCCCTCTTTTAATTTATGATATTAGTAATTAGTGTCCTCTTTCTTTCTTTTTTTTTTTTTTCTGTTAGCCTGGGTAGAGGCTTATCAATGTTATCGATCTTTTCAAAGATTCAGCTTTTGTTTCATTGATTTTTCTCCATTGATTTCATGTTTGCAATTTCTTTGATTTCTGCTCTAATTCTTCTTCTTAATTTTCTTCTGCTTACTTTGGATTTAATTTGCTTTTTTTTTCTAGTTTCTTAAGGTGGGAACTTAGATTATTGATTTTAGACCTTTTATTCTTTTCTAATACAAGCATTTAATGCTATACATTTTTCTCCAAGCACTGCTTTTGTTGCATCCCATGCATTTTGATAAATTTTTATATTTAGGTTTTCTTTTAGTTCAAAATATTTAAAAATTTCTCTTGAATTTTTTCTTTGACCTATGTGTTATTTAGAACTGTGTGGTTTAATCTCCATGTATGTGATTTTTCAGTTATTTTTCTGTTACTGATTTCTATTTTAATTCTGTGATCTGAGGGCAGACATTGTATGGTTCCTATTTTTTGAATTTGTTAAAATGTGGGGGGTTTTTTGGCCCAGAATGTGATCTCTCCTGGTGAATCTTCCATATGAGCTTGAGAAGAATGTGTGTTCTGTTCTTGTTGGACAAAGTGGTCTATGGATGTCGACTGTATCCAGTGGATTGATGGTGCTGGTGAGTTCAACTATGTTCTTACAGATTTTCTGCCTATTGGATCTGTCCATTTCTGACAGAGGGGTGTTGAAGTCTCCAGCTGTAATAGTGGCTTCATCTATTTCTCCTTGAAGTTTTATCAAATTTTGCCTCACATAATGATAAGGAAGACGTTTTCAAGATAGGGGAGAGAGATCAGGCTTAACTCTGAATACAAAAAAAGAGAAATGGGGATTCGTAGCCAGTGAGAAGAAGGAGGGGGTCAGTGGATGGAAAATTACCAAGAGGAGATGTCAGAGATGGAGGATTCTTGCTAAACTAACCTAACAGTCTTGCTAGAGGCAGGCCAAAGATTTAGACATCAAATGTGGGGACTGAAGAACTTGATCAGATACTAACGGTGGGAGGATAATTTAGCAGGAGTCTTTGCTAAGACTGGGCTGGGCAGGCCAAAGACAGAATGAGGGCCACAGTTGAGGCCTACTGAAAAGAGGACTCACAGAAGCCCAAAATGTGGTCAAGGGGGGAGTCTTTGTCAATCTCTCCTCCTGTTCAAAGAAAGAAGAGACCGTCTTCTTCCCTCTAAACAATTTAAGTCCATTTATCGTCTCATCACCCTTTTGTTCAATAAGGAACAGTTGTTGAGATTTGGTAGTAGAAGATATCTGTTGGATGGTGTGAGCCATCAGGCATTCAATAAAGGGAATTTCTGTGAAAACAAAAGAAAAACAAAGATTAATGGTTAGAGAAGGTTATGAATCCAGTTCCTGAGCCTGGAGGGCACCTAGTCAGAAAATGTCTATACACTGGGCTCAGAGCATCTTTTGATGGTGGAATGAGGACAATAGTGGCAATCTGACAGATTTTCTGATTTGCAGTTTGCATATTTATTTCCTGGAAGAGAGCATGGAAGATGCAGATCTCCCAGTGAGCATCCTACAGGGCCCACACAGCAGCAGGCATGGGTTGCCCATATGTGATCTGCCGTGGTGATGACTCCTTTGAAGTTCATATTAAATTGTCTAGCTTCAGCTTACAGGGCTTCTTTAGATTCTGGGGGAAAGGTCAGCTACAAGACAACCTGGAGTCCTAATAAGGTTCTGGGCAGTCAGGTTTTAGTTCTCAGTGGTACCAAATCAGGAGAGTGGGAGAAAATTGGAAATGTCAAGTTGGAGAGTTGTAGGAAACGAAAAGAATTAAGAATTGGTAAGGACTGGGCGCCTGGGTGGCTCAGTTGGTTAAGCGACTGCCTTCAGCTCAGGTCATGATCCTGGAGTCCCGGGATCGAGTCCCACATCGGGCTCCCTGCTCAGCAGGGAGTCTGCTTCTCCCTCTGACCCTCTTCCCTCTCGTGCTCTCTATCTCTCATTCTCTCTCTCTCTAATAAATAAATTTAAAAAATTAAAAAAAAAGAATTGGTAAGGACTGACATAATGTGTAGGATGACAAGATCCAGTCCAATTTACAGATAGATAACAAAGTCCTAAGTAAAATGAGTTTACTAAGAGTTGAAAAATAGCTCAAAGACAATGAATGGGAGTAGAATCTAATAAGCCACAAAGGCATGCTATGGTTTTTGATTGAGACATAAAATTTCTCTCTATAGTCACCCCTACCTTTTTGATTCTAGCTTTACAAAATAAGTCTGGTCTCATTAGATTTGGCCTGATCATTAACATAAATGTGGCAAGAATGGTAAGTGACCACATAGGCCTTTTTAAGTTTGCTTTGCTGGAACTTTTTTTTTTTTAGGTGGGGAGGGGCCAAGGGAGAGGGAGAGAGAGAATCTTAAGCTGGCTCCATGCTCAGTGCAGAGCCCAAAGCAGAGCCCAACATGGGGCTCAGTCTCACAACCCTGAGATCATGACCTGAGTCGAAATCCAGACGCTTAACCAATTGAGCCACCCAGCCGCCCCTGCTGGAACTTCTCATAAGGAATTTCACATTAGACCTTTAAAAGTCTTCTGGAGTCAAGCCAAGAACTTGCCACCAGATTTCACCTGCAATACCTATAGATTTGGGTGAATTCCTCTCTTCTCGAGATCCCCCCAAATCTAAGATTCCTGGGCCTACCCGGAAGTGACCCTCCTTATTCACCTGTAAGGCTAGGAACCCTGTAAGCCAGGTACCAGACAGTTTTCTCAAGAGGGCTTTGCAAGCATTGGTTCCATAAAGTCAACCTTAGTTCCTTGAAACTGGTCATATCTGATTCTGTGCACATCATTCTCAAATATGACATTCCGATCAAAGTTTTGGTTATATAGGCAATGTTTCCAATTATGTCCTATTAGGAAGAGGATGGATTCTTATTGAACTTATGCCAATAATTATATTGCCATGGAAATAAAAATGCTCAGTAAGAGTTTTCAAATTCTGGAGAGATTAGTTAGGGAGAAAAGATAAACGTTTCATTTCTGTTTACAAAAGAATAATCTACCAGTTGTTACGAGTATAGATAACTTAGAAGACAAAAGTGTTCCTTAAATCCAGCAGCCATATTCCAAACAAAAACCATAATTATCCTTCATCAGTTCACTCAGTCCCATGGAATTCATTCTTGATCTGCTTGATCTCAGGTTGGCAGTTCTATGAACCCATTCGCTTCTCCACTGGAGTTCTGAACGTCTTTTTTTTTTTTTTTTAAGTTATCTCTACACGCAACGTGGGGCTTGAACTTACAACCTTGAGACCAAGAGTCGCACGCTCCACCAACTGACCCAGCCAGGTGCCCCGAGTTCTGAAAATCTTGACTCAGTCCAGTGGTGTGGTCTCAAAATCACTGAAGCAATGCCATTTAGAAAAATGTGTCCCAGACTACCTGGGACAGTACTTTCCATGGGTTTTTGAGACTGTAAAATTTTCAGGAATTTTGTGAGTGGGTGGCCATCACATTGGTAAACCTGAAAATTGGCCAGAGTGGGCATATTTACACCACAGGAATCAGCAAATAAAGTCTCCCCTCACCACCCAGATCTGGTAGTTAAACCTTTATCAGAACAGCACTGGACACTTCCAACTCAGTTTGTCCCAGAGTGAGCTCCCTATCTCCTCCTGTAAAATCTGCTTCTCATCCTAAATCCCCAATGTGAATGTGAATGATGTCACCATAGACCCAGTTGTCAAATAAGACATCTCTGGAGTTGTCCATGGCTCCTTTCTCCCCACATTGCTCAGCCTATCAATCACTGAGTCTTGTCAACTCCCCCTCAGGAATGTGTTCCTGCACTAATCCTCTCTGTCAGTATCTCAGTTCACACTCTCATCATCTCTTGCCTTCACAACTGCAGTAACCTCTTGAGGGATCTGCTGACCCCCAGTGCATCTGGACACTAATTCCCATGTAATCTTCCCAAAACATCCCAGTGCAATCCAGGCACTTGCCATCATAAAGCCTACAGGTGGTTCTCCTTTAACTGTGGGAGAATGTCTGGGATCTTCAGCAGCACCCACAAAAGCCTGTGTAATGTGGCCACGGTCTTCTTCACACTCATATTCCCACCCCTCCCTACGATATACCCCATGGTCCAGTATGAATTGCTTCTCGTTCTCCCCAGTGTGGCCTATTTTTTCAACACTTTATGTTTTGGCCTATGTTATCCCTTCTCTCTGAAATCCTCTGCACCACTCAGAGCTTGGGGAATTTCTCCTCTTCTTTAAAGATCCAGCTCAGAAGGACACCTGGGTGGTTCATTTGGTTAAGCGGCTGTCTTCGGCTCTGGTCAGGATCCCGGGGTCCTGGGATCGAGCCCCGCTTTGGGCTCCCTGCTCAGCGGGGAGCCTGCTTCTCCCTCTCCCTCTGCCTGCCACTCCCCCTGCTTGTGCTCTCTCTCTCTTTGTCAAATAAATAATAAATAAAATCTTTTTTTAAAAAAAAGATCCAGCTCAGAGTTAATATTCTTGGTGAATTCTCCCCAAAAAAGTCGGTCTCCCCCTCCCACCACACACACAGTCTCTTTGTGCCTCTAATATAGAACTAATCACACACGGTTGTCACTACCTGTTTTATAGGTCTGGCCCCTCACTATATTGTGTCTTCCCCCAGAAACCCGCACAGCGCTTACAACATAGTGAGAACGCCAAAAACGTTGAAAGAATGGATGGGAAGGTGAATGAATGGAGTTGATTCCTAGCCCTAAGAACTGGGCCGTTTCCTGGTTTGTTGTGTAAAGGCCCCAACCTTAAGGCCCTACTCTGGTGCTCCCAGCTTCTCATTCCTACCTTGGTGCCCTGTGTGACACCTTAGTCTTCACAAGACTCCTGCTTTATCCAGCTCTTGCCAAACCTTTTGACGTCTGGCATCCGAGTGCTCTGGAAGCCCAGGCCCTATGGCAAAGCCTCTTTCACTGGTTGCCAACTACCTGCCTGCCTGGACTTCCTTCTAGCGTCTGCTGCATTCCAGATGCTTGCTCTACCTGCCTGTCTAAACAGCTGGCTGGGAGCTGTGCAGCTGCTGCCCTGGGGTCTTCTGCTTTCCCCCGATCTGCCCTCAAAGCTTTGGCCAGCTCTTTTCTTGCTTCCCCTGCATAAAAATGGAGTCCCATTTTTTTTTTTTTATCACTGTCCAACCAGAAGATTAGGGAGTGCAGGCTGATTAAATTCATGGGCTCCAGACTCTAACTACCTAGATTCAAATCTCACCTCTTCCACTTACAGCCAGTTGTGTAATCTCGGGGCAAGTCACTTCTTCTTGAACCACAGTTGGCTCACCTGCAAAATGGGCATGATAACAATAGCTACATCATAAGGTCAACGTGAGATTTTTTTAAAGGTTTTATTTATTTGAGAGAGAGAGAGGGAAGGAGGGAGAAAGAGAGAATCTGAAGCAGACTCCGTGCTGAGAGAGCGCCACGCGAGGCTTGATCCCACCACTGACGGACCATGAAATCCACAGCCCGAGCCAAAACCAAGAGTCAGACCCTTTAATCAATCGCACCCCCCAGGCGCCCCAGGTCAATGTGAGATTTAAATAGGATGATGTGATTAATGTGGCACCTGGCACATAGTAAATACTAAATGACCATTTGGTCTCATTATTATTTGTATGTTTCCAGTATCTGGGACAGAGTTGGCACTCATCCAACGTGTGTGGAGAGGGAAGGAGGAGAAAGAACAATCACAGGCTCTTCCAGGTTTCCTAATCAAAGTCGGCTAATTCATCTCCCACCTCACGATGTAAATACATTATGGCCATTTGGTTCTGTTACTTGGCTCTTTCTGAAGTCCCCCCCTTCTCCAGGAACCCTTTGCAGTTGAGAGCCAACAGCTCTGTGCGTCCCCACCTGCCTCGCTCTAAAACTCTCACAATTGCCCACTCCCACTTTTCCCCGCAATTACACGCATTTATCCCGACGCCTTAGCAGCCTCCGATTGCACTGCCCCCAAGGTGGATCACGGGCGTGAACATCTCTGTTCATCATCATTGTGCCCCATCTTAGCCCACGTCCCTCCCTCCCCCACGTGTCCGTGCTTTCTGCATTTTCCGCGTCAGTCAGCGCCTGTTGCCTCTGATTGTGAGGGCGAGGACCGCGTATAAATGAATGAGAACAGCCAGAACCTTGCGCAGAGAAATGCTTCAGAACTGTTTCGTGATGGAGGGAAGGTGGAAGCAGAAGCTGGGGAGGGGATGGGATTTGTGTACCCACTTACTTTTCACCCCAGCAGGAGCAGAAAGCATGCCGCCTCTTTCCTGTTCATTGGCTACATTCCTCTCAGAGGCCAGTGGGGCAAGCCTGGACAATGCAAATGAGCCGTGGATGGGACTTAGCCAAGGGGCCTCCAAAGGGAGAGCAGAGGGGCTGGCTAGGAGGGACTAGAAAAGGAAGGTGCCTCCGTATTTCTCAGCACCTTCTTTGTTTCCCCAAGCGGCAAACTCCTCTTTTCTCCTAGAGACACAACAATACCAAAGTGCAAAAGCTCCCTCCGGAATAGATGCCCGAGTCTCAGAGCACTTCGCAGACTGGGTGGTCCCTGAGTGTCTAGCCTTTGGTATGAGACTCGGGCCCCGGGGGATTTGCTGTGTACCCACTATGCACAAAGCCCCGTACAAGGCGGTGTAAAACCTGGGCGGAACTGGAAGCTTTCAATCACAGGCTCTCGCTGTGGCAGGAGAGACACGACAGAGAAGTGGTGATGGCTGTGTGAGCATGAAAGAGCAATTGAGCCCACGAGCGCCCAAAGGGGACAAATTTAGCCAGTTCCTTGCCAACTTCCTGCTAGAGATGTACTGGCTTCGCTTGACCTTACCCAGGAAAGCATGCGGTGAGGACGGGCATGGGCACAGCATGGCTAGGGGCCCTTGCCCAGGTGAAAGTCCATTCATTCACCTATTTAAGTGCACCGGGTCCGGGAGAGCTCCTTAGTTCAGTCTCAGCTCCCCACTTCCCTCTCCCCGCTCATTAACGGCTCCTGGTCTGCTTCCTCTTTAGGGCTGCGGTCCCCAGCGAAGTTGTCACAGGTGCCCAGCACAGACGCCCAAGACCCCACAGAAATGCCTGAAAACCCCCCATCCTAACTGCGCCTCCCTGGACTGCTCCCTCGCCAAGGCCGGCTCTTGGGAGCCGGGCAGCTTAACCTTTGCTAGGAACTCGGAGCTGCCTGACGTTTAGAAATTGAACGGAAACAGAGGCACAAGCCCTGCTGGCGTCTCTCCCTCACCCACCCCCATCATGTGAAAGGAAAAGCTGAAAGAACAGTGACGGGTTAAGCTCCTTATAAGGAAGTGAACCTCCTCTCTCCTCCTGTACGGCCGTCGTTTGGAGCTTCTGTATGTTTTAAGGTACACTGCACAAAACGATCCCCGCCAGGATTCGCCAAAACCATTCCCCCAGGGGTGGGGGCCGACGAGGAGCCAAGGAAGAAAGGACGGGCGGGGCAGGGAGCAGGAAGGCGACTGAGCGAAGAAGCTGAGGGATGAGTCATCAAAAAGAATCCGGGCAAGAGAGCGGAACTAGTCATCGGAGCTGGGAAGGAGCCGAGCATTCATTAGCCGCGCGCGCTGTCAATCACGTTGGCTCCGCAAATGCCCTGAGAGCCTTCGGGGGGCCTCCCGGACCGGAAATCGCCTCTCGGTGGGCGGTCTAACGGCTTTGAAATCGGAAAAGACCGAGCGCCGGCGGCCGGCAGGGGAGTCTGGTGCGGCACAGGCGGGCTTCTTGGAAACATGGCGTTTGCCATCAAGGTCACATGGCCACCTTAGGGGACTAAAGGAAATACCAGCTGAGAATAACAGGCGCGGCCCCCGGAGCATCCAGATTTTCAGAAGCAGTCGCAAATGCAGATTTTCCCCCTAGTCGACTCCGAAGCATGCTCGTGTTTGTCGGAAGACATGTCCTAAAATACAAAACATCAAAACGAGATGTGGAGTTTCCCTGGGGCTCGCCTCCCTCTAGGAGCGGGAAACGGCGGGGGGAGCCCAGGGGAGGCCCGGGATGACTGCAGAACCAGAAGGCAGCACCTGTGCTCTCCCCGGGGACGGCCAATCTCACCAGATCTATGTTGGGCTAAAGGCTGAGCAGCTTGGGCTAACCTCTGACTTCTCACCTGTTTTTTGAGAGGTTGCCTTGAACATTGCACCAGAGAAGTTCACCAACAGTTGGGCTTTAGTTGAGCCAGGATAGGATAAGAAATGCGAGTTAACCCATAAACTCAGCTGTTTGTGTGTTCTTTTGTTCGTATTCTTCTCCCTTAGTCTCCTAGCAGCTGTTAACTGTTGCAGCTACACGGCAGGATAAAAGGGATTCGTTAAATTCTGGGCCTGTCCGGATAGGGGGCTGCCACTCCTGTCGCCCTGTATTGTAGAGACCTGGGAAGAGCTGGGGCATATAAAAGTAGTGACCCAAGAATGGGATCATTCCAGTCTGATTCCTTCCCATTGCGCTTAGGCCCACGATGCTTCACACTCCCACCCACAATCCAATCCAAACTCCAAACTGAGAGCTGGCCCAGGATTCGTCAGCACTCAGAAGAGCCTGCAAAGGCAATGCCCTGAGGGTAGCACACAAAATCAGACTTCAGGGAGACCTGAGATGGATTGTTGTTTTTTTTCTCATTAGCTCCGTCTTGTCCTTGCCCAGCTCTGGCCATCCCAATTCAAGCCGCCCTCCTTGGTCTACCCTCTGCTATTGCCCCATTGTGAGGCATCATCAAACTAATCTGGTTTCAGTTGTACTGATGGCTTGGAATCGATTCAAGAACTGGGTTTGAGGGGAAAAGGGGCCACCATCTCTTCTATTGTCTGAGGCCCTGGTTCTCCCTCCCTTCCCCTTTCAGAAGGGCTGTAGGAAGCCTAAGTGTAGCCTCAGGGAGTGGATTTGTTTTGGAGGAGCTTGCGCTTAGTCATTCTAGAACAGTAGAGCCCACTGGGGGGAAACAACAGGCAAACCTGAGCGCGTGGAGGAAGCCGACACTTTCACCATGACTCCCTTGGTCACCCTAGGGACACACAACAATTTCTCGTGGTCAGGTCTGAAAGAGAGCTTCTATCATCTATTACAGATATTCAAGCCATCATGAGAGTGTGTGTGAGTGGGCGGTGGGTGGAAGGAGTGGGGACATGGCAAAATACACATTCCTAGGGGTACTCTGAGGACAAGAGCAACTTTGGTGGCAGAGGAAGGGACGGCCATGAGGCCTGGAGTAGCACTTGCCCTTTCTCCCTCTCCTTTGCCCTTACGGACCCCCCGAGTGCCCCCCGACGGCTAGTTCTACCCTAAGGGAAGGAAGCTAGCCCTATCCCTGGATGCCAGGCGGCAGTACAGTGCTCTAAGCTTAGGAAGGAGGCTGCTATGCCAGTGTGCTATATTCTGTCTCTGACACCAGGTGGCACCAAATTATAACCATAACTCTGAAGAAACCGTCAGGAACTGGACCTTGAGAGCCCTTGAACTATTTTCCTCTCCCTCTCTGCTCCCCACATGGAATGGAAGAAGAAGAAGCCTTTCCGATACGGTGGCTAGCTCTCCCTCAGTGAAGACGCTCGAGGTTCTAAGCTAGAGCCACTGCCACGTAAAGATTTCTAGGATTTAGTCGTGGCCTTGGTCTCTGCCCTTCCTGGAAACCTATGTCTCACTCAGCGCAGAGAAGGAAAAAGGTGATTTTCCTGGAATCTTTCCAGATGCCTCCACCCTTCTGCAGAAGAGTTGTTTTCTCCAAGGAAGTCATAGCTGAAGAATAACACGTGAGACCTAGAAGGCTCTGCTCAAATGCTGATCCCCGCTCGGAAGGGCTACATGCTCTGTTGTGGGTACGCTGGGAATGAGCGTGTCTATCGAAGTTAACCATGTTGCCGACCAGACCAGCTTCACTGCTTCTTACAGGCAAACAGGACTGCTTCCGGCACCTCAAACACATTCCATAACTTCCCACTCCTAGGCTCCTCCACCCAAAATGCTGTCCTCTCTCAGCCATTCCTGTTGGTCTGATCCATCCCACTTGTCGAAGTGCAGAGACCTCCAAGAAGCCTTCCTTGATTTCCTCCAGTCTGAAGGGACCTCCTGCTCTGCTAAGCCGCCATAACAAGTTGTTCCATTTGCCTTATTCTTCTACTTTATATTATAGATATCTGTGAACATATCTCCCCTACAGGGCACCTGGGTGGCTCAGATGGTTAAGTGTCTGCCTTCGGCTCAGGTCGTGATCCCAGGGTCCTGGGATCGAGTCCTGCATCGGGCTCCCTGCTCGGCGGGGAGCCTGCTTCTCCCTCTGCTTCTCTCTCTCTCTCTGTCTCTCATGAATAAATAAATAAAATCTTAAAAAAAAAAAACAAAAAAACCCCAAACATATCTCCCCTACAAAATCGTGAGCTCCCCAAGGGCAAGGGCTATATCTTGTCTTTGTTTACTTATTTTTTATTTTTTTATTTTTGTCTTTTTTTTAAACCCTGTATTGACGAACACGGTAGGCACTCAATTAATAATAATTATTATTATAGTGTCTTACATTCGTATGGTGCTTACCGTTTACAAAGCACATTTATATCCATTTTCCCATTTAATCCTCACAACGGCCCTGTGAGGTAGATGTTACCATCCCTATTTTACAAATGAGCAAACAGACTCAGGGAAGTTAAACAACTTTCCCAAGGTCATACAGCTAGGCAGAGGCAGAGATGGGTCTGAATGCACGTTTTCTTTTTTTAAAATTTTTATTGATTTATGTGTCAGAGAGAGAGCGCGCACCAGCAGGGGGAGCAGCAGGCTGAGGGAGAAGCAGGCTCCCTGCTGAGCAGGGAGCCCGACGCGGGGCTCATCCCAGGACCCCGGGATCATGACCTGAGCCGAAGGCGGCTGTTTAACCGACTGAGCCACCCAGGAGTCCCTGAATGCACATTTTCTGACCCTAAATTCAGCCTTCAACTTCCTGTATCTGAGCTGTTAGCTGGAAATTGCTTCATGGAGACTGAAGCCATGGGGCTCATCGTGGGGACTGGGGAAATAGGAGATCTAAAGGTCAGGCTCCTCTTATTTGCTTTCTGCTCCCTTTTCTCCTCACTCCCTTGTTCCCAAAGAGGATTTCTGAAATCGATCTTATTTTGTTTGAGAATGTCCTGGTGTGAGATGTCCTTGTGGAAAATGTGGGGTGAAGACTGGGCAGTAAGGTGTATTTGCAGCCAGTGACTAATGGATCTTTGTCAGCCTGGAGGGAGGTCCCTGGTCTGTCCGATAATTTAATTAACAACTTGGGTCAGGACATCAATGGCATGCTGATCAAATTTGTAAATGACAGGAAGCTGGATTCTGGAACATCCCAGGAGGCCATAATGAACCAGGAAAATGAAATGTAAAGTTTCACAGTCTAGTTTGTCACAACCAAATGCTTCAGTGCAAAGTAGGAGAGACTTGCCTTAAGAATAATCTGTGTGAAAAGGTTTCAAGAGTTGGTGGCACCTGTCAAGCTCATTATTTTTGACAACAACTGCCCCAAATGCTCATGCACTGGAGGCCAGGATGCAGAAGCTCACAGTTGTGCTTTCTTTGCTGCTTATTAGACTACAGTGGAAGATGGTCTTCGGCCTCAGACACTACATACGAACAGGGGCATTAGCAGCCTGGAGCATGCACGAGAGACGGACACCAGGAGGGTGGGAGGATTGAAAATCGTCACATGGGAACTACTGGAGGCGTTTAACCTGGAGAAGGGATCCCCAGGATGATGGCAGTGGTTCAGGAACCAGTTTTCAAATATTGGACAGTTTGTAATATAGAAGAGGGATCCACCTTGTTTTGCTTTGGAAGAGGATTATCATTAGGAGCAAAAGGGTAACTGCCATGGAAAAACATATTCGGACTCACCCCAAGGAAGAATTTTATAAGGGGTTTGAGATGCTCAAATATTGTGCAATGGTCTGCTTTGAAAGAACAAGATTTTCGCATCACTGGAGGTATTTAAGCAGAGGCAAGATAACTATTTGGCAAGGAGGTTGCAGAAGGGAATCAAACATCAGATCATAAGGGAGGGGAATTAGGCAACCATTAAGGCTGCCTTTGACACTGTAATTTTGAGATTGGGGGGTGGGTGCTGGAGGTGAAAATAGTCTTAGCCTTCAGAGTAGGTACCTCTTAACCTGGTCTTATCTCTGTTTCTAGTCTCTCCTCCTCCAGCCAGCCCTGCACCTGGGCTCCAGAAATATTTTCCTGGATACCTTACCATGAGACCTACCAGCTCAAGTATCATAAAATCTCAGTAACCCTGTCATCTGGTTTGAACCTTTATCAGATACTTCCATTGCCTTTGCATCATCCATATGGAGTGGTTGTCCAGTGGCTGCTTGATTATCTCTGGAGCTGCCTACATTTCGGGGCAGCCCATTCCAATTCCAGAGACTATTACTAATCATTAAAAATTTCTTACTAAAAACAGCAATGTGCTTATATTAGGATGCTGAGCTTAGGATCTTTTTTCTCCTCTGTTTTTAAAACTGTTGGTAATAAATTCTACAAAGGGGAGGCGGTGCCTGGGTAGCTCAGTCGGTTAAGCGTCTGCCTTCGGCTCAGGTCCTGATCCCGGGGTCCTGGGATCGAGCCCCACCTCGGGCCCCCTGCTCAGCGGGGAGTCTGCTTCTCCCTCTCCCTCTGCCTTCCACTCCCCCTGCTTGTGCTCTCTCCTTCTCTCTCTCTCTCTCTCTCTCTGTCAAATAAATAATAAATAATAAAAAAAATTCTACAAGGACTTCAAGAGGCTGGAGTCATAAGCTGAAACTTTTATTATCATTTTTTCATTATAAAAAAGCATCTTCCTTCTGTCGAACCCAAGTCTGCTTTCCTCTCACTTTCACCCATTAGATCTAAGAGCCCTTGGAGTCATGCACAGAACATATCTGCAGCTTCCTCTTCCCCATGAGCCCAGTCATTATTTGCTGACAGTGGACACATCTCTCGGGATTTGCCAGTTCCCTCACTGTTCTCACCACTTTTTCTCTGCATGTACTTTCATTGACATCTCCCTTGGAGTGTAATGCCTGCCCTGAACAGAGAGCTCTTCAAGCGTGGTCTGAGCAGTGCAGAGTAGCACAAGATGATTACCTCCTTCATTCTGGACATTATACCCTTATTAATACAGCCCAAGGTTCACAATACTTACGGTAGCAACCAAACCATGCTTTTGACTTATGGCTCACGATGAGTTTTCATTTACTCTAAAACCCTTTAAGCCACATCCTTCACATCCTACATTTGCAATGTTAAATGTGGGACTTGAAATAAGTGACCTTATCTTTGTCCCTATGAACTTCCATTTTCCTATGGTGAGTCCATCACACCACCTTCTTGACATTTCTCTGAATCCTGATTCTGTCTCCCAGCTGTATGTAATTTTCGAGTTTGATCTGGTGACATGACAGAACTCTGTCGTGTGTCGTCGTTCAAAAGGCTAATCACCCGCCTAGGTTTATCTTCACTTGCCCCACATTTCTCCATGTTGCCCCAAGAGTATCATGAGAGGATGTTTTTCTGAACTCCAGAGACGTTATAGGTGTAGCATTCTCCTCATCTGCCCATGCAAGCACCTTGGCAAAGGAAATGAGCTGAGCGGGGAGTTCTTTGTTTGTCCCAATCCCATGCAGGGACTTCCTTTTCTAAGTGCTCACCAGCCATCCTTTTAATCATCTGTTCTAGAATCTTGACCTCAATCAATACTAAACGTATTGATCTGTAACTTGGGGGAGTCATCTCTTCCCATTTCTAAGAGTGTGGAGTCACGTTTGCCCATCTCTAAGTCGCAGTGTGCATCTTCTTCGCTCTCCATGGGGTTTTCAAACTTGAGCCGCAAGTCCTTGCAATGCCCCAGGGCTGTTACCGACCCAGACCCTGAGATGGAGTTACTCAGAGCAGCTGAAGGCTCTCTTGGCTTGGACTGCCTTTAGGAGTCTCTCTGTGGTGCTCAACTTTGTCCTCTCTATTCTGAATATCCTTCTCCTTGCAGAGGAGAAGGAACAAAAGAGCAGCTGAGGGGGGTTTTATTTTCTCGCTCTCAAGCCATTTAGCAAAAGAAAAAGGCAGGGTGGTCCTATCACATGTGCGGTAAACACTCCGAGTCTGTCATGAAGACCTCCACAACCTGCCCTTTAATCTTGATCTTGATCTCCCGCCCTTTAACTTGAACCCTCTGCTTTGGTCAAGTCAGTCCCCTTGCTGCTCCTCGAGCATGCCAAGACCCTCTCATCACCATGCTCAGCCTGAGGCTTGTCTCCCAATTTGAAATGCCCACTCCACCAGCCACCCACTCAAATTCCACTGTAGCCTTTCTTGCGATGTCTCCACCTTCTTTAACCTTTACCATACACTTGAAGTCACATGCTAGATTCTGCACTTCGTTCCTTTTCAACATAGTTCAGTTTTGTATTCCCGACAGTGTGCACCCCAAAGGGGCTGTCTTCTATCCCTCATAGTATATAAACTAGCATAGGGCCAGGCCGGCAGTCCTGACCATCATACTCATTTCCAATGGAGATTTCCACAATGACCAACCTCCAGCCCTTCACACACCCCCAAAGATCCCAAGATAGCTGCATCTAGCTCCCCAAAGGACTACGATAGAAACTGGATAAATCTAGGGACTCAGGCTGGACCCAGTCTAGGCACGAATGATTTTCGCAGTGTGAAAGAAAATCCAAGGGTCTCCTCTGCCCCTCTTCAAACAAGGAGCTGGGGCTCAGAGCGGCTAGGCTGTAATGGGGTTGAGAGCACTCAAGCTAGCTGAGCACAGGACGGACTGTAAATTATTTTTTTTTTCGATTTTATTTATTTATTTATTTATTTGTGAGAGAGAGAGAGAGAGAGAGAGAGAGAGAGAGAGAATGAGCAGGGGGAGGGGCAGAGGGAGACGTAGACTCCCCGCTGAGCAGGGAGCCTAACGTGGGGCGGGGGCGGGGCGGGGGCTGGATCCTGGGACTCTCGGATCATGACCTGAGCTGAAGGCAGATGCTTATCTAAGCCACCCAGTCGCCTCCCCCCCCCCCCCCGTCAGTTAGATTGCCTGTCTTGCAAGCTACCTCTTCCCACCTAGGCCTTTCAAAGGTGTGAAAGACCGACTGTAATCTCTCATTGATGGCTCCTCAAATCTGGGTTTGCTACAGCACTTTGCGTTCCTAGAGGAGAGGCGATGTCTAAATCCTCCCCAAATAGAGAGCCTCCTAATTCGGAGGTGTACACACACACCCCAGAAGAGGAGGCCCAGTTTGGTAATATCTGAGATGGAACAATCACAGGATCATAACAACCAACACTCTGAATCGACCTGAAAATGTCATGCAATCCAGCGGGTCTGTTTTCAGGAAGATGAACAGCAGGGCTTTCCTTAAGTAGCCAGGTACTCAACTCGGCAACGGTTATTGAGGACTTACTGAGTGTGGAGCAAAATCTTTCCTCGTGTCTTATTTAGTCTTTTCCCCTCTGTCATTTTCAGAAGAAATGGAGAATAGATCATCAGCTCTGCCCTTGCTTACGAGGTAAATTTTTGAGGATGATATAACACACTTGGCACACAGTAGGTCTCCACAATTATTGAATGTTACCTTATCAGCTTCCTCCTTTTTAAATAATAATGATAATAAGAATTTAAAAAGACCTAGTCCTTTGGCACATTGTTTTTGCTCTACTCCAGACCCTCTCCAGCTTTCCCACATACGCTGAAAATGTGTTGACCAACACATGAATGTTTGACAAGGCCTGAAAAGAAATGGACCGGGGTGCCTGGGTGTCTCAGTCGTTAAGCATCTGCCTTCGGCTCAGGTCATGATCCCGGGGTCCTTGGATCAAGCCCCGCATCGGGCTCCCTGCTCAGCGGGAAGCCTGCTTCTCCCTCTCCCTCTGCCCCTCCCCTCAATTGTGCTCTCTCATTCTCTCTCTCAAATAAATAAATAAAATCTTTAGAAAGAAAGAAAGGGACCAAGGAAAATGTCATATACGATTGGACAGCATCCTGGGTCTGTTTCTAATGCTAACTGGGCGTTAGAAAATGTTGGGCTTGTGGTGCCTGAGTGGCTCAGTCAGTTAAGTGGCTGCCTTCGACTCAGGTCATGATCCCAGGGTCCTGGGATCGAGCCCTGCATCGGGCTCCCTGCTCCGCGGGAAGCCTCCTTTTCCCTCTCCCACTCCCCCTGCTTGTGTTCCCTCTCTCGCTGTCTCTCTCTGTCTCTCTCTGTCAAATAAATAAATAAAATCTTAAAAAAAAAAGAAAAGAAAATGTTGGGCTTCTCTGGGCCCGTTTCCCTGGTTATAAAAAATAAGTGGGTTGGAATACATGCCCTTGAGGTTACTTCTAATGCTAAAACTCAGACTCGGATTACTTCCCAGCAACTCTATGCTATATTTTTGTTATTATATGCTAATATTCATGTTAGTTTTAGAAAGAAGAAAGGGGGGCGCCTGGGTGGCTCAGTTGGTTGGGCAACTGCCTTCGGCTCAAGTCATGATCCTGGAGTCCCGGGATCGAGACCCGCATCGGGCTCCCTGCTCAGCAGGGAGTCTGCTTCTCCCTCTGACCCTCCCCCCTCTCGTGTGCTCTCTCTCTCTCTCAAATAAATAAATTTTTAAAAAATCTTTAAAAAAAAAAGAAAGAAGAAAGGGAGAGAGTGAAGGAGGAGAGTAAGAAGGAGGAGGGAGGGAGGGAGGGAGGAGGGAGAACACCATTTCTACACTATGGACTCATTCAACTTGTGACCCACCCTGTCACCCTCCCCCCACTTCTTTTTTTCTTTTTTGACCAAACTGTGTCCAGCCAGTCATTGGCCAACTCTCTCGTCCCCACGTACCATATTAGTATATTAGTTCTCAGTTTTGGTCTTTGCACTATCTTGTGCTCATCCCATCTGAACATCATCCTGTTGTGTTGGTTCATCTCCCTCACTTTGTCAGGGTCACTTTGAAGGATTCTCTTCTTGGTTTCTGAGGTGTCAGCAAGGCCGTCCAACTGTCACACTTGATGAGGAGAATCCTGGACTTGGTCCTTCAAGTCACTGAGAAAGATGTGAACCCCTATAATGCTAACCCTGTGGAGCCCCCATTGAATCCCCCCCCCGGGGGGGTTGACAGGCAGGCAAGTCCCTGGCGAGCCCCTGATCGCAATCCTGGAGAGAAATCAGTGCCAGGGCTCCAGTGAGTTCTCTGACTGTAATTCACAGAACCAGAAACAAGTATCCCTGGGGAGGAGAGGGGGCCCTGCTCTGTCAGTCCCCCGAGGCCAGGGGGTCCGCGTATCTGATGCCGCACTGGATTCAGATATGAGAAAGAATTTCAGCCTGTTAGAGGTCACACCTCCTCCCAGCCCCCAGTCCAGGATGGAGGCAGGATGGTGGTGATGGTGATAGTGGCAGCAGTGGGTGGGGTGGCGGCAGAGGTGGCTTGCGGGCGGGCGGAGGCAGAGGCTGGCTGCGGTGGGGGCGGGGCGAGAAGGAGGAGGAGGAGGAGTTATTTTTTGCCGTTTCATTAAGAGGCCCTGTGGTGCTGAGAGAAGGCTTCAGCCACAGGAACCCAGAGCGTTGTGCAGGGGGGCAAGGGGGGGAACAGCAACCTGCTTAAGATTGGACGGGCCTGCATGCGGGGCCCAGCGGAGTGTAGCCCAGACTTGTCTCAGCTTAAAGGCACAGGATGCAGAGGCAGGCTGGATTCCCAGCCTGCAGGGGCGCCCTGCTGGGAGATCTGTTGGGGCAAGGCCTGTGCAAGGGAGGCAGGTTGGGAGTGCTAACTGGATTTTTTATTTTTATATCAAGACACTGTGTTTAAAATTTTTACAAAGGACAAACTCCATGGGTTTCCGTTAGTGTTTTAAGAACTTTTCTTTAAAAAAAAAAAAAAAGCCAACAACAACAAAAAAACACCGCCTTTTTGAAAGAGAAATGACAGACACAAAAGAGACTCTGTAAAGAAAATGGGGCAAATTTCTGATACCATTACCCCAAGGGCAGAGGCAGAACCCAGATTACACCCAGGGGCCCTGATAACAACGGCCTCCACCAGAACCTCATTCACCAAATCTAGGGTCCCCTGGTCTAGCCAGGCCGATGTTCCTGGCCTTTAGGGGAAAGCAGGTCACCCTGCAGTCTCTATAGCCCTCCACAGGGACACAGAGGTGGCTGGAGAGTTCTCCCCTATGGCCCTCCAACCCCAACCAGCGGTAGCCCCTTCCTCCTTCCACCCCATGGTCTTGCTTGAATCTGTTTCTTTCTTGGGGGTCATGTTCCTCGCCCGGATTGTGTTAGCGCTGGGGGTGCCAGAGCCAGACAGACATGGGCCTGGAGCCTCCCTTCCGGAGCCTCTTTGCACTCATGGGTTGGAGAGGCATGTGTTCCAAAATTATTTTAAAAAATCAACAAAAACAAGACCCAGAAAAAAGACCAAGTCTGGGGGAGAAAGAGCTACTCTGCTCTGTAAAGCTCCCAAGTCTGGAGTTGGTGGGTGGTGCAGTTCCAAGAGAGGCGGAAGGTGAGCACCAAGGGGGTGTCCAGCTGGTGCTTTCGGGCCCCCAGGAGTGTCTGTGATCAGGCTCAGGGAGCTGGCTTCAGCTGCTGTTGCACAGGTCCTCGGTTTCCCAAGGACTCACTTGCGTCCCCATTTGAAGGGTTTGTTCAGGTTTACTTCTTTATTTGTGTTCTTGTACATGCGGGTGCATGTCCACATCTGTCTATGTTTGTGCAGGTGGGTCTGCTGTCGGGTGTGGGTGCGTGTGTATACATATATGTCTGTGTGTGTGTGTGTGTGTGTGTGTGTGTCTGTCTGTCTGTCTGTGTGTGTCTATGTGCATGTGTGTCCGTGGATCTGGGAGGGAGGGAGCCAGGAGAGAGGCTGTGCTCTGGGCTGGAGCTATACCCGGGTAGTGGAGTGTGAGTGGGGCAGCCCAGTACTGTTGAACCCTGCGGCAAAGGTGTTATAGGGGTGCAATGTCTGCAGCCCTACCAGGGAGTTGGGAATCATAGTGATGGTGTTGGGTGTCATGAGTGGGATGTCATCAGGGGAGCGACGCAGGGTCAGCGTGTAGTCGGGTAGCGCAGTGAGGCGCAATGTGTCGTGGGGGGGACCAGCCTCACATTCGTGGTGGGTGGGGCCCAGCTGTAATGCTGCCAGCTCCTCCTCAGGAGCAGCTCCCAATTCGGGGGCCCCAGCTCCCCTCTGAGGGCTGGGCTGCCGCAGAGGCTCCTGGCGCCGTTTGTCCTTGCGGTAGTAGAGGGCAGCGAAGGCCAGAACGTTAAGGAATAGGAGGGAGGCCCCCACAGCGATGGTGACACTTAATTCAGTGGAGTAGTCACGAGGGTTCTCCACCAGGAGCGGCCCTGCATCCTGGTCCCCGTTCCAGGACCCTTGGGCATTCTCATTGCTGTAGGCAGGGGAGATGGCCGGCCGCTTGGTGCTCCAGGTCTTGCCGTTGGGCCTGCGGGTGATGTGGGAGCTGTGGGTGGTATCCGGGGGCGGCACTTTGGTGGTTGTGGACGTATAGTGGAACATGTCATGCAGGTTGTAGAGGTGGGGCACCAAGTGTTTCCAGAAGGCCACCTTGGTGGCCCGGTAATGATCGCGGACCCTTGGTTTCAGCCCGATGTGAAGGTAGAGCTGGTCTCGGGGATTGTATTTGGACCAGGCCACTTCCTCAAAGCGGTTGGCCTTGGTGTGAATGAACTTGGTGTCCTGGGGGACCGGCTTGTTGGGATCCCTGAAATACCACATGGAAATCCGGGGTCACCACTCTACCTAGGTGCACAAAGGGCCCAGAATGCCTCCTCTCACACCCACTTCTGAACTTCTTCCCTGGTCTATAACTTCCCACGTTTCCAACTTTTGCAGGGTCCCTCTCTCTGTCCATGCCCCTCCTCTTCCCCAGGGCCTTGAATTCCTATTGCTCACTGTATCACGGAAACTGTCTCATCCTTCCCTGTGCCCGTCCTGTAAGGTCATGCTATAGATGCTTTTTCTTCTCATGTGCTACCGAGCATCCACCAATCTTTCCAGCTGCCCAGTTTTTCCAAGAACCCTTGAAAGGCTCTTTATGAATATACTTTATTCCCACTTCACTCGGCCTCTGACCATCTAACCTTGAATCCTGTCGTTCTGCCAGTAACTCCCCCTGCTGCTCGGTCCTAATGTTAGCTGAGTTCTGAGCCTCGGTGACATTTTGGAGGGAAGAAATGGCACGAAAGACTCAAAAGGAGGAAGGAGGGGGTGAAGAGGTTAGCAAGCAAAACTTGGGGGAATATCTTTTAAAAAGGAGATGACAGAAGAGGCTTAATGATAGAGGAGCAGAAGGGAAGGCATGCTGGGGTCCCAAAGGAGAACAACCCCCACTTTCTCCTTACCCGGTCTTGGCAAAGTTGGTCCAGTAAGTCATGACGACGGCACTGAGCATAACGTCATTCTTGGAGAAATTGCAGGGGAAGAGGTCAGTGGGGCCTACCATAGGGACACCAAAAACGTAAGGTACTTCGTCCCCATGAGCTGCATCTGACCAAGCAGGCTTCATGAGGCTCTGGCAGTGATGGTAGAAGGCGTAGAAGTAGGTAGGTGAGCCATAGCGGGCATGCAGATCAGCAGTCACCACCGAGGGCTCCACCCACTGGTGGTCAGTGAAAAGCGCCACCAGCGTTTTGCGGCGGGTCTCTGGATTGTCACGGTCTGCCCAGTCTGTGTACATGAACTTGATGGTCTCCCGTAGGGTGTCCTTACCCTCAGGATAGCCATACAGATTGTCCACAAAGTTGGAGACTGAGTAGTCAAAGTCAGTGCCAGAGACGCCATCCTCAGGGTCCACCACCCCTTCCACGAACTTGAGCCCCTCGCCCTGGTTGACACCTAGCATAATGTCATAGTTGAGGAACTCGCCCTGCTCCATGAGAATCTCAGGGTCATCAGGGATGACATCACCATCAATCACAGGGCCAAAGGCCACATGGTAGCGGGCTGGCTGGATGTCCTGCTCTACCAGCTCCTTGGCACTCTTTTGACGAAGACAGTCCACCATGTCCACCGTGTCTAGCACGTTACAGCCTACCTTGTCTGCCAACAGGCTGGTGTACTTCACCGGCTGGTAGTTCACAGCCCAGCTGGACAGGGCAGAACCACTTTGGATGATGGCCCTCTGGAAAAGCCCTACGGAAGACAGGAGGCACCAGGTCAGATCTGCCATGTCCCCCACAGCCTAGGCCTCCCTTGCTTGTCCCTGAGGGACAAATTAAACACCCCCTCACTCCTCTGTCACTGACGCTGCCCTATGGGTGCAATGAGCTATGAAGGAAGACGAGACCTTTCGGCTGGATGATGGATTAGGACCAGAGGAGGGGTTGCTGGGCCCCTGCGCTGACTGACCCCCTGCCTGCTTCTTGCTTCCTTGTTCTGGGATGAGGGCTGGTAACTTGGGGGTTAAGGAAATGCCAGCAAGAATTAACCCCTTGGGTCCCAGACATCAGCTTCCTTATGCTCCCTCTCTTTATCTCTCCTTGTCTTCCCTTCTTGCTTCCTGCCCAGCTGGGCCCAGCTCTGTGCCAGCGCACCACCAGGGAGCTGGCGCTTCCACCACAAAGGGGTCTTTTTCATGAGAGATGAGAAATACAGGCAGGGGAGAGCCTCACATTCTGGGAGTCTGGGGAAAGATTCCTGAGGGCAAAGGCCTTGGGATCTCAAAGTCTCCAGGGAACGTGCCCTCCCAGCATGTAGTCTCCACAGAGACTTTCCTTTTCCTGAAGCTATTGATGCCTCAGATCCAGTTTCTCCCCTACCCAAGATGGAGCCAGTCCTCCAAACTCAAAAAGTGGATGATTCTTTCCCCCCACCCCTGGAAGAAAAGGGGGGGTATCATGCTCTCCCTGGCCCCAACATTCCCAAGCGAGGGATAATCTGGCCCTCAGGCACACGGTTCCTTTCCTCTAAGAGAAAGGCAGTTGGCATGGGTAGAAAGAGAGGGAGAGAAATATAGATCACTACTTAAGAGAGAACCCCCCCTTTTCAAAAAGGGATTCTCCATGAATCAGTTGCAGAAAGACCGAGAGGACAACTCTTTAGTGCAGCCAGGCCCCTCAGGAGACAGAATGTAGCACCACTCCAAGAAAGGCCTTCTCCTCCCAGGGAAATAGTTCTGGATCAGAGGAGGCACCATTCCTCGCTTCAGACAGGGCCACCCTCACAGCCGGTCACCTCACCCTCCTTTGTGGAGAAAGGGATCCCTGTTCCCACTACTGTCACCTAGAAACACATTCTAAGGTGTGATGCAGATCCCACCCTGGTCTTCCCTCATCGGGGTTGTCCCTGGAGGGACAGGGGCAGAATGTCGAGATCAGAGAAGGTGATTTTTCGCTCTCAGACAGACAGGTCTTCTTCAAAGAGGGACCGAGAGTCTTCCTGTGAGAATATCACTCACTCACGGGGTCGATTCCAACAGGGACCGAGAGTCTTCCTGTGAGAATATCACTCACTCACGGGGTCGATTCCAACAACAACAACAACAACAACAACAACAACAACAAAATCCTTGTCCTCTCTCACAGATTTCCTTCCTTCAGAGGGAGGAAAGGAACTTATTTCAGGAAGATCTCTTCTTCATGAGAAGCTCGTCTTTGCCTCTCAGAGGTAGAATGTGCTCTACAGCCCAGAGGTGAAGAGAACTTTTCCTGCTGAGCCAAAAAGGGCCTGTTTGGCTCGCTTGAAGAGTCACTAGCAGAGCAAGGAGAGAGGCTTTCCTCTGGGCTAAGAGTGGGAGTCTCCCTTGGGGTTGCCCAGCCCAGGAGGAGGTCTGGTGTGGGCTACTGGATCACCGCCCCTCAGAAAAAGCCCACCCCACAGGTTAGCTTTCCTCACTGTTCAGACCCATCTCTCCGCTTAAGGACAACTCCCCTCCTGTACAGACTTGTTCTTCAGAGAGAAAGGCAGAGAATGAGTGTTTCTTACACCTAAAAACTAATTCCCACTCTAGATCTCCAACCTGAAGTCACATGTCCTTCCCAAACTGACAGATTTCCCTTGCCCCCCAAAAAACACCAAAAAAACCCCAAAATAAACCCCACTGTCCCTTCAGATAGACATCCTCCTCACACTCACCCAAACCCGACTCCCACACAGAAGGAGGATCTTACTTTCTCAAGAGAGAAACGGGATTCTCTCTTTCCCTCTCTCACACTGGGAGAAGGACTTCTTCCCCGAGAGGAACATTTCCATTCCACTTCTCCCCAAAAGGATGCCAAGCTGATAGAAGAGAGCCGGCTGATTCCTCTGGGCACTCTGAACCCCGGGAGGCCTGAGGCTCAGGGTGGGCAGCCGGCACTTTGCTAGTTGAGGTTTTGCCCCAAGTGCTACTCACCCTCAGAGTGATGCGACAGCGTGAGGAGGCTGACACAGGACGCGCCGATGCCCGAGCCGAAGACAGTAATACGGCGGGGATCGCCACCAAAGAAGGCAATGTTCTCGCTCACCCAGCGGAGGGCCTGGATTTGGTCAAGGAGCCCATAGTTGCCCTTGGCAGCCTGATCGCCAGTGCTGAGGAAACCTGGATTCAACAAAGGGCATGAGGATGGTGAAGGCAGAGGGATGGGGGGATCGGGGTTATAACGGCAGGCAGGAGACAGGGAGGGGGCATGAGGACAGAGGAGGGGCATGCAGCATGGTTCTTTCCACCTAGCTACCATGTACCATTGCTCCTTTCTGCAAGCTCCAGCACCATCAGTGTAGGAAGGATCGATCGGCTCCTTGCCTCCCACCCCCATTCTCCAGTGTGGAGGGAGGGATCTCCAGACTATTTGAGGGGACGCCTCCAGCTGGGAGACTTAAGCTGCAAGAACCGCAGATGGCCGGGCCCCTGACGTGCTCTCCAGGACATTACCCTAGCCCCCCTTGAGATAGAGTGGAACGAGCAGGGACCCTGGAATCAGATGGTCCTCGGTTCGTGTCCTGGCTCTACCACTTACTGGCCGTATAGCCTTGGGCAAGTTATTTAAAATATCTGGGCTACAGTTTCCTCTTCTGCAAAATGGAGGTAAAAATACTTCAAAGGGTTGTAGGCGGGATAAAACGAACCTAAGCATCCCTAATACGCTCCGCACTCTGTAAGTCTATAATTACTTCTCTTTCCCCTTCCTCCTCTCTCCGAAGGAAGTGAGGATCCCAAGAGGCAAGGATGCCTAAGCTCTGCTTGGCCCTTCCCGGACGGGTTAGTCCATCTGCACCTCATTCCAGGGCCTCAGGTGGCCCCTCCCATCATTCTCAGGGCGGGTTCTCATTTCCCCTCCTCCCAAGACCTAATGAATCAGAAACTGGGGAGGAGGCCCAGCAATGTGTGTTTTTCACAAGCTCTCCAGGTGACTCTGGGGCCTGCTAAAGTTAGAAAACCACTGGGTGAGACCATCTTTTTCATCTGGTGGAGAAATGGGGAAGTCAGTGCAGCGTGTTACCACAGAAACAGGTCTTCCCGCCCGCCCACCCACTGGGATTTGCTGCTGAGGAGACATGTCACCATGGAGACTACCTTCCCACCCACCTGCTGGGATTTGCTGCTGTGGAGACTTGTTGCCATGGAGACTACCTTCCCGCCCACCTGCTGGCTATCCCACAGAGATGTCCTATATCCCCCCCCCCACCGCCGCTTCCATTTCAGACTGATCGTGCTGCCTCATTTCCTCTCTCTTCCTTGATCCCTGGGCTCCCTGGAAGGCTCTATCTTCTCCTGCCCTAGGCTTTTGGAAGGGTTCTTTCCAGGTGGGTAGTTGTGGACACCCTATACCTGGATCGGTCTTTTTGGACTCCCCGTTTAAAAGCTCCCTTTGCAGCACCTGGGATCAACTTTGCGAGAGGCCACGTTTGAGGAGCCCCCCCTCCTCAGCTCACAGGGAGCTCCCTGGTGGTCCTGGCAGGCCATGGACAGAGGCTGAATTCAAATAGACTCAAGCAGGCGCAAGACCTCATCCCTGTCTTTCTCGGGTCCTCGTGTTTCTAGCTTCTGGGAAAGAGCTCATTTCACCCTCTTCAAGGGCGTTATTAATTTACATTTGGTACAATTAAGGATGTAAAGTACTTAGTTATTCCTCTCAGGGCCTAGTCACAAGCCCTCTTTAGCCCCAGGTTCCCAGCGAGGAAACGTGAAGGAATTAGAAAAAGCCTGAATGAAGATGAACGGAGGAGCCCTTGTTCCTCCAGACAAGGGAACCAGCTTCTCCTCTGCCTGGCCCATTCGCACACTGAAGCCGCTGCTGGGAGTCGTAAAAAGTCTGCTGACCAAGATCCAACCCAGCTGTCCAAGCCCGAGACCCTCCGGCAAGAACCACTCTGTGCTTCTCTTAGCCCTCCTGTCCTCTCTCCCTGTCTTTCTCCTTCCTCCATATTTTCTTTCCTTGTCCTCTTATTTAAGCCTCGGTGGACTTGGCTTCAGCCTCGGCTCGAGGTAGCGTTCCGTGAAATGTGTCAGTGCATCTGTCCTACCAGCGGGAAGAGCCCGCTCTTTGAATGGAGTAAAGTAGATTTCGCCAGCGTGTCTCGATTCCCTGGGTTGGGAACAAAGGCCTGACAGGGCTGGGTGGAGGAGCCAACCATCCGTTTCTGCTCCCTTGGCTCCCACCAACCCCGGGATGAGAGGCGCCGGAGCATGTGGATGATGCCACGTCAACCATCTCCACTACAAGAGTCCTGGGTGAAGTGCTACATCCACGGGGCTGAGGCAGATGATCCAGCAAACGTGCCCAACCGTGAGCACGCAAAGCCTGGCGGTGTGGGAGAGCAAGTGGCTCGCTGCTAGGTCCCCAGTAACTCAGCCCTCCACAGAAGCAACGCGAGAAGGAGCGCTGAAACACCACGCACTCCATAAACTGTCAGAATAAATCTGAGACCGTCTCCCTGGACCCCAGGTTGACACTGCAGTCCATGGTAAGCCGCCTGTCAGCAGAGGATGAGGGAACCCAGCACATCGTACCCAAACCACGTATCTCTGTCCCTCAAGGCTTGACATTTACCAGGTTTTCGCTTTGCCCGAAGGGTACCCGAACAGAGATGTACGATTAGATTCTGGAACCCAGACTAAAACCTGGCAAGCCCTTACTTCCTCAGCCCCAGGGATATCCACACCCGATATCCTGCTGGGGTCCCTTTCTTGTGCTGGTCTCGAGCCCCCTGGGGGCTCCTCAAATAATTAGATGGGATCCATGGACCGGCCTGTGACAGTCTCCATATAGATGAATCACCCGAGATGTCCAAAGAAGCACCTCAGAGTAAAGCATCTTTCTGGGCTCAGTGCTTCCAGAGAAGCTGAAGGGAGGGTGAATGCGTGCGTGCAGTTGGGGGTCCCAAACCGGCCCGCCGGATCAGGGATGCTTGAAGACACAAAACACCCAAGTCTCAGCTACACAGCAAAATCCCCAAGTGTCAGGGACAGGCCTAAGTTCTACATCTGGCACCAAGAGACAGAAACATCTTGTATGTACCCAGAATCCAATCAGTGGCTTATTGATTACATCTGTGTTGCAGAGCAGGCTGTGAAGGAGACACAGGAAGCGGTGGGGAAACTTCGGACCAAATCTCAGTTTGTGACTCCTTCCGAGGTTTGGGTCATATTATGTTGATCATTAACAGCTGAAGGCCCCAAGAATGCTATACGTGCCCCCAGATGTGCTGTTCTGGTTATCCGAATGAGAGGGGGTTGTAAAGTGGGGGGGGGCGTGTTCTTAACCAGAGTTTCCCCGGATGAGTTTTGGTGGGGTCCTTGGAACCATTTCTATAGGTTTGTGTATGTGTGTGCACGTTCCCCCCCCCGGGGGGGGGAGGGTCCATAGCTTTTGTTAGAACCTCAAAAGGGGTCCAAGATGCCCCCAAAAGTTAGGAACTCCTGATGTAGAAGCTTCGAGAGTAGAGAAGCGGGAGGGTTGTCAAGTAATCTGCAAACCAGGACACCATAGGGAGCACTCACCGGCGACATGCCCCGCGCAGCCCCCAGCTGTCGAATGACGCTTCAAATCCTGAATCTCTCCTTCCTGTCGCCTTGCTCGGTGTCACTCTTGTCCTCTTTTCTCTCCCCCCGTCCTTTTCTTCTCTTCCTCAGTTCCTGCCCGCCCCCCCCCCCCCCGCCCCGCTCCTCCACTCTTTCTTTTCCTGCATCCCCTAGCTGGTCGGGTCCAATCATACAGAACCGAGGCACATTCTTTGTACTCTCTGTGCGTCTAATTTTTAAAAGCAGCCGAGTTGAACATTTTCTATCACTCTCACTAAGAAAATAAGGTGGCAAAACTCGTTCTGGCCTTCAACTACTGTGTGGGCGTGGCTGGACATCTGTGTGAGCTTACTTCTGTAAATTCCGGACTCTTCAGGAACTGTGCAGCCCTTGCGTGTGGCTCAATAGCCACCTTCACTTCCCCTTTACTGTCAGAGACTCAGATCCCCCTTCCTCAACAGGACAGAACACTCAAGAGAGCCTCGCCGGGATGTCTGGGGCAACTCGGGAAGACAGAGGAGCAGAGCGGCCGAACCATGACAGCCAAGCCCACCAGACCGCCGAGAGACCAAGGGAGACGCCTTGCGTGCCTCATCCCCGGGATCCAGAGGCCACTCGAAGGCACACGGGCTCCACTGTTTTCAGGGAATATCATTTCTCCAGTCTGAACCCCAAAAAGGTGTCTTGCTAGCCCACCGAGTGTCAAGGGTCAGTCAAGAAAAGGTTGCCTTTCAGGGCTCATAAACTCTACCAGAAGTGACGCACAGCCCCGGGCCCTCTGGGATTAGAACCGGCAACAACGATACAGTCCGAAGCAAATTAAAATCAGGTCGTGTCAGCCAAGTGGCCAGGGAAGAGGTCATGCCGCGGCTGGTCCGGCATCCAGGCCTCCAGACCTGATGCACGGCCTAGGCCCCCACTGGAACTTGGAAGACAGCAGCGCTTCAGGCAAGGAGTTGTCTCCCTCCCACCATTACAGGGCTGCGCGGCTGCACGTGCCCTCGGAGGCCTGGGTGAACGTCTGATAGGGAGCAAGACCCTGTCCGAGGTACTTGTCTGCCTCAGGACCCTGGCCGCGGGTGGGCAGTAACAGCAAGGAAGAGACAGCACAGAGGGGCAGCCTACATCACCAAAACCGGCGGGCCGACGGCAGAGGATGTGGGGGGCAGGGCCCAGGGGTGCAAATGAGGAGGCATTTGGGAAGGAAGTGTGTGTGTGGGAGTGCGTTTGTATGATGAGGTGGGAGTACAGGGGGATGTAGGCGTGGAGAGAGTAGTAGAAATGCGTATGTGTGTATATACGGGGTCTGCAAGCATGGGGTGTGCACACGGGTGGGGCTAAGGACAGGTGTGCGCACGTGCATGGATCTGGAGGCCAAACGGGGGTACATGGGTGTGTATGTGTTTGTCGGGTAGGGTGGATGAGGGAATATGTACATATGTGTATTGCACGTATACATGCAGGGTACGTACGGGAGGAGCGTCTATGTGCGTGCGTGTGTGCGTGTGTGTATACATGGGAATGTGGGAGGTCTATGAGTGTGTGCACATGGTGGAGAGATATGTAAGGGCCTGGGACGTGTATGGAGACGTGGAAGCAGGGATATGAGGGGGGGTGTGGGTAGTATCTGTGGATGTGTGGCGTGAGGAGGTGGGTATGTATGCGTAGGGAGGGGGAATATTGGTTTGCGTTTAGGTGGGGGAGGTGAGGGACATATGTGTGCGTGTGGGTGTTCGAGTGGATGTAGAAGTGGGGTGCACAGGGGGATGAGGGTATGTGCGTGTATACGTGGAGGGAATATTTATGTACATTCAAGGTATACGCATGTGGGATTTGTGTGTAGATGTGGATGTGAAGGGTGTGGGTCTTTGTGTAGAGCATATACATGGGGGTAGAAGGAAGTGTAGAGTGTATGGGTGTAGATGTGGAGGGAGAGATATACGGGAATGAGGGGGGAGTCCGAGAGATCTGTGACCATACAGGGTATGGATGTGGAGTGGACAGAGGCATATGGTATGTGGATATGTGTGAGGGGAACCCTGTATGTGTGGAGTGTTTATGGAGTGGTGGGGGAATGTGTGTATGTGAGAGGCGGCCTGTAGATGTGGATGTGGGGGTCTCTGTGCACGGGTGTATGTGTGTCTTTGTGGGGTGAGTGAGAATTAATCGTATGCATTGGGGTGGGCGGTGGGCGGTGTGGATGTGTGGACATGTGAGGGTATGTAACCGTGTGGATATGCGACTGGCTAGAAGGAGTATCTGTGTATGTGTGGGGCTTTTAGGGATGTGGGCCTGGGTGGGTAGGGTTGGGGGAAGGACACTAGAAAGTTCACGGACCCTGTGAAGCTCAGCCAAGCAACGGTCTGAAAAAGCAGCGACCTGGCTTGAGACAAGAGAAAGTGTGGAGGTTGAATTGAATTTCCAGCGGCAGCTAAACATTCTGGAAAGGGCCGAGGGACATGGGGAAGCTCCCAGCACTTGGGTAGGGACTGTGTGATACCACCATTTGACTCTGGTCGTTGGCACCCGCTCGGGACCCGAGGCCAGCATTAAATCCCCAGCATTCTCTCCTCCTTCCTTGAGAACCCAGGCTTCCTTCAAGGCAGCTAGCAGAGAACCATACCTAGCACCCCAACCCGATAGTTGAGGGTGATGACGATGACGTTGCCATAGCTGGCGAGGACGCTGCCGTCAATCATGTTGCCCGTCCCTTCCATGTAAGAGCCTCCATGGATGTAGACCATGACGGGCTTAGCGCCACTGTCCCGGATGTCTGCAAGGAGAAGGGGTGAGACAAAGGCTGGGTAGGATGCCCTTCCTCCCCCACCCCCGCCAGCCCTGGGGGGGGGGTGTGTGGGCGGCAAAGCTATCCCAGGTGCCAGGACACCACCGCCAACTCTGAGGGCAGGACTCATGGGGCCGCTCGGCCTGGAACCCGAGCATCGGCCAGAGACTTGGCTGGAGGTGGACTTCCGCGACGGTTTTAAAGACGCTGGTTCCAGCCTCCCAGCTGAGGGCAGTCAGCCACGCCTGCTACGGCTGGGCCTAGGTAGGCCATGGCTGGGCCCCTGGGGACGGGGAGCGGTGGGGGGAGAAGAGGCAGGGCTGGTGTCCTAGCTGGCTCAAGTGAGTCCCTGCCCCGGGGCACCCGGGAGTCCTGGGACCTGCCATGGCTTCCGAGAGCAGGGGCTGGGAAGCCCTGAAACCCCCAAGACTAGACCAGTTACATGGAAATACGGCCATTGGCAGCAGCCGGCCCCCCAGTGCAGACAGAGACAAGAGGGGTGGGAAGAAGGGGTGGCACAGGGAGAGAACAAGGAAGGGTGTGGGTAAAAGGGAGTGAATGGCAGCGATGGGGTGGAGGGAACCTTAGTGACATGGTTTCTCAGCCATGTGCTCATTTACCCCATTGTCCCCCGGGGCGTCAGGCAGACTTAACTGGAAGCACTGGGGATGGGAGAGAGGAGAGGGGCAGAACTAAGAATGAGAGAGACCCCCTCCCTGCCCTGCCCCGCCGCCCCTCTCCCCACCGCCCTCCCCCATCAGCATTAGGATGAAGATGGAGCCTCCCCAGAGGCCATTCAGTGAGAGACCTTCAAGCGGCTGCTCCCAAGCCCAGGCAGCACAGCGGTGGCGTGGCGTTGGGGCTGGGCAGTCAAGAGAAGGCTCCCGGCCTGACCACTTTGACCTGCAGCCTCTCAGTGTGAGCTGGACCAACACTCTGCCACAACAGCACAGCCCTACCAGCCACCAGCGGACCGCCCCCCCCCCCAGCTGTTTGGCTCCTCCAGGGGTGGAGAGGCAGGGCCAGAGCAGGGAGGTAGAAGGGAATGCTCTCTGCTGCCAAGCAAACACAACCTGTTTTCCCAAGGAGGAAGGCAGACCGGTTCAACCATCACGCAAGGATCTTATGCCATCTACTGACTGGGCTGTGGCGTCCTGGCCTCAGCCTGGCATTTTAGCCCACGGCCTTCCTGGCCCTGTCCTGAGCCTATTGCAGCCCGTGGCCCCAAGGCCATGTCTCTTTTTCTGGGAGGAGGCCGGGGTGGGTGGGTGGGTGGGGATTCTAGATGGTACTAATCTCCGGCCCCTTTGGTTGTCACTGCCTCGCTCCTCAGCTCAACATCCTGCCGGGCCCCTCTCCCAGGAGCCAGTCTCCCCGCAAAACACAGGTGTCTCCGCAGTGAAACCCAGGTTATGTCCTCGCCATCCGGTCTCCTTTTCGCCTCTCCCCGCCCTTCCTCTGCCCTGCTTTCTCTCCGCTCTCCCTGCTGATCGGTAGGGGCAGGTGCCCGTGAGCCACGGAAGATGGGGGAGGAGGAAGCTGTCTCTGGCAGTGCCCGCTTCTGTGCTGTGGGACTGAGGACGGGGATAGGGGACCAGGGCGAGGAGGCCGCCCTCCCCATGGCCCTGCTTGTGGTCCCCTGCTCCCGCCAGCCAGCCGTGTCCATCACCTTGGACCTCCCAGCGGCCAACCGGGCCAAAGATGGATGAGCAGCCCAACAGCCTCGTATAGGAACAGAAACACACCAACGGACGGACAGACAGACAGACGGGGCTTCTCCCCATCAAGAGGGGGAGGGGCTCTGTGCCATGCACCAGCCGCCGCGCCCTGCAGCCCCCAAATACCTTCATCTTCATCCCCGTCATTATCCGCTAAGTCCTCGCCCTGTTTCTTAGCGCCGGATCCTGGGGACCAGACACGGGGAGACACAACAGCACAGAACAGAGAACAAAACAGAGAGAGAATTCAAAAACAGCATGACTGCAGTGTGGCCCTGCAAGCCAGCTCTGGGCTTGGGCCCAGGACAGGCAGGAGGGATGGCAAGAACCGAGGGAATGGGTGGGCTGAGGCCCAGACCTTCATCAGGATGATGGTGTTGCAGGCCCCTGCCGCGCTGGTCTCCCTGCTGCCTCCCTACCCCGCCTCCCTGTCCCCAACAGCCCGTCTCAACCAACTACCTTCCCAGTTAGGAAGGCGGGAGCAGCATACGGGCCAGGGCAGAGAGCCAGAGACCCACTCAGGGAAAGGATCTCTCCCGGGGGGCAGGGGCTGTGCGTGTGTACACAGGCAGGCTGAGCTGGAGAGCAGGGACAGGCGCTGAGGGTGACAGGTGGCCAGAATGTTGGATACGGATGCGAGCTATTAGGGCAGAGTCGGGTCCTGGGGCCCCCAGCCCTCGGCTACCTGGGCCCGGTGGATGGGCTCAAGCTGGGCCTCAGCTGACCCTGATTCCCAGAGGAGGAAATGGGAGATGAAGCTTTCCCTCTGGTCTTCCTCGTCGGGGCCCCCTGCTCTGGCTAACAGCAAATGGGGTTCCTGTGAACAGGACCCAGGCCTAAGAGCAGCAAGCAGTGCTCTGAGATCTAGAGAGAGCCAGAGAGGGAGGGAGGGAAAGGAGGAATGGGGGAAGGAGAGAGGGACATGAGAGAGATGGAGAGAGAGAGAGAGAGGGAGGGAGACAGAGGAATAATGATAACAGCTCCTACCATAGACCGAATATTTACCGTGTGCCAGACCCTCTACTTCTGCCATACTGTTTGATCCTCACACCCCAATGAGGTAGGTACTGTTTCTATTCCGGTTTCACTGATGGGGAAACTGAGGTTCAGAGAGGTAAAGTGACTTGCTCAAGATCACACAGCTAGGGAAGCCCTAGAGGTAAGATTCAAACCCAGGTCTGCTCGACTCCAAAGCCCATGGTCTTTCCACTGCACCATGCCACCTTTCTGGGGATGGGGGAGAGGGAAGGAAAAAATCAGCGAGAAAAGAGGTGGAGCGTGGGGGGCAGGGAGAGGGGACGGAAGGGAAGGAGAGAAAAGAAGGGCCCAGAGGAGAGAAGAGAGACACTTAGGACCTGTGGGTAAGTTGGCACCAACTCTCCTTCCTGTTCTAAGGAGATGAGAAGTGCATCTTGAGCACGGCTGTGGAGAAAGGACCTACTGCCTGGATGCTGGGCAGAGTGGAGAGACAGAGGTCGTTCTGCCAGCACCCCAGGGCTTACCCTCTTGTCTGTGACACCAGATACTCTCAGCCTAGAGGCAGCAGATAGCCCTCTTTCCCAGCTGGTCCGGGCTCTGGTGACTGAATTCCCTTACAGCTATTAATCAAAACAGGAACCGCCTTCATATTACAAAATGGCTTTTCAACTAGGGCAAGAGCCAGGGCCCCAAGGGGCAGAAATGGCCTGCAGCTTCCCGAACTTCCAGTGGCACCTACCGTCTTAACACCTGCCAGGACTGCGCTCAGACACCCTGTGGGGCACCGCGCATCATCACCCACACAGCGGACAGGCCCCCAAGCGGAAGGGACTTACTCATCCCGAAGCATGAATTCCCTCCAACCTGATGGAGGCAGAAGTGGGGGGAGGGGGCAGGTCCTCCCCCCCACCCCCGCCAGAAATCCCTCACTTCCAATGGGCACCGACTTAGAAGGTGGGGCCTATTGTCCCCGCCCGCCCCGCCCCCCCCACCCGCCCGCCCGCCCGCCCGCCCGCCCGCCAGAAGCATCCCTGGGGTTGCTGCATCGTCCCAGCCTGCTCTGCACAGATGCCTTCACTCCTTCAGCTTAGCACTTGCAGAACAACTCCTTGTCATGCCTGTCACCCTGGCCAGCTCCACCAACCATCCCCCTGTCCCAACACTGGGCTGCCACGGGGTCCCAGCCGGGCCCATCCTGCCTACACTATGCACACCACAAGCCTAACGACCTCTGCGGATGTCTCTCCCCCAAGAAGCGGGGTCTGTAAATTCCGTTCCAAATGGCCAGCGGGCCCTGGATAGGGAACTAATTTGAGCAGCGAAATGACCAAATGCCCTCCCCCACGCTGTCTGGAACTCACTTCCCAGCTTGGCCTGTGGGGCTTAGCTGAACCGGCTGGGTTTCAATCCTAGGATAGAAGCTTCGTCAGAGTAGTGATGAAGCCTTTCGTTACGTCTAAATCTTGCCCCTACCTCCTAGCCCTCCACAGCCCAACAGCGCCTAGCCCACAGCGCCTAGCCCGTGGCGCCTAGCCCATGGCCTTGCCCACAGTCAATGGTCCTGATGGGTAAGTGTTTGCACTCGACTGGAGCTTCCAGTCAGCTCTCTAGCCAACCTCTCAGGACTGGATGGCCCTGGACTCTCACTGGCACCCTGGGGAGATCATTCCTCGTAGGAAACGGTTAATGGTTCATGTTCACATCATCCTCTCTCCCCGGACCCCCACCCCACCCCCCACCCAAGCAAGTAACCCATGGGAGCAGGTTTAAGAGACCCTCTTCCTGAATTCATTCACAGGCTAGTGGAATGTTAAGGCCCGAATGGTCCCCCTACGACCTTCGGAGGCGGAAGCAGAGGTCCCTCCAGGAAAAGACTTGCCTAAAGTCTCACTGTGATTTAGCAGGAGAGCTGGGGCTCAGCCCGGCTTTGTGGCTCCCAGCCCAGCACTCTTTTTGCAATGCTACAGTGCTTCTTCACTTGTGCGGAAAAAGCGTTTGCTGATCGCCTACTGGGTGTGAGGTCCTGGGCTGGGCGTGGGGATGTGGCGGAACACTGTCCCTAGAGCAGCAGGCCCCACTCGGCACTCCAGGGTGCGTCAAGAGCACTCAACGCCTGGCGCGCGGGTGCGCGCACACGCTCAACATGTGGATTCCCAGAATCTGCCCCCAGAGATTCCTGCTCAGCAGGGAGCATCCGGGCCCAGGAATCCTGACAGCCCCACTGGGGTAGGGGGCCGGGGCTGGGGGTGGGGGTGGGGGAACCCTGCCCTAGGATTTCAAAGGAAAACAAACTCCGAGCTTGCCAAAAGGTTGTGGGGATCAGGCTGTGATTTTCCACCTGTTCCTTAAGCTGTTACTGTTTCCAATTTGGCCCAGCCCATCCACCTTTCACCATTGTTTTCAGAGTCGGGGAGGTGGGAATGACCAGATGGGAGCTGCCTCAACGTACACGTGCTACAGTGGAAAGAACATGGCCCTGAGGGTCAAGAGACCCGGGTTTGGGTCCCAGCTCTGCCACAGACCAGTGACAGGGCCTCGAGCAGCAGCAAGTCACTCCCCTGGGCCTGTTTCCTCATCGGTAAAATTGGGAAACTGATTCCTGCCTTACAAGCTTCCAGAGACATGGGGAGGATTTTACGAGCTAAGTATGAAAGCGCTTTGCAGAAAAACATGACGTGCGCTATTCGAATAGGAAGAATTATTTCTACAGGGGGAGCACATTCCTCCCAGCAAGAGGGTAAATGCAAAATTCAGGATCTTGTGCCTCCTGTAGAGTCTGTGTTTCCGAGACCCCCGAGGTCTGCCACCGGACTAGCCGGGGCCGGGGGGCGGGGTGGGGGGGCGGGGAGGGGTTCGGGTTACACAGCTATGCTCCGGCCAGAAGGGGTGGGGGCGGTTGGCAGGGTGACTTCAGGGCCGGAGAGTTGAGTCTAGACTTCGCACCCAGGGAAGAGCACAGAGGGATGAGCTGGTGGCTCCCCGCGCCCCCCCCCCACCAGAAAGAGGACAGAGCCCCTGGCTCCATCCTGGCTGCCTAGAGCTCCACACCCGCCCCCTACCCCCGCAGGTGGCTCAAGAGAGAACCGCTGGCTATCTTTGGCACATATGTTAGTGTGGAATCCGGGGCTGGGAAGAGCGGAAGAAATGGGGTTGTTGCAGCTTCTGCTCTGAACCTGCCTTAGGCCACCGAATCCTCCCTGACGAGCAGCCAGGGCCCTTGGCTAAGGTGGAGCTTAGGCCTGCTCACCGACCGCCCCCTGAGCCTGGGCTACTTGAAGGAAGGCTGGGTCCTCAGGGGCAAGGGCAGGTGGGCAGGCAGCCCTCCCTCTCTCTCTCTCTCCCTCCCCGCCGGCTCGCTACCTACCTCCTTTCCTACAAATTTTCTTGTTGGGCTTTCGGGCGCATTCCTTGGAAATCCGCTTTACTGTAAAATGAATAAAAAACTAAAAAATAACAGGAGGCCTCTGCCCAGGGGCATGCACCCCCCACCCTCCCAGGCCCCAAGAGCTGCTCTGCAGGTGGCACATGGCAGAGAGCCTGTCCCACCATCTCCTTGTTTCTGTCACTTACCTTGGTGTGAGCCCCGCGGGAGGAGGCAGCGGCTAGCCAAAGAGGAGGCACCTAAGCAATGCCCACCAGGCTGGCCCCCCCCCGCCCCCCGCACGCGCCCAGCTCCCTTGGCCGCACACACCTACCACCTTTCAAAGCAGGCAGGATGGCAACAGGGGGGCCTGGTGGAGCCAGCGTCCTCCCGCGGGCGGCTGCCTGCAGTGACCCATTCTCCCCCAGGGAACCCCCATCCAGCACTCTGGCCCTAGACCTGTCAAAGCTCTCAGGCCTGGCCAGGCCCCTCCTGGTAACAGTGTCACTCACACATGGGAGCTCAGACAATGCTGGGGGAGGGAAGAACGGGGAGGGGAGGAGGTGGGGGGAGGCCAAGCAGAGTGATGGTTAGAAGCATCTTCACGGACGGACGGACGGACGGACGGAGGCATGCTGCTGCAGGGCGCACAACCACATGCAAGCCACAAACACCACAGGGCAGGGGCTGGGGTTGGCGGGGAGGGCACGGTGCCTGGCCGCAGCACTCACCATCCTCCGTGGGCACATAGACATTCAGGTAGAGGCAGTCTTCGTTGGGCTCCTGGATGTAAGTAGCGACAATATCCAAGTTGGCAGTGAACCAGACGGGCAGCATGACTTCGGGCACAGCTGTGTGGATGTTCTGGGGGCACACTGGGGGAAAGTGTGTGGCGTTCCGGATGCCCGACCAGGATGGGGGTGGCTCAGGGGGCAGGAAACGTTTCTCGCCGATGGGGGGAGCTGCGTAGGGCACCCCCAGGTACTGGTCCACAGGCCCCAGGATCTCACTGGGCAGTGGCACCCGGGCACCCCTTAGCTTCCCAAAGTGAGTATTGACCGTGGGCGCTGGGGCCTGGGTACTGGCCCTCAGCACCAAGCTGAGGAACCACAGGGTGAGGCACAGGCTCCGGCCAATCGTGGACTTGGGGCTCAGGGACAGCGAGGGCGGGCCAAGCCGCAGCCACATGTTCCGGGCAGGGGGACTGGCAGGAAAGGCAGACTCCAGGGTCACAGCATCAGCCCGACAGGCAGCCCCTTCATGGCCACACTGACTTGAACCTCAAGACTGAGC